>NC_053154.1:99385208-99692708 GCF_016835505.1 Polypterus senegalus | reverse complement strand
CTCTGCATGATTCTAACACATCAGGGTACATCTTTTACATCTCGGCTGATGAAGGAGTTGTGTAGGAGCCTTGCCAATAATAAGTTAGGCACGACTGTTTATCATCCTTAACGAATGGGCTGACAGAAAGATTTAATAAAACATTGAAACAAATGATTAGGTGTATTGCTCATGAAGACCAGACCTCCTGGGACACAATGTTGCCATTCCTGATGAATGCTGTAAGAGCTGTAAGGGAGTCCCCCCAGACTCCAACTGGATTAAGTCTGTTTCAATTACTAATTGACAGCCAACTTCAGGGGGTGTTATATTCTGCGAGAAGAATGGTTGGTATGTCAGGACAAGGATCAGTGGTTTAAATTGGCACATCCAGTCATTTCCCTACAGGAAAAAAAATTCTAAATTGTCTTCAAGTGCTGTAAAGCATATGCAGCATGAACAGGAAATGTAGAAATGTTCCTGTAATTGAAAGTGCAAACTGTGAATTTCGAAAAGGCAATCATTGTTATTTTAGCTCTGACCGATCTGCACAAGGTTGAGAAACAAATAACTCCCATCAATTACAAGGTTAAAAATTCCTGATAGGTGCAAACCAGTTCATATACTGCATGTCAATCTTTTGAAGAGATGGCATGATCCAGGAGAGATGCTGGTGACAGGAGCTGCAGTTCCTAAGCCTGAGGTTGTTATTGATGATGATTTAAATGACACATAGATACCAAATGCAAGCAAAGCAAAACTGAATAGTATTGCTCTATTGTTCTCATACCAAAACCAGCTGGGCACATTTGCTTCTGTATAGATTTTAGGTGACTGAACAAGGTTTTAAAATCTGATGCTTGCCCAGTGCCATGTGTTGATGAATTACTGGAAAACCTTAGTCAAGCCTCTTATATATCTACCTTAACAAAGTGATACTGGCAGGTGACTCTCAAAAACAATAGCTGTGAGAAGACTGTCTTTGTTTGAAATTTCAAGGCTTCCTTTGGGCCTTCATGGTGCACCTCTTACATTCCAACATAAGATGTATCAGTTTTTAAATCTTCATTCACAATATTCATGGGTGTATTTTGATGATGTGCCATTTTCAGTAATGACTGGTTGTCTACTGGCAGTCCTATACAGCTTAATGAAGGCTGTTTTAATGGCTATTCTTAAGTAGTGTAAATTAGGTATATCAGAAACTCAATATTTGGGCTATTCGTTAGAAAAAGGTTTGATTAAGCTGCAAATGAAAAACATTGTGGAAGTGCTAGCTTATATACTCAGCAAAAAAAAAAACGTTCCTTTTTCAGGACTGTGTATTTCAACAATAATGTTTTAAAAATCCAAATAACTTTACAGGTCTTTATTGTAAAGGGTTTAAACAATGTTTTCCATGCATGTTCAATTAACCATAATCAATTAATTAACATGCACCTGTGGAATGGTCGTTAAGACCTTAACAGCTTACAGAAAGTAGGCATTTAAGGTCACAGTTCTAAAAATGTAGGACACTAATGAGACTTGTCTACCGACTGTGAAAAACACCCAAAGAAAGATGCCCAGGGTCCCTGCTCATCTGCGTGAATGTGCATTAGGCATGCTGCAGGGAGGCATGAGGACTGCTGATGTGGCTAGGGCAATAAATTGCCATGTCCGCACTGTGAGACGCCTAAGACAGCGCTACAGGGAGACAGGAAGGACAGCTGATCATCCTCGCAGTGGAAGACCACGTGTAACAACACCTGCACAGGATCGGTACATCCGAATATCACACCTGCGTGACAGGTACAGGATGGCCACAACAACTGCCCGAGTCACACCAGGAACACACAATCCCTCCATCAGTGCTCAGACTGTCCGCAATAGGCTGAGAGAGGCTGGACTGAGGGTTTGTAGGCCTGTTGTAAGGCAGGTCCTTACCAGACATCACCAGCAACAACGCCGCCTATGGGCACAAACCCACCTTCGCTGGACCAGACAGGAGTGGCAAAAAGTGCTCTTCACTGATGAGTCACGGTTTTGTCTCACCAGGGGTGATGGACGGAATCGTGTTTATCGTCGAAGGAATTGAGCACGTCTGGGACCTGTTGGATCGCAGGGTGAGAGCTAGGGCCTTTCCCCCCAGAAATATCCAGGAACTTGCAGGTGCCTTGGTTGAAGAGTGGGGTAACATCTCACAGCAAGAACTGACAAATCTGGTCCAGTCCATGAGGAGGAGATGCACTGCAGTACTTCAAGCAGCTGGTGGCCACACCAGATACTGACTGGCACTTTTGATTTTGAGCCTCCCTTCATTCAGGGACACATTGTGAAACATTTTTAGTTTATGTCTTATGGTGTTGACTCTTTTAGTGTTCATATAAATATTTACACATTTAATTTACTGAAAGTAAAAACAGTTGAAAGTCAGAGGACGTTTCTTTTTTTGCTGAGTATACATGTCCAGAGACACAGCAACAGGTCAGTGCTTTCTTAAGTCTGGCCTTTTGTTAAAAGTGTATTATTCCCAACTTTGCAAGTAGAGCTGCACCCTTAATGCACATAAAAATAGCTGTAATAACTGCAGTATTGTCTGGTTAGATGATTATGAAAATCTTTTTCTGATTTAAAGACAGGCCTGTGTTCTTACACTCGTCTCAGAAATCCGGTCTTTACCAAAGATTTCGTACTGCCTAGAGATGCTAGTGTGTTTGATGTATGGTTTGTCTTTTCTCAGGTTTTCAATAACAAGAAGCATAAAATAATGTTCTTGAATCAAATATTGCTGTCCCAAAAGTGCAATTAGTCGGCCATTGAGCAGGAATCGCTGGCAATTAATTTGACTGTGGAGGCACTCCGTTATTACACATGGGAAAAGAGAATTACCTTGGTGACTGATCATGCTCCACTGCAGTGGATTTATAGAAGGAAGAGCCTGAACTTTAGGCTCACTCAATTGTTCATTCAGTTGCTGCCATTTAATTTCACAGCTCGTCACCAGCCAGGGGTTCAATTCAGCATGGTAATGCTAAAATCCTATCCTGTCTAGTTGAGTCTGCTTTGGGGTGTCACTTTGTTAGAAAAGGTTAGAACAAAGCTAAGGAGAAAGGTGTGACTGATTGTGCTGCACCTTCCTTCTCTAGGGCTGGATCAGCCACAGTGAAAGCACACTTTCAAACAGCAATCAAGCAGGAAAAGAAGCACATTCTGAAATAACTATGACTTACCAGTGTGTGATCAGCTGCAGACGTTAGTGCATCAAGCAGTTATCGCATGAAGTTTAAGGCTTTAAAGCCATCTCACTGACATGCTGTTCTGTTCTCTCCATGTCCCGTTTAGACCACTGGCTTCACTCCAGTAACCTGCTCCCATCTCTCTTCAGCTAAATGCTCCCAAGGAAGATACCTTTGAGTTCTTTTAATCTAAAGGGTGATTGCTGGAGTAAAGCAGACAACTAGGAATCGTCAGGTTTGCTGAGTGGTTGAACAAAGCCCAAACACTGTTCCTACAATGTGCAGGAATAAAGATCTCTTTTGTCAGTTCTCTCCTGCCTGCCAGGGTACTGAAGCAGAGGTTTTTATTGATGGATGCCATCTCTGACATCAGTTTTATGAGTTTTATGATATGCTGGTGACTTTATTCAAAATATTGTAAAAAGGCAATAGTATATATTAGTATATACCAAATACTGTATAGTATATACAGTATATAATATAGTGTATTTCAGAAAACAATTTCTATATGGTTGAGTTATTATTTCAGTCCTACAGCTGCTGTGAGTAGAATTGTAACTAAACGTTTAATACTTGAATTTGTGGATCAATTCTAAGAGCTTTATTCACATAACATGCTCAAAATCTTTCAGAATCTTTAAAGAATAAAATTCAATTTAACAGAAGGGACAGATGTTAGGTGCATGTGGAAAGTATACAGAAATACTTTAAAACAAAAGAAAGCCATTATATCTTAACTTACAAAGTCCACAGTAAGAATGTTCAGGAATATTTCATCACTGGGGGAAGTTGTACAGTTTTAGTGGTAAATTGTTAAGCAAGGAATCGGCAATAAGCATTAAAGTAAAAAGAAAATAACTACATAACGAAGAAATATAGGCCAGGACGTGGGACTAAACAAAAGGGATAAGCAAAAGAATAGTCAAATATCCAAAAGGTCAAAACCAGAAAGAGAAAAATCTGGCATCACACTCTAAATGATAATGGTTCATTAATGGCACTTTATAATTCTTTCACTTTGTGTGGTTCCTCTTAGAACTATTTTTTGACAAAGATCCATTTTGTTCTGGAAAGGATTCTTTGTGTATGAAGTTGGTTCTATGTACTTTGAAAAACATCCTAATATAATGACAAATGCAAAATCTTTAACACATGGTATGCTACCTATAGCAGGACACTAACAGATTAAGAAGAGCTGAACATAGTCTGTGTCACAGTACTTTTACTTAAATATGTTTATTTTAAAATTATGACCTATTGGTATTTCACAAATCTGATACCATCTAATTTATGGTTATTTACTGCTAAATGTCTAAATAAGTCAAGTTTTTTTTATGCAACCTTTGCGTGTATGACTTTTTTGGGAACCAAAAATTGCTCCCCTATGGCATTGCTCTTAAGAACCACTCTGGCACCTTTATTTTTTAAGAGTGTAGTTAAAAAATCAGTCAAAAACAAAAGCAAACTTCTCCTGGCTACCCAGGAATCATTTCTCTAATGAAATAGCCAACCTATAAAAAGTAATGTGCTTTACAAAATATCCATAAACATGGGCATCAAAGCATACTACACTTCCATTTTAAATACTCACACAATGACAATAGTCATCATCTGTTACCAACAGATGCATACACATTATGGCCACGGTCAAGAAATCTCAGATTAACTCCTGACCCAAAATGGTGATGCAATGACAGCGATATCATAACACTAAAATAAACAAACCATAAGAATAATCAAAGGATAATGTGCAAAATTAATCCCAGAAATGTCCTAACAAAGTCATGTTAGCTGCTCTACTCTGTTTCATTCTTTTGTCTTGTATTCATCTAAAATTGTCATAGCTTTTTTTATGGAGTGATCCATTTCAGAATGCCATTATATTAGCTGTGCTACCTGGCTTCACCTGGGAAATTTCCTACTGCAATGGCGTTCGGTTTTAGTGTTGTTACTCTGATGTATCAGAAGTACTATGTAACTACCAGAGTACTTTTCTGTATGCGTTATTTGTTAATTTTGAACATGCTACATATAATTGCCCTTGAGTAAAACATTTGCGCCATAGATCAATGCTTGCTTTTCCTAGTGGTTGACCTTGGTTTTTGTTGATGGTTATTGGAAAACACAATTTTACAGAAAACTGTATTCTTTTGGATTCTAACAGGCAATTAGTAAGATAATGGGAATTTTGGGTATAAATAAAATTTCACCTTGTATCACATCCTGTAAAAATAGTAGCTTCAATCGGAATCGAATATAACGCTTTGATCCCTAATCTTGTAGTGTCACAAAATTTTGGAGGGTTTAGATCATTAGCAATATTTAATGTGTAATATGTTTTGCTTTAACTCATTACATCATTGACTAATACAGGCAGAAGATCTATGTGTAACATACAGTGAATTGAACATTTTAAGTATTGTACTAAAAAAGAAAATAAGTGAAGAAAATTATTAATTGTGAACTATGTACACTGTCTCAGTGCTTGAAATAGAACCAAATTATTTTGTTTAACCAGCGTCTTGCTCCATCTTGACTTTTGTTTTTACTTTTACACATCAACATATTAGCTGAACTTCAGAGCGCTGCACTACACTAACATTTGATCAGGGGCTAATGTGGTACATCTGTAGCAGCCCACTAAAAAGCACTGCCTTTTGTCCATGGAGGACTCTTTTATTGAGTATAGCAAGCATTTAAGCTGACCAAGGCATGCTGTCATTCCAGGCTTGTGTTGCACTCAGGGCATGAAGTGGGTGGTATTCTGTACCAGCCTTTCACTATTTCTACTTTGTGAAGCAGGGTATGGTGGTATATTATGGTCTGACATCCAAGGGGACACTCCAGTTCTCTGCAACACTGCATGTATTTCACATAGATAGATACAGTGCATCTGGAAAGTATTCACAGTGCATCACTTTTTCCACATTTTGTTATGTTACAGCCTTATTCCAAAATGGATTAAATTCATTTTTTTCCTCAGAATTCTACACAAAACACCCAATAATGACAACATAAAAAAAGTTTACTTTAGGTTTCTGCAAATTTATTAAAAATAAAAAAATTCAGAAAGCACATGTACGTAAGTATTCAAAGCCTTTGCCATGAAGCTCAAAATTGAGCTCAGGTGCATCCTGTTTCCCCTAATCATCCTTGAGATGTTTCTGCAGCTTAATTGGAGTCCACCTGTGGTAAATTCAGTTGATTGGACATGATTTGGAAAGGCACACACCTGTCTATATAAGGTTCCACAGTTGACAGTTCATGTCAGAGCACAAACCAAGCATGAAATCAAAGGAATTGTCTGTAGACCTCCGAGACAGGATTGTCTCGAGGCACAAATCTGGGGAAGGTTACAGAAAAATTTCTACTGCTTTGAAGGTCCCAATGAGCACAGTGGCCTCCATCATCCGTAAGTGGAAGAAGTTCGAAACCACCAGGACTCTTCGTAGAGCTAGCCGGCCATCAAAACTGAGCGATCGGGGGAGAAGGGCCTTAGTCAGGGAGGTGACCAAGAACCCGATGGTCACTCTGTCAGAGCTCCAGAGGTCTTCTGTGGAGAGAAGAGAACCTTCCAGAAGGACAATCATCTCTGCAGCAATCCACCAATCAGGCCTGTATGGTAGAGTGGCCAGACGGAAGCCACTTCTTAGCAAAAGGCAAATGGCAGCCGGCCTGGAGTTTGCCAAAAGGCACCTGAAGGACTCTCAGACCATGAGAAACAAAATTCTCTGGTCCGATGAGACAAAAAATTGAACTCTTTGGTGTGAATGCCAGGCATCACGTTTGGAGAAAACCAGGCACCGCTCATCACCAGGCCAATTCCATCCCAACAGTGAATCATGGTGGTGGCAGCATCATGCTATGGGGATGTTTTTCAGTGGCAGGAACTGGGAGACTAGTCAGGATAAAGGGAAAGATGACTGCAGCAATGTACAGAGACATCCTGGATGAAAACCTGCTCCAGAGCGCTCTTGACCTCAGACTGGGGCGACGGTTCATCTTTCAGCAGGACAACGACCCTAAGCACACAGCCAAGATATCAAAGGAGTGGCTTCAGGACAACTCTGTGAATGTCCTTGAGTGGCCCAGCCAGAGCCCAGACGAATCCGATTGAACATCTCTGGCGAGATCTTAAAATGGCTGTGTACCGACGCTTCCCATCCAACCTGATGGAGCTTGAGAGGTGCTGCAAAGAGGAATGGGTGAAACAGGCCAAGGATAGGTGTGCCAAGCTTGTGGCTTGAGACTTGAGGCTGTAGTTGCTGCCAAAAGTGCATCGACAAAGTATTGAGCAAAGGCTGTGAATACTTATGTACATGTGATTTCTCAGTTTTATTAAAAGTGCTATTTTTAATAAATTTGAAAAAACCTCAAGTAAACTTTTTTCACATTGTCATTATGGGGTGTTGTGTGTAGAATTCCAAGGAAAATAATGAATTTAATCCATTTTGGAATAAGGCTGTAACATAACAAAATGTGGAAAAAGTGATGCGCTGTGAATACTTTCCAGATGCACTGTAGATAGATAGATAGATAGATAGATACTTATTAATCCCAAGGGGAAATTCACATACTCCAACAGCAACATACTGATAAAAAACAATATTAAATTAAAGATGGATAAAAATGTAGGTATATCAGACAATAACTTTGTATAATGTTAACATTTACCCCTCCCAGATGGAATTGAAGAGTCATATAGTGTGGGGGATGAACAATCTCCTCAGTCTGTCAGTGGAGCAGGACGGTGACAGCAGTCTGTCGCTGAAGCTACTCCTCTGTCTGGAGCTGATACTGTTTAGTGGATGCAGTGGATTCTCCATGATTGACAGGAGCCTGCTCAGTGCCCGTCGCTCTGCCACGGATGTCAAACTGTCCAGCTCCGTGCCTACAATAGAGCCTGCCTACCTCACCAGTTTGTCCAGGTGTGAGGTGTCCTTCTTCTTTATGCTGCCTCCCCAGCACACCACCGCGTAGAAGAGGGCGCTCGCCACAACCATCTAATAGAACATCTGCCGCATCTAATTGTAGATGTTGAAAGACGCCAGCCTTCTAAGGAAGTATAGTCGGCTCTGTCCTCTCTTGCACAAAGCATCAGTATTGGCAGTCCAGTCCAATTTATCATCCAGCTGCACTCCCAGATATTTATAGGTCTGCACCATCTGCACACAGTCACCTCTGATGATCACAGGGTCCATGAGGGGCCTGGTCCTCCTAAAATCCACTACCAGCTCCTTGGTTTTGCTGGTGTTCAGTTGTAGGTGGTTTGAGTCACACCATTTAACAAAGTCCTTGATTAGGTTCCTATACTCCTCCTCCTGCCCAATCCTGATGCAGCCCACGATAGCAGTGTCGTCAGCGAACTTTTGCATGTGGCAGGACTCCGAGTTGTATTGGAAGTCCGATGTATATAGACTGAACAGGACCGGAGAAATTATAGTCCCCTGCGGTGCTCCTGTGTTGCTGACCACAATTTCAGACCTGCAGTTCCAGAGACGCACATACTGAGGTCTGTCTGTAAGATAGTCCACGATCCATGCCACCAGGTATGAATCTACTACCATCTCTGCCAGCTTGTCCCTAAGGAGCAGAGGTGGGATGGTGTTGAAGGCGCTAGAGAAGTCCAGAAACATAATTCTTAGAGCACCATTGGCTCTGTCCAAGTGGGAGAGGGATTGGTGTAGCATAGAGATGATGGCATCCTCCACTCCCACCTTCTCCTGGTATGCAAACTGCAGAGGGTCGAGGGCATGGTGAACCTGTGGCCTCAGGTGGTGAAGCAACAGCAGCTCAATGGTCTTCATCACATGTGACGTCAGAGCAACAGGCCGGAAGTCATTCAGCTCTCTTGGACATGATATCTTTGTGATGCAAGATGTTTTCCAAAGCCTCGGGATTCTCCCCTGTTCCAGGCTCAGGTTGAAGATGCACTGTAGATGACTCCACAGCTCCAACACACAGGCCTTCAGCAGTCGTGGCGATACTCCATTTGGACCCACTGCTTTGCTGGCATGAAGTCTCTTCAGCTCTCTGCTTATCTGGGCTGCTGTAATTGCGGGTGGGGGTAAACTCTCCTATGCTGGTATCAGCAGAAAGATAGGTGCAGTACAACGAGGTGAGAGTGGGTTAGGGTGGTCAAACCTGTTAAAGTAGTTGTTCATCTGGTTTGCTCTCTCCACATCTGTCTCAGTGGTGGCACCCCACTTCGTGCTGCAGCCAGTGATGATCTTCATCCCATCCCACACTTCCTTCATGCTGTTATTCTGCAGCTTCTGCTCCAGATTTCTCCTGTACTGCTCCTTTGCCGCCCTAAGCTGGACTCGGAGTTCCTTCTGCACGTGCTTGAGCTCATGCTGATCACCGCCTTTAAAAGCCCTTTTTTCTGGTTCAAAAGGCCCTTAATGTCACTTGCAATCCATGGCTTGTTGTTAGCATAGCAGCGTACTGTTCTTACTGGAGCTACAATGTCCATACAGAAGTTGATGTAGTCAGTAGTGCAGTCAACAACTTCCTCAATATTCTCACTATATGATCCCTGCAGGATATCCCTGTCTGTAGTTCCAAAGCAGTCTCTCAGAGCCTGCTCTGCCTCAGGGGACCACTTCCTGAATGAGTGTGTGGTTGTAGGTAGCTCCCTCACTCTTGGTTTGTAGTGAGGCTGAAGCAGAACCAGGTTATGATCTGCTTTCCCAAGTGCAGGCAGAGGGGTGGTGCTGTTGCGCCTTTAACGTTTGCATACAGTAGGTCGATAGTCTTATTTCCCCAGGTGTTACAATCCACCTACTGGGAGAAGGCAGGTAATGACAAGTGGTGAGCTTTCTTGAAGGCTTTTACTGGATGTACTTTATTGTAAACTGAAATGTATACAAAAGAAACATGCAGGTATATACAGGTGTACAACCAAAGACAATAAAGAATGATTTACAAAGCAATACATAGAAGACAGTGTACATTAAACAATAAATCTTTAAAAGACACTTACAAGGCAAGTGATTTACACGGTTGGATCAAGAAAAAGAGAAGCGCATAGACTGAGGTTCAACTGCTGCGTACCACAACTAACCAGACCTAGGGGTTTATATACTCAAAAAGATACACTTTGGATGTAACCAAAACAAGAGATAAAGGGGTGCCTACGTGAGACACATAGGGTGTATTGTATTCAAATGATTATTAGGCAACCTACATGCTTTACGTGAGTTTCATAGATTTTAATGGCACCACTGTGAGTGTGGGACATGACTGACAGGTGTGTTAATAAATGACAAGATGAAGGGGGAGCACAGCTCAACAAATAATGGCTAACAGGTAACAACATGTGGGCCACAACAGTATACCTGGTCCTCAAGTCACTGTGCATTTTACAAGAATAAAAAGAGATAAACTGAATTTTGCTTGCTATTATCAGATGTAACTTTTGTGATAAAAACATATTTTGAAAATCTTAAGTTCTGTTTTTTCATTTTGAACCGTCCTTCCTTAGTCAGATTTTATTCAAAATGGCTTTAGAGGAGATTTCGAAAAGAGGGTTTAAATTATTATTTCACACATGTGACACTAAGGTTTGTGAAGAAGTTGCTGCTTATCCATTTATGAACTCCTGCTTGTTTTTATGGTCATGACCAAGTGCTGATTTTATCCTAGTGGTCTCTTTGCTATATTTATGTCATCTTAATTTTTATCTTACCTAGTGTGGAAGGAGATCTTCGAGGAAGACAGCAATAGTTCAATCAATCAGTCTTTGTTCATTCACAAATGAGTACATGGATTCTATATTGCAAGGCAGAATAACAAAGCTTCCCTGTTTCAATTGGCTTTTAATAATCATTTTCATCCCTCCCCATTACTTATGAAACATTATCTAAGCATTTCATCTTATATTATGCAAATCGGCCAACCGTTTTTTTGTGTATGTGTCAAGGGGGGCTCCAAAGAAGGAAAGGTCATCATTCCTGTGTCTAACAGATGTGTTCCTAAAGAAGGAAGTTGTCCTAGGTCAGCGTACTGCAACCTGTCTTATGCCTGTATGAGTAACCTGCCATTATAATAAAACAGCTTTTAACCCTTAGTAGCTTGCAAGCAGTTAAATTTTCTTTCACACTAGTTTTTGTGAGTCATTAGGTAAAACATGTAGAAGTCGCAACAATAAAACTGGCATGGATTTAAATTATTGATACAGCATGAAAAACAATAATGGTGAAATTGCATAATGGAAAATAGAACCCAGTTGGGAGACCCTAGGTCACTTCCTGGGTCCTCCCAGCATGGAGTTTGCATGTTCTCCCGGTGTCTGCGTGGGTTTCCTCCCACAGTTCAAAGACATGCACATTAGGTGCAGTGGTGATTCTAAATTGTCCCTAGTGTGTGCTTGGTGTGTGGGTGTGTCTGTGGGTGTGTGGGTGCGCCCTGTGGTGGGCTGGCGACCTGCCCGGGTTTGTTTCCTGCCTTGCGCCCTGTGTTGGCTGGGATTGGCTCTAGCAGACCCCCGTGACACTGTAGTTACAATATTGCGAGTTGGATAATGGATGGATGGATGGAAAATAGAACCATTTGAATTCAAAGAGTGAAATGGATCAGTCAGTTATATAATACTGTAGGACATTTTTCATAAAAAAAAAAGGTGTTAGTGGTGGATTTACTTATTTTATTTCGTGGATGGCAGAGGTAAGAATGAAAATAATGAAATCTGAATGGCAAAGGTAAATTAATTAGGCAACCTTTCTTATGTAGGACACAACCAGAAATTGTTGTCAATGAAGCAAACAATTATTTCCAGAATTCCTAATGAAGAATATTTGCTTCTATTGTTTTAATTTGATTGAGTCTTTCCTCTATTTTATTTAAAGTACAAATTTTACTTTCAGAGGCATCCTTTTTTCAAAAAATAGAAAACCACAGTTTCTCAAACTATGTAGTCTCTGGTCACAACTGCATATAACTTTAATGATTTAATATCATATTAATCCATAATTCTCCCTTTCACACATACATTAAAAATAATTTGTTAAAAAATAGGGACAAGTTATTAGATGGATAAACAGCTCATTGATGCTAATTACAAAAATCTGGCAAGAATTTTCCACAAGCTACTTTATGTAACACCAATGTCTACCAGCTTTTCATTTTCATGTGTATTTTTCAGTTCTACTATAATCATTGTAAGTTGTGCAGTGGAGAAGACATAGTCACATAGTAACTCAGTAGTAGTCAACTACAGCACTTATGTGCAATGATTTTTAATGCTAGAGTCCTAAAGAGTGGAAAAGAAATCAAAATAACATCTTTTCAAATCTCACAAAGACAACAGAATGTCAGCTACAGTATGTACTCCTTCCATGATTGTCAATTACCTTTGTTTAGGCTGCAGCAGTTTTCCCAAGTGGCTCAAAACACATTATTTGAAAATAGCTTTAGAAACGTATATACCTTTTTTTTATGAAAGTATATCTTGTAAAATTGAATACTTTACAATATATAGTCCACTTACTGTACAATATGTGCAGGAAAGAACAGATGGTGGAATAGTAATGTAGTAAGACTCGATAGGTTATTTTCTTATGCCCGCAATAAAAACTGGAAACAGTGAAATTGCTTCTCTGACAGTAGTATTCAATAATGAAAGCAGGTATGATAACCGACAACAGATGATATTATTGCAGCAGTGATGAAAAAAAGACTTCTTAATATGGTAATAGAAAAGCTGGTAGGGATGAAATTGAAACTGCAGCTAACTGGAGAAATCATAAGTGAATTATAAACATCAAACTTGTTAGACCAATCCCAGCTATTTGAATATCTATGAAATACAGATTATTCATGGACCTCATGGTGGTACAGTAGCCCAGTTGTCAGCCTGACTCTAAACATTCATTTTCCTATAAACTTCCACATTTTCCTCTTCTTCTGTGGATGCTGGAAGAAGGGTATCCATACTAACTGAACTTCACTTTATAACTCGGCACAGGTATTTGAGGATTGTTAGTGGTGAGATGTCATCTCAATCAGTCATTTATTTATATGATGATATTAAAATCTTGTATACTAGATTGGTTTGGTTATATAAACGAAGCTTTACAAATAGAAGCAAATATAAAAACTTTATCACTGAGATGCCAAGAGGACAGAGTTGTTGTTGAAAAGGCCAAATGATGAGTGGATTAGACCTTATTAATTATTGCGGAGGGGCTTGAATATTACTTTGGCTTAATTAAACAAACTTAAATGAAAATCTAGCTTGTAAATGAAACAAAGGTTTCTCAGAAAATTAGGTTTTGTTTGGTTTTGTTGCAAATGCATCTATGGTGTTCTACACAATCAACGCACTTTGCACTTTAAAGGATCATTGTCCTTAACTTTACTGAGATCATTGTTAATGGGCTATGGCAATAGAATGGAGAAGTCAGATGTAACAAACTCTATATTCTCAATTTCTGTTGAAGTTTCAACAACATCAAGTTCTTATTCAAAACTGACCAATGATGGCTGAAGAATATCTTCAATGCATTTTATTGAAACTAATGAACTGGTCCATTGTAATGGCCATTTGTATTTTATCTAGGCTTGTAGCTGCCTGTAATATACTAGATTAAACAGAAGTGGTGGAAGACGGCATTTAAAATAGGAAAAGTAAAATTCAGGGAGAAGACTGTGTTGATTTGAAGTAATAGTATGAGTTATCACATTTGGTGAAGCTCACCACAGAACATTTTGGTTATACTACTCTTGTCACACAACAAATGTAGGCTGTTGAGATGTATAGCCGAGTATTAACACTTGACAAAACTGTTTTTGTTAGTCTGTGTCCCTTTCATTTGAAAATATCCAGTTTGAGATAGGGATTTTGTTGGCCAATACCCACTGAGCATAAATGAATTACCATTTGAAATAAACCTTTACTTTAAAACCAATGACTTATTAATTGTTTCCTGTTATTTCACAAGTGTTTGAATGGTGTGCCAGAGAAATGGCTAGCAACATTTTATGTAATGCTTAACCAATAGCAAGCCATACTCTAGTGCCACCGCGGAAGAAGGAGCCCATTGTAAAAGTGAAATAGCATGTACCATCAAATGTGCTTTATTCTGTATATCAGACATAATTAAGGCATTAAACTGAAAAGAAGGTGTAGGGGAATTTTCTTTGAACTAACAGCTGAGATCAGCACTGCAGTGGTTTCAATGGACATCCTTTATTCAACAGGTCTGAGGAGGCCGTGCTATATGAACAGCCTGAGTTTGCGATGGCAGAAGCTAACAAATATGAAAATGTTTGGGCTTATAAAGATTTAGATAATTTGCATAGTGTAGCAGAAAAACACCAATCAAAATAAAGAATAGTTTTACACTCTATACCTTGTGTGTATAGGAAAAGTATCAAAATATTTGGATAGAGTCTTTGGCTGAACATCTTATTTTATAGGCACTACAGCAGAGTTAAATATCAACTGATCTCATTATCTCAATGGATGACATGCTGGAAATAATGAACATTGGAAATCTTCACTGCACAGAACAGCATGCATAAAATTTCCCTTACAGAAGTGAAAGAATGAAAGTGAAAATTTGTGAAAGCCTGAAGGCACCTCGGAAGCCATAGACAGGACCACAAAGGAAAATTACATATCCAGCCCTCCTCAAGATGTTTATTTTACACTTTGATATGATCTGGTGCTGTTATCTGGGGTTAAACTCCAAAAAAAAGAGCTTTTCTTTTATTGTTAGCACCCTCATTTTAGCTTCTGGTTAAGCCTTCTTCTTGAAATGTTTGGAATTGTTTCATTTCTGTGTCAAATTTAACTACAATCTATTGTCACACATGCGCGTCAGAGGGTCCCCTTCCAAGTACTTCACAGGTAGGTGATACCACTCCAAGCCAAGAGGGGGCACTGCCTCTGCTATCTACTTTGTCTTCTCTTTGTTCCAACACACAAAGACCGCCCACTGATGACAGCTAACTCCTCCCTTTACAGGTCCTGGGCTGTACACTTTTGCTTCATTTTGTGTATGCTTGGGGAGTGGAAGAGGTTGTCCTTCTAGGACTTTCTTGTTCTTCCAGGGTGTGGATTTGCATCTTAGTTGCTGGACTTTTGGTTCCTTCCTGAAGAGACATACAGACTGTCCCTGTGTTATTTAGAGAGTCCAGTGGTGCTTTATGTTTTCCCCAAGACTTTGGCCACAAGAAGGAGCAAATTGTGACAAGTAATAGAGACAATGTTTCTGGATCTATACTAATAAAAGGCAAAGCCCTCACAGACTCACTCACTCACTCACTCACTCACTCACTCACTCACTCACTCACTCACTCATCACTAATTCTCCAACTTCCCGTGTAGGTAGAAGGCTGAAATTTGGCAGGTTCATTCCTTACAGCTTACTTACAAAAGTTAAGCAGGTTTCATTTCGAAATTCTACGCGTAACGGTCATAACGGTTGACAACGTTCGCCATGTTGAACTTTCTTATTTATGGCCCCATCTTCACAAAATTTGGTAGGTGGCTTCCTTGCAATAACCAAAACCGATGTACGCACTTATTTCGATGGCATGATGCCACTGTCAGCTGCCATATTGAACTTTCCAATGTCACTAATTCTCCAACTTCCCGTGTAGGTAGAAGGCTGACCCCATCTTCAAGAAATTTGGTAGGTGGCTTCCCTGCGCTAACCAAAACCGATGTACGTACTTATTTCAGTGGTATGACGCCACTGTCAGCCATATAGAACTTTCCAATGCCACTAATTCTCCAACTTCCCGTGTAGGTAGAAGGCTGAAATTTGGCAGGTTCATTCCTTACAGCTTACTTACAAAAGTTAAGCAGGTTTCATTTCGAAATTCTACGCGTAACGGTCATAACGGTTGACAACGTTCGCCATGTTGAACTTTCTTATTTATGGCCCCATCTTCACGAAATTTGGTAGGTGGCTTCCCTGCGCTAACCAAAACCAATGTATGTACTTACTTTGGTGGTATGATGCCACTGTCGGCCGCCATATTGAAGTTTCCAATGTCACTAATTCTCCAACGTCCCGTGTAGGTAGAAGGCTGAAATCTGGCAGGCTCATTCCTTATAGTTTACTTACAAAGGTTAAGCAGGTTTCATTTCGAAATACTACATGTAGCGGTCATAACGGTCAACAACGTACGCCATGTTGAACTTTCTTATTTATGGCCCCACCTTCACGAAATTGGGTAGGCGGCTTCCCTGCGCTAACCGAAACCAATGTACGTACTTATTTCGGTGGTATGATGCCACTGTCGGCCGCCATATTGAACTTTTCAACGGTCTTTGTTACTTATGGGCCCATCTTCAAGAAATTTGGTACACAGGTTCCCAATGCTAACTGAATCCTATTTACGTACATATATACGTCCATAGCCTGCAGCTCGGTCACCGTGTGAGGCGGAGGTGGGTCCCCCATTCCAACGCCTCCCACGTTGTTGGCTGCCTGCCTATATAAGGTTGTCCGTCGCTCCAGTCTCTACATTCCCTTCCTTGCTTCGCCACGGGATTCACGTCTCCCTGCTAATAACTACAGCCTTTTTATTTAATCCACAGCTTCTCCTCTGTTTTATTGTTCATTTATCACGATTATAGTTATTGTGTAGGTATTTTAGACTTACTTTACATTGTTCAGGTATACATTTCCTTTATCATTCCAACCGTACCCCTATTAACATGTCTATCGAGGTGATCACCATCGATCAAAGAACTGTCAATTACCAAGTGGTTTCCATGCCCGGAGATGGCACCTGCCTTTTCCATTCTCTTTGTTACATATTGCACGGCCATATCAGCCTCACTCTTGATATCCGGAGGAACATTGTGTTATATGTATTGAATGACGGGGATAGGTTCAAGGTGTGGACTGATGATGGTACAGGAGATAATTATACTACACAGGAGCACTAAAAGAGTGAAATGCTTACGCCCTTCACCTATGGATCTGCATGTGAGTTGATGGCTGCCGCTGAATTGTTTGGTTGTCGCTTTCAAGTGTACCGAAATGGCCAAATATTTTACACCTTTCGACAACCGCCAATGCCTCTTAAACATCTTAGATTCACAGGTGACGATTTCAGTAGTGGACACTTTGATGTTTATGAATGTTTAAACTCTCAAAAACTGGATGTGAAGTTATCGATGAAACCGGTTGTATACTTACAACGCTTGACAGATGCCGAATGTCTCTTCAACACAAGTCCTACAAATACTGTCGTAATTGAAACAAACCATAAAACTCAAACCGATTATGACAGCAGCAATCCAACCTGTGAGATTTGAGACAAGATTACTGTTCACATGGCCAACTGTATGTTGCATGCTCAAGAGTAAGCTCAGCGCACAGCTTGGTCATATTACAACCGGAGGGCCGAACTCACAATGTGGTATACAAAGAGATCCTTAACAAATAATTATTGGTATATTTTCCCTCAGTTTAAAAATGTTTAATTTTTTGCTTATAAAAATTTTAAGGCAGTACTTCGCTGCTGCGAAGCGTGGGTATTTTGCTAGTCATTTAATAAATGGCTAATTTTTCCATGACAATGAATTCAGACTTTCACTACAGCGCATTACTTTAATGTTCTGTCTGAACAACTAATATGCTGTATTTGTTCACCTTTACAGAAAGAAATTCTCTATTGCTTTTGAAGGCAGTTCAAAGATGCAAATTAGTAAACTTTATCTGATGGAATTAATATTGAGCTGGTAATAAAACAATGGATTAAATAAAGTTCGGTGTTTTTGAGGATATCTCCTTGTAGACTGAACTGAAGATTTCCTTTCCAGGTTTATTTTAATGTTTGAAGAATTCTTTTCACTGTCTACTGCAGACTTCTCTAAAGTGTCAAATCTCCTGAAAGAGCAGCATGACAGCACAGCATCGCTGTCCATCAAGCTTAAGTCCCCTTGTTCTCTATTCACGGCACGGAGAAGCTCCTCTTTGATGTCAGCAGTAGTCTGGTGGATGAGCCTATCTTGTCAAAGTGCTAAAGCAGGTCTGCAGGTCTGCCAGGGAGTCTACTGATGAAGAGATACAGTTTCACTTCTACAGAGTGGTGGTGCTTTTATGATTTTTGAGTGCCATTCATAATGTCATCAGCCTAGGCTTTTAAGCACAATGCAGAAACAGAACCTGACCAAATGGTGCAGTGCAGTAAGGCTTAGATACTGTTGTGATGTGGGCTGGTCCCTGTTGCTGCTATCAAGTGCAAACCCAGTAAGAGTAGTGAATAAAAGAGGGAACATTTATAGCATCTCAGATCATAAAAAGGAAATGAAAGGAGGCCAAAATACCAACAAATTTATTTATTATGAAGTTATAATAAAATGGGAGGTGCTTGGTTTGTTTCTATAGGATGCCCCACACACTATAACACCCTTTATTCCCAATCATACAGTTTTGTGCAATTTATTTTTCATTTTCATTGACTGTGGCCTCAGTCAGGAAGTGTGTCCTCCATAATATGCAGCAAAGGGCCATATGTAATATGATGAGCCTGTTTGTTGCCACCTATCTACCTGATTCAAGACATATTTATATTTCCTAGCTCTCGTAATAATTACTTACAGAACTTTTATTATAAAATCTTAAATATAACCCACGACAGTAGCCCATTCATTATAACTTTTTCAGTGTAACAATTCTGTTAGGTCCTACCCATTCTCTGTAGTTTTCCACATCGCCAGCCATTCAGACCCTGAAATGCCACCCCACCAACCACTCTTTACAAACATGTCAATTGTCATCACTCATTATCATTGACAATTACTCTGCCTGCTAAAACTTCCAGTAAGTCAAAAAGGTACCCACTGGTCTTTCATTCATGCATGATAAGGACTGACAATATTCATTGAGTTAAGTGCTAACAGACAGATTGACTTGCTTTTCTGTATAAAATTAGATTAGATAAAGTTAATTAATCCCATGGGGAAATTCAGATGCATACAGTGGCAGAAACATAAAAAACAAGAATCTAAACCCATATCACAGATAATATAGCCAGTCAATTAATCAATCAAATGATAAACAAACATAAACAAACAAAAAAATAAATAAGTATATATTGTGCAAATATTTCAAAATGAACTTTAAAAGAACACTGGGAGGAAGCATTGAATTGCCTGGTAACATTGTGCAGAAAACACCCCCAGAGGCACCTTTTCTTGTTGCTAAAACTACTCCAAGAGAGAAGCTCCTGGAGAGATGGAAGGGCTTTTTCATGATGGCATTCAATTTTGAAACCATCCTCTTTCCACAAAAGCTTCCCATGTCTCCAGAGTTCACCCTGTGATGGAGATGCCTTTCTTGATAAACTTGGTCAGGCATTGTGCTTCTTTTGAGCTCAAGTTTCTTCCTAGGAAACTGCAGCGTAGAACTCCACACTGGCTACTATGGACTGGTCAAAATTTTCCACCGGTTTGTTGCATACATCAAAAGATGTGAATCTCTTTAGGAAATTTAGTTTGTGCTGGCTTTTCTTGTACAGCACCACTGTGTTGGCAGACCAGTCAAGTTTGTTGTTTATGTGACCCCCAGGTACTTGTAACTCTGCACCACTTCCACATCCCATGAATGGTAACTGCTCTCAGAGGCTCCTTGGCATGTTGGATGTCCACCATCAGCTCTTTTGTCTTGCTGATGTTGAGTTGCTGGATGTTGTTCCTGCACCACAAAATGAAGTCATCCTCAACTTTTC
The DNA here is from genome assembly GCF_016835505.1 of Polypterus senegalus. Classification (NCBI taxonomy): domain Eukaryota; kingdom Metazoa; phylum Chordata; class Cladistia; order Polypteriformes; family Polypteridae; genus Polypterus; species Polypterus senegalus. The sequence continues at coordinate 99,672,813 of NC_053154.1, read as the reverse complement.
TGTACCTTGAATCATCCCCATTATTCATGCAGCCTATAATGGAGCATTGATCTGAAAATTCCTTTAGGTGGCAAGTGCTGGTATTGTGTTGGAAGTTTGTGTAGAAGTTAAACTTTTGTCACATTACCTCTTCTTTTTTTCTTTTCTCAAAAATATATTGGTACTGATATATAATGTATTTCTAATCCCAGTATATTTTAATGTTTTATTTAGTTTGTGATGTGTATTATACTTATCATTTTCTGCTTACTTATTGTGAAATTAATGTTTTCATTTGGGATAGCATGGTGGAGCACTGGTGATCACTGTTGCATCACAGAAGAAGTGCATGGTAGCTTAACAGGTGACACTGAACTGGCCAATGCAGGAATGCGTGTAGATGTGTTTAGGTTGTTTAAAAAGTGCCAGACCTTTTTGTTTTTGAATGTCCATAGGACCAAAGCCGAATTACATGCACAGCTCTTTCCTGTGCTTTGTTGTGTGTGACAACAGTTATTAGGTGCTTTCACACTTTTGTGCTGAATTTAGGTTGATTGTGTTATGCTCATCTGTACCATGGAAACACACTGGGATTAGTCTCAGACAGTTTTCCTGGAACCCTACTGCCTACACTGAGTCACATAATCCTTGTGTTTGAGGCCTCTGTGATCGAGCAGGTAACATAAGGATAATTCTGTTCTCTGCTTTCAAAGGATTTTGTGTCTCTATGGTGAAGCTTACCTGCGATGAGAAGCAGACACATTATCTTATTAAATATTGAAATCTCTGCTTGTTATTGGCCTTCTCATCTGTTTTGCATTTCATGTGCATCCCTCTTGATTTTTGGAGGCATAATTTCAGTGTCTTTAATTGATATTAATGAACACCACAGAAAACTGAGACATGCATCCCATTACGCTGTGAATAATACTTTTTTTTCCAATAGCTTCTGACTTCAACCAAAATTGGAATTTCAGAAGTGCCATGGAGTGCCTACTGGGCTGCATCTCTCTTCCTCTCACTTTCTCCTAGAGGGACAGCTGACCTGCTGGGGTACAACTCTTGCTGGTATAATTTTCTTTTTCTGTTAATTTTGATCTCTTAGACAAGCCTTCAAGCACTTGCTTGACAGAGTCCAGAGCTACATTCCTCCTAGTTGCTGGGCTACATCATAATTTGGCAGCTTCATCTGAAAACAAACAAAATCAATGAATCTCATGAGGTACACTTTCTTAAAAGCGAAGAAAGAAAAATATATATGGTATATATACAAATAAATGTTTAATAAAAACAAAAAAGATGACTAAATCCATCTGTACTTCCCATTTCCTATGACATATGGGATAGGTGGTCGCAGAAGACAAAGTGCCAGACTGAGAGGTGCATTTCTGAAGAACAAATTTGAACTGCTCCCTTGGAACCTGTTCAAACAAACAGAGCAACATGTCACAAATAAAATATGATCTGGCACTATTCTGAGAGGTCAAACTGACAGCTCTTAGCTGTAGTAATTAGAGGATGACTTGCCTGCTCCTGTTTGATTTAGCAGAAAGTGACCTCCAAGCTACTCAGGGTCCAGACCTGCATATGAAATAGAGAAGCATGCTGAGAATGAGGTTCCTATGAAACAGGTGGCTCCAATTAAATAAAAGTTTCTCATAAACATAAGAAGCCAGACTCCTAAAAATCTGCTAAATAAAGGAACACCTACCCACCACGTGTTGACAGGGTTCCCATGGGGCTGTTGTGGCCACATCTGCATTTTGAGATCTGATTTGTCTGAAATCAAATAATGACAGCTTTATTCCATGTTATGTTTTTGCTTGAATTAAATTCAAAATATCAGTCTAGGAAAGCTTTTTAATCTTATGTTGTCATGTGTCACATGAGCACCAGTAGGAAACTGAGAAGTATATTCCATTAAATTAGACTTTTGTTTCTACTAGATTATGCCTGTAGCCAGTTTTGGAATTTTGTTTTGTCTTGTTGTAGAATAGCTTGTCGGAACATACCTGTCATCCTGGGCTCTTGTTCTGTTTCCTGGGGGGACAGCTCACCTGCTTTGTGTACAGATGTTGTAAGAGGAGACTTTTATGCCAGTGTCAGACTAAGCCATTCAGTCTCATTCAGCTTTCTTCTTTTATCTATCTATCTATCTATCTATCTATCTAACAACATATATATTGTGATGGATGGCCAGGACCCATGCCTGGTCGGGACGGGCCTTTTACATTATATCTGGGGGAGCAGCCATGGGATTCACGCTACGTCCCCTGGAACACTTGGTGGCATCCTCCCTGGGTTGCATCGGGGACACAATTTTGGAGCACCAGAGCTCATTCCTGTTAGGCTCTGAGGCCACCGTCAGGGGGAGCTGCACAGCTTAACGAGCCTGTCTGGGCAGGAGCGCAGCCACACCTGGGGGTGCAGCTGGAAGTAGGTCAACGAGCACCTGCAGCACTTCTGGGTCGGCTATAAAAGAAGCCGACAGTCACCACTCCGGGTGCCAGGGTCAGGAGGAGGAGGACAAAGCTGCCTTGGAGGAGTGGAGGAAGAAACAGTGTGGTGTTTTGCTTTATTGTAGTGTGTTTTGAGGACTGTGTTAGGGCTGAGGGACACGGGGAAGACGTGGACCTCAGCCAAAGAAAATAAATCTTTGTGTTTTATTTTACTAGTGCCTCTGGTGTCAGTCTGTGTCGGGTCGGGCGCCTATATAGCGCCTTTCACAACATATACATATATATATTGTCACGCTTGGGTCACAGATTTGCACAGAGACACAGAAGGTCGTAGAAAAAAAAGAAGGATTTTTATTCAGACACCGCAAACACATGAGCTTAAACGTGCTCCATGACAAGTCAGATATAACAGTTCCGCTAGGAGCAGAGAGAGATAAAAGCAAACAATCAATTCCCAAACTGACAGGCGCGCAAGGCTTATAAGTCGGCGGAGTACCCGCGAGGCTTGTATTACGCGTTATAGTGCAAGGATAAGGAGCAATGTGTAGTCAGTGTTTCAGGGTTTGTGGTTTTCCCAGGGGCGTCTGTCTCTATTTGGGGTGCGATCAGCCCTCCAGCTCACACCCTCCCCCTCAGCTTTATTCACATTCCTGTGAATCAAGCGACTCTCTGTACTAGGTTCATTTAGTCGTGATAATACATCTGCGTTGACGTGTTCAGAACCTGGTCGGTGCTTTACTGTGAAACTGTAAGGTTGTAAACCCAGAAACCATCTCATTAGACGAGAGTTTGTATCTTTCTGTCGGTACAACCACTGGAGTGGAGCATGATCAGTTACCAAAGTGAAGTTTCGTCCCCACAAGTAATAGCGAAGCGCTTCCACAGCCCACTTAATTGCCAAGCATTCTTTCTCAATTGTAGAATAATTGCGTTCCCTAGGAAGTAATTTCCTACTCAAATATGTGATTGGATGTTCTTCTCCATCAAAAATTTGTGACAGGACTGCCCACACCAAATGCACTTGCGTCTGTTTGCAAGATAAAATCTTTTGTGAAATCCGGGTTCCTTAGAACCGGGTAAGAAGACAATGCTTTTTTTAAATCGTTGAAAGAACGTTCGCAATTTTCTGTCCACAGGACAGGTCGGTTTTTTCTGCCTCTAGTAAGTTCTGTAAGAGGAGCAGCTCTATGTGCAAAATTTGGAATGAATTTTCTGTAGTAACCAGCGAGTCCCAGAAAGCGCGTACTTGTTTCTGTGTCTCAGGTCTCGGGTAAACAAGCATTTCTTCTATTTTCCTTAATTGTGGCCTAAGTAAACCCTTGCCCATAGAATAGCCTAAGTAATGAGTCTCGGACATGCCTAGTTTACATTTCTTAGGGTTAGCAGTAAGGCCAGCCTGTCTCAAGCTTTCAAGAACGGCTTGAAGCCGCTCTAAGTGTGTTTTCCAATCATTGCTAAAAATCACGACATCGTCAAGGTATGCCCCAGCATATTCAGAGTGAGGACGTAGGATCTGATCCATCATACGCTGAAAAGTTAGAGGTGCCCGTGAAGACCAAACGGAGTCTTGTAAATTCATAGAGTCCGTCAGGAGTCGCAAATGCCGTTTTCTCACAACTGCTAGCCTCTAAAGGCACCTGCCAATAGCCTTCGTGAGATCTAGCGTGGAGATATAGCTCGCCTGACCCAGTTTTTCCAACAGTTCATCGACACGGGCATGGGATAAGCATCAATTTAGAGACCTTATTCAAGCGTCTGAAATCGATACAGAACCGAACCGAACCGTCTTGCTTTGGGACTAATACGACTGGGCTGCACCAGTCACTTTTACTTTCACGAATTACACCCAGTGTCAGCATCTTTTTACCTCTTCGACAATATTTGCGCTTCCGGTATCCGGAACGGCCGCATCTGTACGCGAACATCAGGTGCAGTGGTAATTTTATGTTTTGTAATGTTAGTCTTGCCTGGTAAATCTGAAAAGACATCAGTGTTCCGTTCTATCAAAGATAACAGTTCTGTCTTTTGCGTGTCAGTAAGATCGTTACCAATGGTAACATCGGACTGAGAAACAGCAGCCAAGGAAGTGTTAACCTCTTGTCGGTCGTGCCATTCCTTCAAGAGGTTAATGTGTAAAATCTGGAATGGTTTGCGCCGCCGGTATTCTAACCTTGTAATTTACGGACTCATACGCTCCTCAATAATGGCGGGCCCTGCCATTTAGCTAAGAATTTGTGTGGATCCGAGGGAACCAGTACCAAAACACGATCGCCAGGTTTGAACTCACGGAGCTTGCTGCGCCTATCGTAAAGACGCTTCTGAGTTTCCTGTTCTCGTTGTTGGTGTTCCACAGCAATAGAGGAAAGCATAGAAATTCTGTCTTGCAACGAAATTAGTCGATCTGCAAAGCTTCGACCTTAGCTGCTCTCTCGTTTCCTATCCATTCCTCACATACCACATCCAGGATGCCTCGCGCCGCCTGCCAATAACAACTCAAGGGACTCAAGCCAGTGGACGCCTGTGGTGATTCTCGCACGCGTACAAAACAAACGGTAGGACAGTGTTCCATGTTGTGGGATCATTATGAGCAACTCGCCTGATCATCTGTTTCAATGTTTTGTTAAATCGCCGGTTAAACCATTCGTTTGAGGATGGTAAACAGTAGTACTCAATTTCTTAATAGCAAAGCTGTCACACAATTGTTTCATCACGAGAAGTGAAAGGTGTGCCCTGATCAGTTAAGATTTCTCTAGGGATACCAATACGAGTAAAAGTTTCACATAGTGCTTTGGCTACAGCCGAAGAGTTGGCCTTTTCAGCGATCATTTCTGGATATCGTGTCGCATAATCAACCAACACCAGCAAATATTGGTACCCATCCTTAGTCTTAGGTAATGGTCCCACAATATCTAATCCCACACGCTGAAAGGGAACTTCCAATATGGGCATAGGACAAAGGGGAGCCGAGGAGGCTTATAAGCAGAGACGATCTGGCAGTCTGGACATGAAGTACAAAATCGTTCAACATCTTTTCCCATATTAAGCCAATAAAATCGTTTTGATAACCGGTCTCTAGTTTTGTCGGCACCGAGGTGCCCCCCCAAGATGTGTGAATGTGCCAGATGCAAAACAGTTTCCCTATGTGCTTCAGGTACCACCAGTTGTTCAATAAATTCCCCCTCCAAATGATCTGAGATCACTCTGAAAAGGCAACCGTCCTTTTCTATAAAGTGCGGGGTTTTCACACCCCCGGAATTACGCTCTTGGTAATAAGAGTCATTAGCAGGGCGAGCCTGTTTAAATGCATATTCTAATGAGCTATCAGTATGCTGCAAACGCACAAAATCTGATTGTTCGTTAACACTCGGTTTGTGTTCGAGGCGTTTGCAATCTGGGAAGATGTAGAAGGAGCAGCCCATTCTGGAAGATTGTCGGGGGTGACCTCCTCCGTCTCGCTGGAGAGATCGGGTTCAATATCTAAGTTGGGCTCTAGATTTTCCCGCCGCTACCAGTTCTTCGTCTTGGATTTCTTCTTCTTCTCCCCCCCCACCAAGTTCATTAGTGGACTGGACTACTGGTCCCTTACATTTATTAATCAGTTTCGAAAAAGGGCATTTCTCCGTCCTATGAGTAATGGCCAAGGGCACGAGTCAAACGGCAGACCAAACCTTAAAGTGGCCCCTATAAGTTAAAGGAAGAAGTAAAGTCTGATAATCTTTAACATCACCATGTACACAGCGTATTTTTACAGTCTCACAGTCTCTAAGGCATTGTTCATTAAGACAGTCTCGTCTCACAATACAAAGGTCACTTCCGAATCTAACAATGCTGAGATTTCTGTGTCCCAATTTCACCGGATCAACAAGCCATCTTTTCCATCCGGATATGTAATAGTTGAGCAACAAATCTCGCCAGTCCAATCCCATTGAATGAGCTGGAGACAAGCGACAATCTCTTGCCAAATGGCCGAGCTGATCACATCGGAAACATCTACGGTCGGCTCCGTTTCCGAAATATCCTCTGCGACGCCCACGCCGACGCGTGCTCTGTAGCCTCCACGGTCTTGTCGACCGCTGTTGCCGCTGTCTCCCCAGAAACAGGCGTCCCATCTACGACTGGATTTCCCGGGGTCCTACCTGACCCCATTAGATTTTCAGGTCCTGCAGCTTGTCGATCGAAGCGACGAGAATGTCCTGGACGTTCGTTCACAGGTTGCGAAGCAGCACGAAATCCACCGCTCTTTCTCCAAGTGGACTGTGAACCCTCTAATCGTCTGGACATAATCGTTAATGATTTAATATCATGGCGTAGAAATTCATCTCGAAGAACTTCAGGTATGCCGGCCAGTAATATATTCACGACAACTGTTTCCATACGTCTCCTTCAAACCAACAGTGCACTTTATGTATCAAATCTTGAATTTGCGCACGGATTGGGTCATCCATGTTTAGTTTCCAGTCTTTAAGTGCAAATGTTTTAGACTTCTGAAATAAGTCTTCGGCGGCATCCATCTGTGCAACCACTCCTGGTACCACTTGTCACGCTTGGGTCACAGATTTGCACAGAGACACAGAAGGTCGTAGAAAAAAAGAAGGATTTTTATTCAGACACCGCAAACACATGAGCTTAAACGTGCTCCATGACAAGTCAGATATAACAGTTCCGCTAGGAGCAGAGAGAGATAAAAGCAAACAATCAATTCCCAAACTGACAGGCGCTGCGCAAGGCTTATAAGTCGGCGGAGTACCGCGAGGCTTGTATTACGCGTTATAGTGCAAGGATAAGGAGCAATGTGTAGTCAGTGTTTCAGGGTTTGTGGTTTTCCCAGGGGCGTCTGTCTCTATTTGGGGTGCGATCAGCCCTCCAGCTCACAATATATATATCTATACTAATAAAAGGCAAAGCCCTCACTGACTCACTCACTCACTCACTCACTCACTCACTCACTCACTCACTAATTCTCCAACTTCCCGTGTAGGTAGAAGGCTGAAATTTGGCAGGCTCATTCATTACAGCTTACTTACAAAAGTTAGGAAGGTTTCATTTCGAAATTCTACACGTAATAGTCATAACTGGAACCTATTTTTTCGTCCATATACTGTAATGGACAGTTCAGCTCGATGGTCGTGGGGGGCGGAGTTGCATGTGACATCATCATGCTTCCCACATAATCACGTGAAATGACTGTGAACGCAGTACGTAGAAAACAAGGAAGAGCTCCAAAGAGTGCTGAACAAAAAACGCCATTTCACAATTGAGAAGGCAGCAAAAGATTATGAAGCGAGTGATGCATACAAGCATATTCATAAGTGCAGCTACTGCGGAAACAAAGCAAAGTTTAAATTAAGTTTATAGACACACTCCCGCTGCCATTTGTCATGCCTACGACGAATATGGTATTCGCGAGATACAAGTTTAATGAAAAGACACGAGGTATAAATGAGACTTTGGATCACTTTGTAACGGAGTTAAAATTACTGTAGCAAGAAACTTTTAAGTGCCGGGTCTTAGCTAACATTAGATAAAGCCGTTGACATTGCGAGATCGCACGAGCACAGCTGAGAAGCTTCGATGCATGTACTCCGAGCAGCTCACGTCAACTGACTTTGCAGGACTGGAAAAGATTAAATTAAGTTCAAACACATGCTACCGCAATTTCCACAACTTAGTACCGGGAATGCCTGTTGAACATCTTACATTCATGAGTACCGATTTGGGTGGTGAACACCCAAATTTTTTTCAGAAATTAAAAGAGTTTGAGTTTACAATATTCATGTCCATGTCTATTATTTGATTCTGTTGCCCACTAAAACCCTTTTAAATTAAAAAAAACATTTGCGATTTGGGGCAAATTTTCTTGTACGATTACATACGATTAATCAAGATTAATTAATTACACAGTCTCTAATTAATTAGATTAATTTTTTTAATCGAGTCCCACCCCTAATATATATATATATGTAGATATGTATATATATATGTAGATGCATATATATGTATGTGTGTATATATATATGTATATACTGTATATACTGTATGTCTATATATATGTATATGTATATATATGTGTATATACATGTATATATTTGTATATGTGTATATATATATATATGGCTATATATATATACATACTCAGCAAAAAAAGAAACGTCCTCTGACTTTCAACTGTTTTTACTTTCAGTAAACTTAATGTGTAAATATTTGTATGAACACTAAAAGAGTCAACACCATAAGACATAAACTAAAAATGTTTCACAATGTGTCCCTGAATGAAGGGAGGCTCAAAATCAAAAGTACCAGTCAGTATCTGGTGTGGCCACCAGCTGCTTGAAGTACTGCAGTGCATCTCCTCCTCATGGACTGGACCAGATTTGTTAGTTTTTGCTGTGAGATGTTACCCCACTCTTCCACCAAGGCACCTGCAAGTTTCTGGACATTTCTGGTGGGAATGGCCCTAGCCATCGATCCAAATTGATCCCGCTCCAGGGTACAGGCCTCGGTGTAACGCTCATTCCTTCGATGATAAACACGAATCCGTCCATCACCCCTGGTGAGACAAAACCGTGACTCATCAGTGAAGAGCACTTTTTGCCACTCCTGTCTGGTCTAGCGAAGGTGGGTTTGTGCCCATAGGCGGAGTTGTTGCTGGTGATGTCTGGTAAGGACCTGCCTTACAACAGGCCTACAAGCCCTCAGTCCAGCCTCTCTCAGCCTATTGCGGACAGTCTGAGCACTGATGGAGGGATTGTGTGTTCCTGGTGTGACTCGGGCAGTTGTTGTGGCCATCCTGTACCTGTCACGCAGGTGTGATATTCGGATGTACCGATCCTGTGCAGGTGTTGTTACACGTGGTGTTCCACTGCGAGGATGATCAGCTGTCCTTCCTGTCTCCCTGTAGCGCTGTCTTAGGTGTCTCACAGTGCGGACATGGCAATTTATTGCCCTAGCCACATCAGCAGTCCTCATGCCTCCCTGCAGCATGCCTAATGCACGTTCACGCAGATGAGCAGGGACCCTGGGCATCTTTCTTTGGGTGTTTTTCACAGTCGGTAGACAAGTCTCTTTAGTGTCCTGCGTGTTTAGAACTGTGACCTTAAATGCCTACTTTCTGTAAGCTGTTAAGGTCTTAACGACCATTCCACAGGTGCATGTTAATTAATTGATTATGGTTAATTGAACATGCATGGAAAACATTGTTTAAACCCTTTACAATGAAGATCTGTAAAGAGTTTTGGATTTTTAAAACATTATTGTTGAAATACACAGTCCTGAAAAAAGGACGTTTCTTTTTTTGCTGAGTATATATGTATACTAGCAGAATACCCGCGCTTCGCAGCGGAGAAGTAGTGTGTTAAAGAAGGTACGAAAAAGAAAAGGAAAAATTTTAAAAATAACGTAACATGATTGTCAATGTAATTGTTTTGTCACTGTTATGAGTGTCGCTGTGATATATATATATATAGCAAAATACCCGCGCTTCGCAGCGATGTCATGTGTTAAAGAAGTTATGAAAAGAAAAGGAAACATTTTAAAATAATGTAACATGATTGTCAAAGTAATTGTTTTGTGTATTTGGTGGCAGCGTCACAAAGTTATTTTCGTCTAGCTGCATCAGAAAATGTACCACGACGTCTGACATGCCTCCTTTTTACTGTTTTCTCACAGCTTGGATTGCTGCTGTCATATATATACACACACACACACACACACACACACACACACACACACACACACACACACACACACACACACATACATACATACATACATACATACATACACACAAATTATATATATGTGTGTATGTATGTATGTGTGTGTGTGTGTGTGTGTGTGTGTATGTGTATATATATATATATATATATATAATCTAGATAGGTGTGTGTGTGCATATATATATATATATACATACATACATATATATACACATACATATACTTGTGTGTATGTTTGTATGTGTCTATATGTGTGTGTATAGCTTTGGTCACTGAGTGCAAGGGAAAAATAATAAAATATAGTCTATAAGTTATTAAACAGTAAAACATTAACGTTTTAAGAAGTACAGGTACATTGAGCACTACTGGAGTGGTTTGGGTAAACTACATTTTAAAGACTGTGTAACACAACAGGTAAGTAACTAACAGCAGCTAAAATGTATATGGATCATCTCTCGGTAGTAGATCCCTTTGAAAGGCGCTACACGACGGCTGTGGTATAGAAATTACATTTTCTATGTGAACGTTCAAATTTGTGCCTCTGGTAATGTGCCTTACCGGCAATTAAAGAAAATTATTTTTGTGTCCTCTGCAGTGTTAAGAGAGAAAGGCTTTGGTTTGGCATAAAAGGAAAAAAGGTGTAAAGAAAGGAAAGTTGCCTTTTTCTTTTATATAGTATAGAGAGATGTGTTTGCTGGCGTTATGATCGCCTTTTGGGGACAGTCGCGGTGGGTCTTGTGTAGACTGGTGAGACGTCCCCGCAATTAATCGGCTGTGATGGCACTGTCAGTCCTCCACTCGTGTGCGTGTCTTCATAATCCGAGTAGGACCTCATAATCGATATCGTGCAAAAGAAAGTGTGAATCGCCTTAATATTATTTTGCCGTGGTGTAGAAAAGGGGTCCCGTGTTTGCACTTGTCTGGGCTATAGCGCAGGGGGAGGATGAAAAAAATTAAAAGTGCTCACTTTGACTTAAAGCAGAAGCGCAGTCAGCGTCTCAAAGGCGGCACAGCTATGCACGCGCTGGCTGCTCGACTTTTGCTGGGCAGGAGACCCCTTTTGTACACACGTTCATGATATCAAAAGTCTCAGCGCTCTTTGGAGGTAATTCATATATTATATATATAGCAAAATACCCGTGCCTCGCATCGGAGAAGTAGTGTGTTAAAGAAGTAATAAAAGAAAAGGAAACATTTTAATAATAACGTAACATGATTGACATTGTCATGAGTGTTGCTGTCATATATATTCCTGCCTAAATAAGTCACCCTCGCTTCGCTCTTACTTTTTTACCGTTCATTTAATCATGGCTAGTGGCGGAAAAATTATAAAATGGAAGGAGGATGGCTTTACCAAAACAATTATTGATGGCGAATCGATTATTCATAAAGCTTGAATTGGTGATCTGTTTTTCTGTGTTAACCTCATATTTTTTCATACTTCTTCTCAAACTAAGGTGTGCGAGGGTAAAATGAATCGGGATGCGCTGATCAATGTAATCGGTGTACCAGGAAATCATGCATTGACAAAGCTCCCTTTGCTTGTAATGCAAAGTGTGATTAAATGCATTATTTTTAACGCGTTATGGAGCACATGCATCGAAGCTTCTCAGCTGTGCTTGTGCTAAGAAAAGGAAAGATTTTAAAAATAACGTAACACGATTGTCAATGTAACCTTTTGTAAGTAGTGCCTGGAGGATTCAGTGTGGAGAAACTCTAGAGATAGCGTGTGTATTAACTTGTGGATTTTTCTGTGAGTATTTGGTGGCAGTATGATGAAGTTGCTTCGGAAGACGGCATTAGCCGCGGAGCTCAGCTCAGAGCGAAATGAGATGAATGGGAGGGGAGATGATGACGTGACTCCCCCACCCACCTTAACTGTCAATCCCCCACAAACACAGTCTCTCGGAATTTGCATAAGCACACCCCTTCACCTACAATTTTAACTTAGTTACAAAGTGATCAAAACTCTTGTTTATATCCTGCGTCCTCTCATTAAACTTGTATCCCGCATTACCTGTGGGCATGTGAAACGCCAGCGTAGCCTGTCTATGAACTTAATTTAAAGTTTAGGTTTACACCTTGCTTTCTTTCCGAGGTAGCAGCAGTCATGAATATGGTAGTATATGTCACTCGCTCGCTTCTTATTGTTTCGCTGCCTTCTCAATTATATAATGCATGTTTTCTTAAGCGCTTTTTGGAGGTCTTCCTGGTTTTCTACGCACTGCGTTGACAGTCAGTTCACGTGATTACGTGGGAGGCGTGATGATGTCACACGAAACTCCCCCACGCCTTTCCAGCTCAACTCCATTACAGTTAATGGAGAAAAATACCTTCCAGTTATGACCATTAGGCGTAGAATTTCGAAATGAAACCTGCCCAACTTTTGTAAGTAAGCTGTAAGGAATGAGCCTGCCAAATTTCAGCCTTCTACCTACACGGGAAGTTGGAGAATTAGTGATCAGTCAGTGAGTGAGTGAGTGAGTGAGTGAGTGAGTGAGTGAGGGCTTTGCCTTTTATTAGTATAGATATGTATATGTATATATGTATATGTATATATATATATATGTGTGTATATATATGTTTATATGTGTATATATATACTGCTCAAAAGAATTAAAGGAACACTTTTTAATCAGAGTATAGCATAAAGTCAATGAAACTTATGGAATATTAATCTGGTCAGTTAAGTAGCAGAGGGGGTTGTTAATCAGTTTCAGCTGCTGTGGTGTTAATGAAATTAACAACAGATGCACTAGAGGGCAACAATGAGATGACCCCCAAAACAGGAATGGTTTAACAGGTGGAGGCCACTGACATTTTTCCCTCCTCATCTTTTCTGACTGTTTCTTCACTAGTTTTGCATTTGGCTACAATCAGTGTCACTACTGGTAGCATGAGGCGATACCTGGACCCTACAGGTAGTCCAACTTCTCCAGGATGGCACATCAATACGTCTCATTGCCAGAAGGTTTGCTGTGTCTCCCTGCACAGTCAAAGTGGTAGGTCACGGGGCCGCAAAATTCTGAAGCACATAGCACATAAAAATTGTCAATCATCTGTTACATCACTCAGCCAAAGAGAACTACATTGTCGCTGGAAGGAACATCAGCACAAGAACTTCATGAAATGGGTTTCCATGACTGAGCAACTTCAGACAAGTCTGTGATTGCTATGCACAATGGCAAATGTCAGCTGGAGTGGTGTAAAACATGCTGCCATTAGGCTCTCAGTGAGCACATATTTAACTCTGGGTAAATGAGCATTATTAATGGGTATATAAGGTGTATGAAAAGCCTCAGTTTTTAGAAAGTTTACATTATTCTTTATTATTCTTTCTCAGGTTGCAAGAAAACAAAGCTTTATTTTCTCACTTTCATTAATTTTTCAAAGTTTAGTCTGATTCTGTTTGGATGTCCTTTTCCACTAAGTCACAGAACTCTTTCCAGAACAAAGGGAATCATCTTTGTCTTTGTGTGTACACAGACTGTTGATGAAATGCCGACATGAAGTGCTATTTAGTTGATAAATTGTGTTATGCACTGTCATTTATAGTATGAGTGATGGTCCCCCTGCACTGTGTCATTCCCTTATGACAGCACTTGCAAATATGTCTGAAAACTAAAGACACCCTTTCAAAATCTTATGGCCCATTAGCATCATTAGAATAATATCTCTTTCGTTAAGGGTGAAATTGGTCAATTAAGCCATAATTTCCTGCCATTAATGAGCATTTATTAACATTGGTTTATGGTCACTTCAAAGTAGTTTAGATTATGAGTCATTTTATGCAAGACTGATGAAGGTTCCCTAGCTGTAACATTATATTTTTATATTTCTTATGTTTCAGTGTAAAATTTAGCTTTGCCTACAGGTATTTTTGCTTTGCAGAGGCACACTCATACAGTATTTCTCCTTTATAAAGATAAAAATACTACCTTGGGGGAAATGTAAAGTTCTTTAGTTATGTCAACAAAGGCGGAAGACGAATAGAGTTTTTCACAGTCAGGAAAACATTGCACTCTGTCATCGTGCCAACATTGGCAAAAGACAGCAGTCGCTGCCAAGCAAACCGACCACCTTACAATGTGAGGTTGTCCTTGTCTTATGTACTGAAACGCTATTAGACAAGGTACCCCACTGGGCTTGGAAGCACTTCTTCCTGACTAAAACTTTAAAGTCTCATTTCATGCTTAAATAAAAAATATGTCTTTCTGAATGAGTGGATTTATGTGCTTCCTTGGAAAAAATAAGTAATTATACACTCACCTAAAGGATTATTATGAACACCATACTAATACGGTGTTTGACCCCCTTTCGCCTTCAGAACTGCCTTAATTCTATGTGGCATTGATTCAACAAGGTGCTGAAATGTTGGCCCATATTGATAGGATAGCATCTTGCAGTTGATGGAGATTTGTGGGATGCACATCCAGGGCACGAACTCCCGTTCCACCACATCCCAAAGATTCTCTATTGGGTTGAGATCTGGTGACTGTGGGGGCCATTTTTAATACAGTGAACTCATTGTCATGTTTAAGAAACCAATTTGAAATGATTCGAGCTTTGTGACATGGTGCATTATCCTGCTGGAAGTAGCCATCAGAGGATGGGTACATGGTGGTCATGAAGGGATGGACATGGTCAGAAACAATGCTCAGGTAGCCCGTGGCATTTAAACGATGCCCAATTGACACTAAGGGGCCTAAAGTGTGCCAAGAAAACATCCCCCACACCATTACACCACCACCACCAGCCTGCACAGTGGTAACAAGGCATGATGGATCCATGTTCTCATTCTGTTTACGCCAAATTCTGACTCTACCATTTGAATGTCTCAACAGAAATCGAGACTCATCAGACCAGGCAACATTTTTCCAGTCTTCAACTGTCCAATTTTGGTGAGCTCGTGCAAATTGTAGCCTCTTTTTCCTATTTGTAGTGGAGATGAGTGGTACCTGGTGGGGTCTTCTGCTGTTGTAGCCCATCCGCCTCAAGGTTGTGCATGTTGTGACTTCACAAATGCTTTGCTGCATACCTCGGTTGTAACGAGTGGTTATTTCAGTCAAAGTTGCTCTTCTATCAACTTGAATCAGTCGCCCATTCTCCCTGACCTCTAGCATCAACAAGGCATTTTCGCCCACAGGACTGCCGCATACTGGATGTTTTCCCTTTTCACACCATTCTTTGTAAACCCTAGAAATGGTTGTGCGTCAAAATCCTAGTAACTGAGCAGATTGTGAAATACTCAGACCGGCCCGTCTGGCACCAACAACCATGCCACGCTCAAAATTGCTTAAATCACCTTTCTTTCCCATTCTGACATTCAGTTTGGAGTTCAGGAGATTGTCTTGACCAGGACCACACTCCTAAATGCATTGAAGCAACTGCCATGTGATTGGTTGATTAGATAATTGCATTAATGAGAAATTGAAC
The DNA here is from genome assembly GCF_016835505.1 of Polypterus senegalus. NCBI lineage: Eukaryota > Metazoa > Chordata > Cladistia > Polypteriformes > Polypteridae > Polypterus > Polypterus senegalus. Next base: position 99,657,224 of record NC_053154.1, on the reverse strand, counting down.
AGGTGTTCCTAAAAATCCTTTAGGTGAGTGTATGTTATTGTAGATAATACATTAATTAATTAAAATCAATTCCTTCCACACCTCCATTTTAATTTATTTTATTCCAATTACAGCATTATGAAGGGTTAGTGCATATGCCACTTGCATGAGGCAAAAGGAAAGAACCATCTTCTGCATACATGGGTTACCATTTCCACACTTTTCCTTAATCACACATCTATGGAATTTTTGAATAATATATTGTAATCTTCTAAAGTTAATTATAAGTATATATAGGTATATATGAATCCATAACAGAATGAATTATTAAACACAAGGAAGATTATTAAATGTAACTCAATGGGTTAACAAAATTTAACTTAAAGCTGAAAGTGCAAGTGGCCTCTGCCTTGTCTTAGGGAAGCTACCCGTGTAATTTCCCAAGGTTAGAATGAGGTAAATGAGTAACAAACACACGTCCAGAAAGATGGGATAAACTGATAGAAAAGCCCAAACACCCCTACTATGAAGCAATGCTAAGATCAATAGAACAATCTGTTAAACACCTCTCTTAACAATAAAGTTCTACATATTCTGATTCAAACAACATGATGTATTAGACGATGTAATGCTAATTAGAAAAAAAGTATGAAAGCAGATGAACATTAGAGCTAGACGAGAACAGGCCATTCAGCCCAACATAGCTCACCAAACCTATTCAGTTAACTCTTCAAAAAAACATCACGTCGAGTTTTGAAAGTCCCTAAATTCCTATTGTCTACCACACTACTTGGTAGCTTATTCCAAATTTCTATGAATTGTTTGAAGCTAACTTTTTTAATTGATTTCTCACTTCATAGACTGAGCCATTTGTGTATAACTCTGTGCAAATAAAGAAATATCCTGTAGTCTCATCTGGTCTCCATGACTGCCTTCTTTGAAAACGGAGGAAAGTTTTTTTCATGACAATACATGGTCGATTGAGTTATGACAAGACATTTTTACATGTATGTCTCTCGATATGTGGGAGAAAAGAAACAAAGTACCTTGAGAAAACCCAATAGAGACACAGGTAGAGCATGCAAAGTAAGCTGATAGACAGTATCCAGGCCAGGGATTTGACCCTAGAACTATGAAACTGAAGATTAGCCGTGCTCCTAAGTCATAGTTTGGACAGAAAAAAAAACTTTTTTTTCATATATTTCCTTACTTTAGTCAGCACCTTTCTGATGTACTTTACAATTACATCAACATCAAAATATAAAAACAAAAATTAAGTACTATTCTAGCATTATTTACACCTCTTACATTACTTAAACCTGAAACTAGTAATAGTTAATAGTGTGCTTAGGGTCACTCACATAATCAGGAGCATTTAGGATAAGCCTGAAAATCCTTAGCCATCTGGCTGGTATTTTTGTATCATGAATAAAAAAATTCCAGTCAATTCTGAACTGAATTTTGGAGCATCAGAAAATTTAAAACGCCTCTCAAGTTTAGAAACGCATTATGTCTGAGGTATTCAATTTCAGGGTTTTATTAGGTCAGAATTTTTCTTTTCCAATTTCATGCTGCTTATAGCAAGTCAATGTTAATGTTAAAATTCACATAATTTGAATAGAATGTAAATTTCACACACAGTAGATAATGGTATAATCTTTTACCCTTGTAAAGTAACATGTAACAGAAGACTCCTCAGCTATGTCTGTAATAACAGAATGCTGATTTAGCAAGTTAGGACCATAGACTCTCTCCTGGAACATAGACTGTTAGATTTGCTTGCACATAGAAGAAATCAATAATAATAATATATTTTATTGATATACATGTAGTGCCTTTCTCATGCTCAACGGCAAAAAATATTTCTGATTGTATGTCATGTATGTATGTACATATGCGGTAATGAACATTTCCTTTCTTTATATTATCAGTTTTAAAACGTTTAAAATGAAGATACTTGGTATGTAGAATTATTTGCATATGTGTTACACTCATTGCCTGAATCTTTCTATGAAGCAAGCTAGAAAACCCTGGACAAACGCACCTACACTGATTACTCAAGTCATTTATTATCAAATAATCCATCCATCCATCCATTATCCAACCCGCTATATCCTAACTACAGGGTCACGGGGGTCTGCTGGAGCCAATCCCAGCCAACACAGGGTGCAAGGCAGGAAACAAACCCCTGGCAGAGTGCCAGCCCACCACAAGTTTAAATTAATTTTTCTCCAATAGCAATTGACATTCAGGCTAGGTAGCCACATGATTTTTCCTTTAAAACTGTGTGCACAACAGTAACTCAAATTCTGCTTTAGCCCAAAACCAATTTCATTTTTGCTGTCAGCATAAATTAGGAAAGCTCCAAGTGTAATCCATGAGCCTTTCAAAATGAAAGATGAAATCTTGTGGTTTCTAGTCCATCACTGTACCCTTTGGCCACACTGCTTCTACAGTATGAAGCAGAAATGCACAGTGCTGTCCCATAAGTGTCTGTGTGATGGCATCCAAAGCATGCTGGAGTGTCAGTGAAGGCCTTGGGGGCACTCTGTGTTTGCTGCATTAAAAAAGAATTAGAGAGCAGCGGCGAGGTTTACAGCTATTTCTGCCATGGCTTAGTGCTGCAGATATGTCTGAAATGCCTGTGAACAGGTGTGCTTTCTGATCCCAAGTCACATGCTTGTTTTATTCGCTTACGGCATGCTGTCATTGTAACACGTACTAGTGTCCCTCGGCACAGGGTGAGTGAAAGGCCAGTCAGCCTTGACCCTGCACTCTTCAGCCTTGCTAATTCTGTATTGGAAGCAGTTGCTGTTTTCCTTTCTGACGTGGGTATTTTCCTACTTGTTCCATCAAATTTTCTCAGTTTCTCTTGACACGACCTTGGTACCTTTTTGCTTACAGGAATAACTGAGGAATGGAAGGTCAGACACTCCAGTCAGGGAATTTGTGAGGCAGGTCACATGTTGAACTTTAGAGCTCCAGACAATCTCCTTTCGCTAAGACTGGCCCGTTGGGTCAGAAAGTGCATTCTTTCTATTTTCATGCAAATTGTGGCTATTCCCTGAAACGGAAAATGCTGTCAGGAGGTTAGGGATATCTACTGTTGCTGGTGGTCTACTTTTGAGCATCACAAACTTATTTTCATTACATTCACTTAATTAGTAACATCTTTTTCAATACTGTACACTGACTAGATGCAATAAGTAAAGATAACTAGGTGTAGGGGAATTGAAGAAAATGGCTTATTCAGAATAAGCCTACCTGAATAAAATCAACGGTGCCCCACACACTGTACTATCATGCAGATAAATACATTATACTTGTGTTTTATACTGGATACATTATTTAGCAGAAATCCCTCTTGTCTGAAAGGGTTAACTTGCCTAAAGGCCCAGAAACACAAATTTTTGCAAAGGATAATAAGGATGGTGCTGGAGGAGAAACTACAGGAAGTTCACCAATTTTTAAATAATGAAATGGTTTGTTGTTATTTACCAATTCTGCTTCAATATCCTGCTCATACAGTATATACATCCATCCATCCATTATCCAACCCACTATATCCTAACTACAGGGTCACAGGGATCTGCTGGAGCCAATCCTAGCCAACACAGGGCGCAAGGCAGGAAACAATCCCTGGGCAGGGCGCAAGCCCACTGCAGGGCATGCACACACACACACACTTAGCACAATTTAGAATCTCCAATGCACCTAACCTGCATGTCTTTGGACTGTGAGAGGAAACCCACGTAGACGCGGGGAGAACATGCAAATTTCACGCAGGGAGGACGCAGGGAGGACCCAGGAAGCGAAGCCAGGTCTCCTAATTGCGAGACAGCAACGCTACCCACTGCACCACCGTGCCGCCCATATATACATCCTAGCAAGTAATTCTCAAAAATGTTCTTTTTTTTTTTGCATTTGTACATTGTCACTCATGCATGTCAGAGGATCATTTTCCAGGTTTATCTAAGGTAAATGATACCACCCCTGGGTGAGAGGGGGCGCTATAATTAACATTGTTATCTCTTTTTTCACTCATAATAGACCCTGGAGAGGAATATGCTCTAGAGAGGAGAGGAATGAAGGTTAGTAGGAACAAGACAAAATACATGTGTGTAAAAGAGAGGGAGGTCAGTGGAATGGTGAGGATGCAAGGAGTAGAGATGGCGAAGGTGGATGAGTTTAAATACTTGGGATCAACAGTACAGAGTAATGGGGATTGTGGAAGAGAGGTGAAGAAGAGAGTGCAGGCAGGGTGGAATGGGTGGAGAAGAGTGTCAGGAGTAATTTGTGACAGACGGGTATCAGCAAGAGTAAAAGGGAAGATCTACAGGAGGGTAGTGAGACCAGCTATGTTATATTGGTTGGAGACGGTGGTACTAAACAGAGACAGAGCTGGATGTAGCAGAGTTAAAGATGTTAAGATTTGCACTGGGTGAGACAAGGATGGATAGGATTAGAAATGAGGAAATTAGAGGATCAGCTCAAGTTGGATGGTTGGAAGACAAAGTCAGAGAGGCGAGATTGCGTTGGTTTGGACATGTGCAGAGGAGAGATGCTGGGTATATTGAGAGAAGGATGGTAAGGATAGAGCTGCCAGGGAAGAGAAAAAGAGGAAGACCTAACAGAAGGTTTATGGATGTGGTTAGAGAGGACATGCAGGTGATGGGTGTAACAGAGCAAGATGCAGACGACAGAACGATATGGAAGAAGATGATCCGCTCTGGCAACCCCTAACGGGAGCAGCGGAAAGAAGAAGAAGAAGAAGTGGTAAGAAGACACCCAGTGAGTACAAATGATTCCCCTCCTTCCAGCTGGAGTCCTACAAAAGATCAGACACAATCCAGACCCGAACTGCCACCAGAAGAGAGCTTTTGACCAAACTGCTAACCCTAGAAGAAAAGAGAAAGTCATAAAGACTACTGTTAGTTTCTTTTTCACTGCCTTTTGCTCCATTGAGTGCTTGCTTTGTTTGATATTATTTGTGTTAGGATGTAAAGGGGTAAACCTGCTGGTACTTCCTTTACATCCACAAGTGTCATTTCACCCGTCCACAACATATAACAAAATCTCAACCACTGAAACAAATAACAATGATATATAATACGCTTTGAAAACAGTCTAAAAAAACCTCAGAATTCATCGTTTAAACTCCATCTGAGAATAGATAAATGCAAACAGAAAACCCATTCCAAATCAATCCTTTTTATACAATCAAACAGCAAGTAGAATAAGCCCTGTATGCTTACTTTAGAATTATGCCAACTTCTGAAAAAGTTTTCAGTCCTCACAAAGAAAATTAAATATCCTCAATTTGAGAGGCAGAACGCCTCTTTCTCATTAAGTTATAGAAGGTACATTGGGATTCTTCCAGATTAAAAAAATAAGTCTATGTGCACGTAGTGTGATGTAGGATCTTACAATCAATTTTTCATAGTACACTCATCTGCTATTACATTGCTGTTAAGCTGCAAATAATAATTTAAAATTAAAGTCTAACCGAGAGATTTCCAATCATTTTTGTTTAAATTGATTTAAGTATAGGGTGTCACACATACTGTATGTGCTTGGGAGACACAATCAGCGGAATCGTAATTCCACACTGACTCGAGGTTTGGTGCTCCCACTTAATGTTCATCCTCTTCTTCTATCTGTAGATCCAAATGATCAAAGGAACGATGACATCTAATGTCACTTCTGACTTTCGGTAGCCTAAACCCATTTATCCCACCTCTTTTATATTTTATATAGATATTTATATCTTGAGTCAGTCTTGTGTTGGACTGGCATCTGGAAAGACATTAATATGATTTTGTCAATGCAATTTTGCTGTTTTTTCCATCAATTACATAAGGATCACTACCTGGTGCCTCAACCCTTTATGTTCTTTGGTGTTTCTTATTCACAAGGGCTCTCCCAAAACATGTGACCTAGTGATCCAGGCACACTGCTCACAAGTTGGATTTTGCATTGAGTATATTTGACATAATTTTAAAGAGATACATTAGATCAATGAAACATTACTAGTTGAGTTGTAGTGTGTTTAAAGCATATTGTACTAGAATTAATTTTTTGAATGGCTGACTTCCATTTCCTTTCAGAAATTTTAAGTAAAAGATGTCTTTTCATCATCCCTTAAGATCAGATGATTTCTGAATCTTCCTCCACACTAGCCAATATTGCCTTGGGACCAGATATAAGTGAAAAGGGCAGGAAATTGTACAGGCTACATTTAACAATGTTTCTAATTTGTATATAGAAGAAAAAGTTGCGTTGCCGAAAAAATCAATTTGGACTATAATTGTTCAAAGGAAGCGAATACCGTATCATTACAGAAATCTCTAAAAATCGCAGTCTTGAATGTCTTCCATAGATTGAATACCGTGTAGGTTTTTTTCTGGTTTCCTAGAGAAACACTTTATACATTACTCTGTGTACATCAATAGTTTAATCGGCCCTCTTTACTTTTAAGAAATATTCCTTTATTACAAGATCTTTAAAACTACAGTTCCAATTTTGCTCCAGTTTTTCAGGGAATCAATTGTACAAGCTACAACAACAACATTTATTTATATAGCACATTTTCATACAAGTAGTTCAAAGTGCTTTATAAGATGAAGAAAAAATATATATAAAAATAAAATTAGGCAATACTTATTGACAAAGAATAAAGTAAGGTCCGATGGAGAACAGAGAGAACAGAACAAACAAAAACAAAACTCCAGACATCTAGGCATTCTACATAATATTAATGATCTCAATCAGTCCTCATGATTTTCATGCTTCACTTGGAAGAATTGGATGATGATGGTCATGTGGATCTCTGGCCTTCAATCCATCAATGTAGGGACATCACGGTACTTTAATCGGGTGGTGGTGGTGCAGATCGACACCACAGAAAACGGAAAAAGAACAGCAGAGAAAGTAGGGGTTAGTACCGATTTCGAAGCCACCATGAATGATAATGATAATAAATGCATGTACAGAATATCAGGGTTACACTAAAATGAAACTATGAGAAAGCCATGTTAAAATAATGGGTTTTAGCAGTTTTTTTTTTAAATGCTCCACTGTATTAGCCTGGAAATTCCTATTGGCAAGCTGTTCCAGATTTTAGGTGCATAACAGCAGAAGGCTGCCTCACCACTTCTTTTAAGTTTAGCTCTTGGACACTCATTTGAAGATTTAAGGTTACAATTTGGAGTGTATGGTGAAAGGCATTCTGAAATATAGCATGGAGCGAGATTATTTAAGGCTTTGTAAACCATAAGCAGTATTTTAAAGTCAATTCTAAATAACACAGGTAACCAGTGTAGTGACATCAAAACTGGAGAGATGTGCTCGAATTTTCTTTCCTTACGTAAGATTCTAGCAGCTGCATTCTGCACATATTGCACTCGATTGATGTCTTTTTTTGGTTAGTCCTGAGAGGAGTGTGTTACGGTAATCTAATTGACTAAAAACAAAAGCGTAAACTAATTTTTCAGCATCTTGCAATGTTATAAGAGATCTAACAAGCTAGCTCAATATGGTGGCACACATACTATCTCTCTCTAATTGAGCTGAGCTGTAATGTTTCATGTGAGTGAGAATATATTTGCTGATTTGAGAAGCCTGTTGATGTTAGGCATGCTAAAGAGATGGTGTTGGGTTAACTTGGAATGGGTTTGACTGGGTAAGACATCATTTACGGCATATTTAGCACGTTGTCTTTCTTTACTGATAGAGCTAATACTCTCAAAATTGTGTTACTCTATAGGCAAAACAGTTATCAACTTGGACACTGCCAAAATTCAAACGGATTGACTATATGGCTGAGTGTATGGCACTAGCGTCACTTAAGAATATTGTATTTGTTTTGGATCAGAAGAAATAAAATTGCATCCTGAAAAAAGTCACTTGAAGTTTAACTTTGTAAAGTAAATGATACTTACCAGCAAGATTTTCTCCTGAGAAAAGCAGAGGATGAGTGATGTACCATGACCGCACAAGGCTCTATGTATGAGTTTGAGTCACCCTCACTCTGCAACTAATCACTTGGCTTATCTGTTATAGGAAAACACTGATTTTATTCTTCATACATTAAGTATATCACATTATGAATTCACTGTAAAGTTCATCCATCCATCCACTTTTTAATCAGTTTGTCTAGTTCGGGATTTTGAATTAAAAGTCCATAAAAACAAAAACAGAGATTGACTGATTAAGTTAAATTTCTTTGTGCATGATGACTGTATAGTATTCTACAGATGTACAGTACAGCAGATTTGGTCATTTTTTTTAATTTTATTTTTGATGTAAATGTAATTGATAACAAATTTTGGAGCTTTCTATGAGTAGTACAGAAAACATTATAGAGGTTACAAGCCAGAGAGCCTGATCAGGATTAAAGACAAATAACAAGAAAAAAGATATTTTAAGGAGGGATGACTCATACAGTGTTATCTTGTATCTATTGTTATCTGCTATGAGCATAAACAAAAAAAAAAACAAAACTGGAAACATTGTATGTTACGAAAAGCAAACATTTAGTATATTTTTGGCAATACTTTAGCTCAGGCACAGCAAAAAAACATCTATTACTTATTTACTGTGTACCTGAGTGCAGGAATGACAGCACAGGATGCTGCGAGTAAATTTTGGGGTGCCAACTAGGTCATCCGTTGTCAGGATACAACAAAATAAACAGAAACAAATAAAAAATAATACTTGTAGGGATGTATCCATTCATCGGGGATCTCTAATTTAACAAGTGCTGCTGTGTAACTACAAAGAGGACTGATTCATTTATGTTAGGTAAAATGCCCAGAGGAGACTGGGTGGTCCCGTGGCCTGGAACCCCTGCAGATTTTATTTTTTTCTCCAGCCGTCTGGAGTTTTTTTTTTGTTTTGTTTTTTCTGTCCACCCTGGCCATTGGACCTTACTCCTTTTCTATGTTAACTAATGTTGTCTTATTTTAATTTCTTATTTTGTCTTTTATTTTCTTTTCTTCATTATGTAAAGCACTTTGAGCCACTTTTTGTATGAAAATGTGCTATATAAATAAATGTTGTTGGTGTAGTTGTCCTAGCCGAGCTCCATCCAGTCGATTGCTTTGGCTAGTAAAAGTTAAAAGGTGGCTTCTCCGCACTGTGCTAAAAGAAGGAGATTACAGTGTTAGTGGCAGCACCTCCTCTCATTTTGGTGGGTTATTACATACCTTGACTGAGTCTGTGAGGAGGTCCCCCTAATGCGCATGCATGACAACTGACAACATAGCAAAACCTTCACAAACACTTCTTTTGGTCTTAATATCATGTACAAAGCATCCATACAGTTTTATTCTTTTCTGTAATTTGGCCTACTAAAATAACTTCAATTCGGAATGATCAGAGGTGGCTTAAGTCAGGCACATGTACAGTACAGGCCAAAAGTTTGGACACACCTCCTCATTCAATGTGTTTTCTTTATTTTCATGACCATTTACAGCACTCCATCACTCTCCTTCTTAGTCAAATAGCCCTTACACAGCCTGGAGGTGTGTTTGGGGTCATTGTCCTTTTGAAAAATAAATGATCGTCCAACTAACCTGACTTCTGCACAACACAACTGCTGGTCCCAACCCCATTGATAAAGCAAGAAATTCCACTAAATAACCCTGATAAGGCACATCTGTGAAGTGAAAACCATTTCAGGTGACTACCTGTTGAAGCTCATCGAGAGAATGCCAAGAGTGTGCAAAGCAGTAATCAGAGCAAAGGGTGGCTATTTTGAGGAAACTAGAATATAAAACATGTCTTCAGTTATTTCACCTTTTTTTTGTTAAGTACATAACTCCACATGTGTTCATTCATAGTTTTGATGCCTTCAGTGAGAATCTACCAATGTAAATGGTCATGAAAATAAAGAAAACACATTGAATGAGGAGGTGTGTCCAAACTTTTGGCCTGTACTGTATATTGATATTGAATATTTCATTAAGAACACAGGCACACAGTTGGAAACTTGTTAAGTGAAAATGTTCCATAAACTTCAGTAAGTTCTTCTTAACTATGAATCCAGAAAGGGCAGGTCTTTTATGTGCATTATGCTGCAGATCTGCCTTTTATTCTTTTTCTTTTTCATATTGTGCACAAAAAGAGATTCATTCTGGCATCTGAAAATGTGAACAAACTTATGTGCCTTAGCAACTGATTGAATGTTAAGAAGGAAAACAACTACGCTTATTCACTCGTCTGTCCACACTATTGCTGAGTGTCATTGCTGTGTAGGTAGTGTTTAACTGGCAATCACAGTGGTCTGTGCATTATTGACAGATATCGACAAATAAAAAAAAATGTCAGCTAATTTTATCTTTTCTATTATGTCACCAAATTTCAATCAATTTAGTGTTTTTGAGATTTTTAGGTATTTATTTTTTCTATTGTAGAAGATTTTTTTTGCCCCCAAAATGTTGGGTAATAAGATTTTTAACTAAACAGGAAATATTGTTTTTGTGTTTGAGTGAATGAGCATATATATACAGTACATCTATACTAATAAAAGGCAAAGCCCTCACTGACTCATCACTAATTCTCCAACTTCCCGTGTAGGTAGAAGGCTGAAATTTGGCAGGCTCATTCCTTACAGCTTACTTACAAAAGTGGGCAGGTTTCATTTCGAAATTCTACACGTAATGGTCATAACTGGAACATATTTTTGTCCATATACTGTAATAGAATGCAGCTCGATAGCCACGGGAGGCGGAGTTTGGTATTAAAATATTTAACCAATCACATTTCAGCTGTCATTTGTTGCCAGGCAGAGAGGCTTTCACAATCTGTTGTGGAGGCACTCTAACACAGAATAAATGTCGATTAACTTGTTGCTTCAACCAATCAGATTTTGAGTTGGTGTCAGTAGGGACCTCTAGCAGGCACACACAGTGATATTTGAGAAGTGAAATGAAGTTTATTGGATTTACAGAAAGTGTGCAATGTGTCTCCTATATGATATACTAGCAAAATACCCGCGCTTCGCAGCGGAGAAGTAGTGTGTTAAAGAAGCAATGAAAAAGAAAAGGAAACATTTTGAAAATAATGTAACATTGTCAATGTAATTGTTTTGTCACTGTTGTGAGTGATGAGTGTTGCTGTCATATATGTATATATATATATATATATATATATATATATATATATATATATATATATATATTTACACACACATAAACATATATATATACATATCTATACATATACACATATATACACACACACATATATACATACATATATATATCTACATATATACACATACATATACATACACATACATATCTACATATATACACACACAGCTATTTCAGTATCAGTGCAATACGCTGCTTGTTAAAACGGATAACTCCGCTCTTACGTGCAAGTCTGCGTGGATATTATGAACTATGTATTTGTTCAAGTTCTATTTAAATTTTAAATAGAAGGAATTTTTATTTAGTCGACAGAAATATCTTTGGTAGGAATGGTAAAACAGACAGGAATATTATTCTGAATAAATCAACTCAAACCTTAAACAACTTATAATATTTTGCTCTCCATAAAAATATATCCTGTCTAAATTATACAAGTTAGAAATAAAGTAAACGTTAAAAGAACAAACATTCAAATTTCTTTACTCTTATGTAATTTTATATAAAAATAAACTTAGATTTTAAATATCCCAAAAGATTTTGCTCTCCATAAAAATATATCCTGTCAAAATTATACAAATTCAAATATGAACATGCTGCATAACAAAACCTGGAAATATAAATAAAATGTGTTCCTTTCAGCAATAACAAATCAAATCATTCAGTTGTCTTTGCTCATATGTCATTTTAGAGCTGGACGCCTGGCATCTTTTTTTGGCAACAGGTTCGTTTATGTTTGGTGTGAGGTTCTGTGTTGTGGAGATTCTCAGGATGGATTGCAGGTGCTCATCAGTGAGGCGACTCCTGTGTGCTGTTTTGTTAGTCTTTATCACTGAGAAGAGCTTCTCACACAGATATGTGCTACCAAACATGCACAAGGTTCGAGCCGCATGTAGACGGACTTTTTGTTCTTCAAAGTCACCAAAGCGCCGTGCAAACTCAGTGCGCCAGTTTATCAGCAAAGTGCGATTTGGGAACACCGTAGTGACGACTTGGTTTAACATTACTTGGCAACAGGGAAAGTGGGGCAATTGCACTGGTGCATTTGTGTCTCCCATAAAAGCAGCTTCACTTGAAATCACTTTGTGATTGTGCACGGGTAAAACGTCCGCTGAAGTGTCAGATTCTTATTTAATTCTTCTGCTTTCTGTATCTTCTGCATTGCATTCAGGTTACCCTGATGTTTTGTCTCATAGTGCCGCCTTAGATTAAATTCTGTAATTACAGCCACATTAGCTCCACAAATGAGACACACGGGTTCAGTAAACATATACTCAGCCTCCCATCGGTTTTAAAGGCTCTATTTTCAGAATCAACTTTTCTCTTCAGCATCGTGTGAGCTAGCTTCGCAATAACTTGCAGCATCATAAGCTAGACTTGATTAACGCGTAAGTGTTCGGCAAGGCAGCTGAAGCGCTGCATTATGGGATCTGTAGTTTATTGTGTTACCAGCGCTTCATATACCCGGCCATTAATAACAATAATACAGTATATAAAATGATCTCGGGCCGGATATAATTACACGGGCGGATGTGGCCCGCCCTTGAGTTTGACACATATGGACTAAATAGAACTTGAAAAGATATATTTTTTCAAATGTGATCGCGCAATTCAGATAGAGTTGACGCGCACTACAGCCTGCATGCCTCAATAAGTCATCCTCCCCTCGCTCTTACTTTTTACCGCTCATCTAATGAATACACTGAGTATGGCTTTACCAAAACAATCATTGATGGCGAATAAAGTATCCATTATTCGAGTATGTAGATCGGGATATATATATATACATATATATATACCCGCGTATCGCAGCGAGAAGTAGTGTGTTAAAAAGCTAGAAAAGAAAAGGGAACATTTTAAAAATAACGTAACATGACTGTCAATATACAGTATTTGTTTTGTGAGTGTTACTGAGTGTTGCTGTCATCAAGGATTTGATTATCATTATTTCTTTCAATCAGGTTCGTATTTGTAGGATGTGTTGTGTTCAAGTTACATTCCGTGTTTGTCAATCGTTGTAAAGATGACAGGTTTCATTCATCGATTCGTTTCTTACTGCATCAATAAACAGCTCTTCTTCTTCTTTATCTGAGACCTGACACACTGCATGCACGGGTTTTTTACACTGTCTTCCTTTAGCGGGACATTGACTTTTTCCACCGTGTGCTTTGTTTCCGCAGTAGCTGGATTTATGAATATGCTTGCATGTATCAGACGCTTCATATTTTTGCTGCCTTTTCAATTGTGTAATTCGGTTTTGTTCAGCTCTTTGGAACTGTTGCTTTTATCTGTGCACGCGCCAGTTCACGTGAGCCTCGGTGTACATGCATCGAAGGTTCCCAGCTGTGCTGGTGCCATCTGTGCTATGTCCATGGCTGTATTTAATGTTACCTTAGTCCTGGCACTTAAAACTTTCTCTCGCAGTTTCGCTGAGTTTGTACCAAACACCACCCTGACCATCTCATCTTCCTCTGCATAAGCACAGTCCTTCACCCGTGAATATTTAGTGGGAGTTTGCTATTGGATTGCCGCTGACGGACGGCCTTATATGGGCAGGCACTAAATTACAAACATCAGCGCAGCCTGTCTATGAACTTAATTTAAAGTGTAGGTTTACATCGTGCTTTGTTTCCGAAGTAGCAGAACTCATAATATGGTTGTATATGTCACTTTCGCTTCGCTTCTTATTGTTTCGCTGCCTTCTCAATTATATAATGCATGTTTTCTTCAGCGCTTTTTGGAGGTCTTCCTGGTTTTCTATGTACTGCGTGATTACGTGGAAGGCGTGATGATGTCACACGAAACTCCGCCCCCACGGCGTTCAAGCTCATCTCCATTACAGTAAATGGAGAAAAACTGCTTCCAGTTATGACCATTACGCGAAGAATTTCGATATAAAACCTGCCCAACTTTTGTAAGGAAGCTGTAAGGAATGAACCTGCCAAATTTCAGCCTTCCACCCACACGGGAAGTTGGAGAATTAGTGATGAGTCAGTGAGTGAGTGAGTGAGTGAGTGAGTGAGTGAGTGAGTGAGGGCTTTGCCTTTTATTAGTATAGATTTAACTGACATTTTTTATCGTAACAACCAACGATTTATACAGGAAAATAATGACTATTAACAAGGTTGCCCAAACTTTTGCATCCCACTGTATATATATATATGACAGCAACACTCAGTGACAATTACATTGTCAATATGTTACGTTATTATTAAAATGTTTCCTTTTCTTTTTCATTACTTCTTTAACACACTACTTCTCCACTGCGAAGCTCGGGTATTTTGCTAGTTATATATAATAGATATAGTAGCTGGGTACCCGGCTTCACTTGGCAAATTTCCTAAGACAATCACCTGCAATAAGGAAGTCCACTCCTAAGATTCACAGCTGTCCATACAGTATTCAAAGAGAGTCTATCAGTTCTGCCTACTCCATTTAAGACTTACACAAATTTCTAGGTGATTCAAAGATTCAAGACAAATCCTGCCATGACCATTCTTTTGATTTTACAGCCCTTGCTCTATGAAACTCTTTATTGGAATCTGTCAAAAAATGTTCACTTCTAACACTGCCTCCTAGCTCTCACATTTTGGATCTGATCTACTGCCACATATTTTATAATTTTTGTTTCAGACCACATTGTTATCTCATTTGCTTTCTTAAGTGCATTGTGATCATGCATAGTGCAGATAATGACTAATTAATTAGTTAATTGAAGTGAGTAGCTTGCATTAAACCAAGGATCTCAAACTCCAATCCTGGAGGGGCTGCAGGTTTTCATTCTAACCCTTTTCTTAATTAGTGACCTGTTTTTGCTACTAATTAACTTATTTTGAATTAATTTTAATTGACTTGCTCTTGAAGACTCAGACATAATAATTGTTTCTTTTTCCTTAATTAGCAGGCAAACAATAATGATATACAAAATGAACCAAAATATGACCAACAGACTGTGACATACAAATATCTGAAAATAAAAAAGGTGGAAGTTTTAGGAATGTTGATCTGCTCAGGTCCCCAAAACTTTTGAGAAAAACTCAACAATTTTGGAAATGTCTGCTATTGCACAATGACAGCAGCAACAAGCCATGGAATTAAAGAACAGGTTTAATTAACAACAAAACTCAGTGTCTAATTAAACAACTGGTTGGAATGAAATTGGTTGGAGTTTGAGGCCCTGACTTTGTTGGTCTTCTGTTGGCTCACTCACTTCATGTTTCATTTCTGTTTGGGTGCCATTTAAGAAAAGAAATGAAGCAATTCAGAGGAACAAATCTTAAAAAATAAGTCAATTAAAAATAATTCAAAAGAAGTTCATCAGCAGCAAAAACAGATCACTAATTAAGAAAAGGGTTAGAATGAAAACCTGCAGCCACTGTGGCCATCCAGGACTGGAGTTAGGGCCTCCTTTTTTAACATCATACACAGGTCTTCCTAACGCAAAAACCAAAAGACAAAACAAAGTGAAAAATCTAAATCCATAGTAAAGAATATCAAAATCAAATCATGACTCTCTCAAAATACTGTGTTTTTCTCCTCAGGTCCTTACTGGACTGAAGCACTCCAACTTTGAGCCACACTGCTTACACTGGCTATTGTCATTGCTGTTATTAGCTCATCATGTGGGTATGAACAATGGTGGCATCACATGACAATAAACTGGAGGCAGAACAAATAACCAAAAAAATGTATAAGGTACTCATTCCTGTCGGCATAGTAAGTCTGGACACTCAAGCCTATTAGGAAGGTCACTAAGGCCAGACCTGAGGCAATGGTGAACAGAATAGAGCTACTATCTCTTTATCCTGGGAGACATCTTGTATCATACCTGTCACATACCTGACTCAGCGTCTAATTAAGCAACTGGTTGGACTGAAATTGGTTGGAGTTTGAGGACCTGACTTAGTTGGTCTTCTGTTGGCACACTCACTTCACATTTCATTTCAAGCAATTCAAAGGAACGATGAAGAAATTCCAGGGAATAAATCTTAAAAAAAACAAGTCTATTAAAATTAATTCCAAAGAAGTTAATTATCATTAAAAACAGATTAAGAAAAGAGTGAGAATCAAAACCTGCAGCCACTACAGCCCTCCAGGACTGGAGTCTGAGATCCCTGCTTTAAATGATGAACTGCTTATTTTGTCATTTCTTATGACTGCATTTTACTGCACATGAAGTTTATGAAAACAAGAGCACTTCAATAACCTGATTATTTTCAGAAATATGATTTCTAAAATGTCATGTAAACCCTTATTTTGATTACAGAAATCGAGTTATTGGGCTCTGAGAAACATGCTTATCAGAGGTAGATTTCTCCAAAAATAATCTGATTATGTGGCCATGCATACCCTTAACTGCCTATGGATTTTGTAGTCTGCATATGTCCATTCCACTCTTTCAGCCAGAACATGTATTTGCTTCGCATATGCTTTTTCAGCCATGGGTAGAGGCGTCCACAAAATAAATTTACAGAAACAAATGTTTGGACAATTTCATTAGGCCTTCCCTGGGCTGAAATAATCCTTCTCAATATTTCAGAAATTGATAAATTTATGTTGATGAGCAAAACGTACTGTGCTAAATTCAAAAACACAATCTCAGGAGCAGTATGGCAACAAACTAAAAGTAACATAGGTTATGTAGACTGATTACTTTAAAAAGTAATGAGTAGCCTATCGCACATCATATTGAAAGTAAAAATACCTGCATTATTATTATTCCAGCCCAGCACTAGGACTAAGGAAAGAAGCACACATATTGGGTCCTTTACAATAAACCTATAAATAAAGCATCAGTTTGATTAAACCTATTTCTAAATCATAAGAAAATTATCACAGGCTTATTTTCCAAATCATGGTGGCTGATGATGACATTTAACACGTTTTTGCTCAGTTTGCCAAAGGCATACTCCAGAAGATTACTTGGCGAAAATATAAATGTAGATTTTTAAGAAACCAGGTTCCTGCCTTAATTCAGTTACCTACCTTAATCAATAAAGTGTGTGCATGTAAACACACTGATTGATGCCACAGTAATGTCGTAACTGTAAGGGTTTTCCTAGCAGGTAACAGAAGTGCTCAGATGGACAATCTTGTTTCCTGCTGGGACTGTGGTTGGTCTGTATCAGAATGGTTGTCTGAAAAGATATTAATTTGATGTATCTCCCAGTGCCACTATACCATTTCCCTCCAATACAGAAGTATTCTGTCCATCAAGGAAGTAGGTCAATGAACCCAATGGTTTCTTGTTACTTGTCAAACATCTTATGTTCTTTTGACAACTCTTTGAGCACAATGCAGATTAAAACCTCTATTGGAAGGTATACTCACAGAATCACCTATATTCACCATGATGGCTGGCATGACAGAAAAGAATGGTAAGTCTAAAAATGACAAGAACAACTCCTGTCAGGAAAGATTATTATTGTTGCACCATTCTAGAATAAAATTTCCCATCCAGGATAGTATTCCCTACATATATGACGTGAATTAGGAAAGAGAGAGAGAGAGATGGGGGTGCCATCAGGGTAGTGGAAGGCTAGCTCAAATTGCCAGCACCATATCACAACGAAAGAACAGTTTTTTTGCCCAGATTGCCCAAATCTCTCCCTTTTTCTCTCTCACACACATTTACACACACACTGTCTCTCTATCTATCTGTTTTGCTTTTCTCTTAACTCTGACTTAGCTTCCTCTGGACAGTTGAGCATCTATCCCTATTCACTTCCTGATTCTACTTTCAGAGACATATTGACATTGGTATGACTTAAACAATTTGTCACAGGGTTTGCACCAGGCATTACTGCAATCAAATGTGGGATCAGGAATGGCCTCCCCTCTTCTCCAGGGTCACTGGGCTAGAACCCTCCCTAGTGGCATGCACCACTCTTTTGTCATATCAGACAATTGCTTACACTCTCTCCTAGGGCTATTTGCTTTGCGGAATGCCTCACTCTCTTATCATCCTTATAAAATACTGGCTTATCTACCATCTAGCACCTTGGTTTCATTCCGTGCAGGTGACACATGTCTCTGGTCACTTAGAACGATACATTAACCACTTCAATATCTTTCTTCCCAGGTTGTCTCTCTCTTTTTCACAAAGCCTTGCCCAGCCCTGTGCTTACTTCTTACTATCCTAACCAACTGTGCAGAATTTAATAACCCACAAAAGTCTAACTTCTTTGCCCTTAAATTGCCAGCAAGGTGCCTACTGCAGACAATAGAGTAAACAAATACTGCCAGTCATTATATCTGATAAAGAGTGACAGCATGGCCACATTTCATCAAGATTCTCTTATTTCCCATCTCACGTGTTGTTCCCATATTTCCTTGCTTGGCAGAGCTCAGTTCATCCTTTTATTTATTACAGGGTGACTCTGGAGCCCAATTAAAGAGATGGGATTAGAGGTCACTTGTTAGTGGGCATTTCATGCCAGGCAAAAGTTGACAGCTTACATTGATTGAACAGTAATTATTGAGAAAGTGAATGGTGATCTGGCTGACACATAGCAGCTGACTGGTTTAATAATGGAATCCAAAAACTTTCTCTCAGCACTCCTCCTTTCATTTTCTAACTATTGTATCTAGTACAAGGTCACAGAAAGCTATAAACTATCCTGGAAGTACTGGAATAAAGCAGGAAAATATTCCAGATGGGATACCAGTCTAACATTTGGTAGACTCAATGAAATTGAGAGTTGCAATTTACTTCAACTGCATTGTGCCCCTCTAACCTAAAAGAAAGCAACTGCTGCAGTCCAAATCACAGTGTAATAAGGTAGTGAAGTTCCTACCTAGCACAATGGACTTGTTAGGTACAGTATGAACGATGCAATTGGGCTTTACCAGCAATACAAACCTGGCATCCTACTGAAGAGAGGAAATGCTTATTGAGTGCTAGCAGAGGATGGGTGGAAATTGTAGCTGAGTGTCAGAAATCTTGTAAGTTACTCATACCAAATTGGAAACCTTGACCTAATCTCCAGAGTTCACACATGTAAAAACAAACCAGAGGCACATCACAGCCATGCTTCCTGTTCTTAATATATCGTTGTGTAATGATGAGTAGTACAATTATTTTTTATGCATGTTAAATTAAATGATGTATTAGAGATAAAACAAAAGTGAACTGGTGCTTATTGTAAAATGATTTATTTTCTTAATGTGCTCCAAGTTCAAAACCAAGCACCCAGAAACTGTTGGTGTCGCTAAGCCAAATTCCTCCATTTGTCCTTCACAGGATTCTGTACAGCCTGGTGGCAGTGCAAAGTCTTTATTCCATTACCCTCAGATGCAGAGGTACCAGTCTTACCTGCATTTATTATTGTACAAACATACTGATTTTTTTGGAAGTGTGCTTTTCTGTTCTTAATCATTTGAATTAAACGTAACACAATGCAGAGCAGCATTTTGGATTTCATTTGTATGCCCTCTTGACTTCTTTGTGAAATTTGCACATCTCCCTGTGTCTGCTTGAGTTTTCCTTCTACCTCCAAAAGAAGAGTGAGTCAAGTTTAAGTGGAATTTCTAAACTGGCCCTCCTTTGTGTATGGGTGTGCAAAAGTGGCCCCTGCAATGGAATGATGCCCCTCTGGGGTTACCTAATAATTTACACTCGTGAATGGCATTAAGGTGATTTAAGAAAGTTATGTTAAAGGTAATAGAACAAATGTCCACTTTTTGACTACCTCCAATGGTAAACAGGCCCTCAACCAACACTGGAAAAAAATCATTTGAAGGCGACTCATGTTGAGTCTCATTAGTATTTAGCAACCAATCACAATCAGGAACTGAATATTGCATCCCTAACGTATTTGTCATTATCTCGGCCACTAAGCCATCAAAATCACACTGACCAATCAGCCCAAGGCCAAACTGACCAGTCAGATTGCTCAGAGGGACCAGACACACATACACACACAAATGCATACATAAACAGACAGTACTGCTTTGTTTTTTAGTAGGAAATGATGCTTTGATGTAGACTAAGCATTTCTTATTCAATACTAAAGAGCTTTACTGTCAGGATTCCTCCTCTCTTTTCATGTCACATGTGTCCCACACGTTATTTTGCTCTGCTTACTTTTGGATAGAACCTTTTATCTCAGAATGGCACTGGATGTAAAAATGTACAAAACATTTTAGCCTATTTGAATCACTCAGACAGCAGCTCTTACATGAACTGAATCCTAAATGTTACTGAACCTGTCTACAACAAATCAGAGTAGTAAACACCAGGAGCCTAAATCAGCAGCATAAAGTGAAAGTTAAGGCACAAGCACTAGGCCTAATTAGAGTGAGAACCTGCCCATCATTGGACTGTGGTAGATAAACCAACTTAGAAAAGCGTAGAATTTAAGAACTCCATGAAGAAAGAGACATCAAACAAGATGTTAATAGACAGTCCTCTGTCCATCTTACTTCAACCAGATGAATCAATATCATCAAAATTAATATCCTTCCAAAGCATCTCTTTCACAGCATCCCTCTATATATACTGAATCAACAAGCTAATTAATAGAGTAGGCTCAGTTATGGGACACACTCTGGACCCCTTGGAGGTAGAAGCAAATGATGAAAATAAACAAAACTGAGTGACATTATGAACAATGCTGCACATCCTCTCTTGGACACACTAACACCAAGGACTGTCAGATAACAAATTATTCAGCAGAAATGTGTTAAAAAATGCTAATTGCACAACCATTTACACAGACAGCAATACACCTGCATAATGCATCACTGGGACAACCAAGTCAGAAATTAATTTTCTTGCTTTCTTTACATTCTTGTGTGTGTTCAGACCATAGTGTGCATTTACAGGGTGAGTCAAAATTATATTAACACTAATGGTAATGCTATGTATATACTTATATACAATTTTTGTGGACAATTTATGTGCCACATATGGAATATGTGCTGAACATGATGGCAGACAGGTTGAGACATTCCTGTAAATCATCTTGCACATATGAAGTATGTTTTGTGAATAAATTGTTTCTGCCATATATATGCATATATATTTAGTTATCTATTTATGTTATTTTTTATTTAAAGAGCTTTAGTAAAAAGCCAAATTTCCTCCTGGGGACAAATAAAATGCCATTCATACTGTACATATTATAAATAGAAAAAATGTGAAAACAACATATGTTAAGAATTTTAAATTCAAAAAAGTGCTCTGTATTTCAATGTCTGCAAAAAAAGTAATTTTATAATTTAATAATAAGAGCTTCCTGGATTCCTGAAAAAGTGACCAGTCATTGCCTGCTGTCTGAGCTTCATATAACAGAGACTTCCCTCTGACCTTTGGCTTAATGATGTCACTGTCGCTTCTGTTTTTGTTTTCTTACTGCCCATTCAGCTACTTTCAGATTGATATGCGCTCACACATGGCATTGACATGAAGCACAGAACTGTGGATAAGTGCCTTACTGCTTAGTTAGGAATCAGGTCAGACACCTCTGATTTTCTTGTAATTAACCATTTGTTCAACCTCAACAGGTGGCCACTCATGTTTGACCTCACATGGGCTATAACTATACACCTAAAGATATGTGCTAACCTTCTGTGATTGCAAAACAATAAAAAATAACTACTGTATTTTGAGTTCACTCACTAAATAAATCTTGGAATTCAATGTCAATAAAATACAAACCCTCAATATATACATAGTAAAACTGCACTTGCCACTTAGTATTTTATTTATTGCCTTATCAATAGCATTGTTAAATATCTAAAAAACTATTCAGTATTTATTTGATATCAAGAAACCAATCAGTCTGCTCAGATACAAAGCACAAGGGTGTCAGATACAAAACACCCTAAGTAGTTACCAATCCATCATTAAACCTGATTAATCCAAATCAGGGTCATAGGGGCCTCGCTTATCTTAGCATCACTTAGCACAAGGCAGGAACTAGCCCTGGAGGCAATGCTTACCTATTCCAGAGCATACACATACTTATTCAGCTTCTGCAGAACTTGAAAAGTCCACACAGGCAGTGACCAGGCCAAGATTCAAATCCAGGGGCCTCATGCATAACGCCATGCGTAGAATTTACACTAAAACATGACGTAAGGCCAAAAGCGGAAATGTTTGTACGTACAAAAAAATCCAGATGCATAAATCTGTGCATTTGCCAACTTCCATGTTCTTCCACTCTATAAAACCCAGTCAGCATGAAAAGTAAAGCACGTGCACGCGCCTGCTGTCACTCCCCAAACTCTTCCCAGAATTACACCCTTTTGAATATGCAAATCAATATAAATAGCCCTTAAACTCAGCATACTGTGCAAAGGCAATGGCAAAAGCATGGGGGGAAATAGAAGAATTTCAGTGAATACCAAGTGCAGGCAAGGAAAAACGTACTATTTGTTGGTTTAAACAGTGGTATAAACAACAAAAGGAAGCTGATTGAGTGACATAGAGTGTCAGAGAAACTCAAAAGCTCAAGTTCACAATGTCGCCAAGTGCCGAAATAAATAAGAAGTTGTCAGATATCAAAGTCGCTGTGAAAAGGCGACTCGTAGCCCACCGTCTGAATGTCATATGAAAGCTTATTAGGGTACAGAGAAAAAAAATAGGCACACAGTGGGAAAAAAGCATGAAATGTCAACTTTAATCTCAAAATTTCTACTTTAATTATGTAGTTTATTTTGTCATTAAAGTAGAACATCATAAACTTCATCTTAAAATCATTTAATTTACTAGTTTCTCAAATCCCATCGTAACTAAAGAAGCATGTTAACACTAGAATTACCAGAGCCTACGAAAAAACTCGTAATTCCGTCCCACCTTAAATTGCTTCTTAAATCCCTTCACACCTCTCCGCCAGCGCCCTTTGTCTTCTAAATGTGCTGATAAAGAGAAGCTAGGAGCAGCCGGCTATTCCATCCCCCCACCAATTTAGAACGTGCACGAACTTCAGCTTGATTGAGTATCTGGGAGTGAAGTGGAGTTTTAGAGTGGAAATAATAGATCGTTATTTGGAACACATGCATTTCATGTCTGTTCCGTTTCCACAGTAATCTGTGTCAACACATTGTTAAAACAGAAACGTTTTTTTATATTCTAGTAGTAGATGACAAAATGTAGGCATAAACTATATAATGTAATTTCGCAAACAAAACAAGTGCACTTTTATTCAAAACTACCTGTATAACCGAAGAAAAAAGAAAGCAAGTTACAGTAACTGCATGTTGCTGCATGCTGTTTCTTTTGTACTCCAGGACATGCAGAGGAAAGAATGGTAAAGACCAGTAACTTCGGCGCTATATGCAATCATCAGACACTCCCCATCTGCCCGTGTCGTTCAAACACAGGAACATATATTGGTGTAAAAGTATAACAAAAGTGCACTTTTATTCAAGTGCACTTTTTCCATCGCCTTTTCCTGTAAGAAGCAATGTACACACTTCTCTCTATGCTGTGGTTTCTATTACACACCTGAAAGAAAGAGACAATACATGTGAACATATCCAGCATACAGCAACATGCGGGGACTGGCAGGAACACTCAATAAAACTGAATAAAAGGAAAATCAAGTGACGGTGAGATACGAAGAAGGCAGCTTCGCCAGCGTCTGTGTGTCAGAACCGGGTGGGGGGGGCGTTAATATGCATCGTGGTACAACGCAGAGCTATAGCGTGTCTGTATTCTGTTTCTTTTGTACTCCAGGGCACGCAGAGGAGAGAATAGTAAAGAGCAGTAAGTTCGGCGCTATATGCAATCATCAGACACTCCCCATCTGCCCGTTGTTTTGTTATACTTTTCAATACTTTTTATACTGCTCAAACGGGCATTCTCAAAAAATACACGTGTAATGCCACGAAAAGTGCACGCAGACACTTCATTTCGCAAACAAAACAAGTGCACTTTTATTCAAAACTATCTGTATAACCGAAGAAAAAAGAAAGCAAGTTACAGTAGGCGATTGATACGACAGCTTGCATGGTGCAATGCTAAGAAGTGCAGATTTTCATTCCGTGCTATATAAAATCATCACATTCAAATATTAACAGTTCCCACACACCCAAGGACCGTCCTTCCTACATTTACGACACGTGTACTTGTTGCCGTGTACACACCTCTCTGTGCTATGGTTTCTATTACACTGAATGAGCACCTGACACTGTACTTTTTTCCCTGGCTGAAGGTCCCGCATCAGAGAATTTCCAGTTCCTGCATAAATTCACACCCGATCTGACGCTGTTCGTTTTCAAATAATATTGCATTAGTGCGATTATATTTTCACATATATTGTCTCTTTCTTTCAGGTGTGTAATATAAACCACAGCATAGAGAGAAGTGTGTACATTGCTTCTTACAGGAAAAGGCGATGGAAAAAGTGCATTTGAATAAAAGTTTACTTCTCAAAACGGAGGGGAGTCTATTGAACCACGGAGGCAGTTACAATAACGTACTGTCAATGTCGCATGTTAAGGCGGCTTTTTGTTTCTGCAGCTATATTTTTGAATAAAAGCGTAATTGTGTTATTCTTGTGAAAATGTTTCTTTGCTATTTGGACTTCAGGCTCATACATTACATAGTTTATGCCTACATTTTGTCATCTACTACTAGAATATAAAAAACGTTTCTGTTTTAACAATGTGTTGACACAGATTACTGTAGAAACTGAACAGACATGAAATGCGTGTGTTCCAAACAACGATCTATTATTTCCACTCTAAAACTCCACTTCACTCCCAGATACTCAATCAAGGCATGAGCTGAGAGAAGTTTGTGCACGTTCTAAATTGGTGGGGGGATGGAATAGCCGGCTGCTCCAAGCTTCTCTTTATCAGCACATTTAGAAGACAAAGGACGCTGGCAGAGAGGTGTGAAGGGATTTAAGAAGCAGTTTAAGGTGGGACGGAATTACGAGTTTTTTCGTAGGCTCTGGTAATTCTAGTGTTAATCTTTCTTCATAATTGATCCCCTGTAGCTCTGGAATCAGCCTAGTTGCTCTTCTCTGGACCTTTTTTAGCGCTCCTATGTCCTTTTTGTAGCCTGAAGACCAAAACTACACACAGTGCTCCAGATGAGGCCTCACCAGTGTATCATAAAGCTTGAGGATAACATCCTTAGACTTATACTGCACACATTGTTTTATATAGTCTAACATTCTGTTTGCCTTCTTAATGGCATCTGAACACTTTCAGGAAGTCGGTAGCTTAGAGTTCACTATGACTCCTAAATCATTCTCATAAGGTGTACTCTCGATTTTCCGACTGCCCATTGTGTATTCAAACCTAACATTTTTACTTCCTATGCGTAATACTTTACATTTACTAACTTTAAATTTCATCTGCCACAAATCTGCCAAAGCCTGTATGCTATCCAAGTCCTTCTGTAATGATATAATGGATTCCAAATTATCTGCCAATCCACATATCTTGGTATCATCTTCAATGCTACATGACCTCCCTCTTCTGAACCCATCCTGACTGTTCAAAATAACTCCTGTCCTTGCCAGGTGTTGCTCAATCTTATCCTTAATAATTCCTTCTATTAATTTTCCTGTGATGCATGTTAAACTTACTGGCCGATACTTGCTTGGATCTGCCCGTTCAACGTTTTTATATAATGGGATGAAATTTGCCATTTTCCAGTCCTTTGGAATCTCTCCAGCACACAGTAACTTCCTAAAAATATGTGTGAATGGTTTATATATTGCGAAGAGGGGAGCTAAATGCACCCCTAGAAGATGCAGTCGCTACTCCGAAACCCCTTCTTAAACACTGATACAATGGGAACAAATACCGTTTTTTTCACCTCCTCTTTCATGCTGCTGGCTTGCTACTTCTGCTGCGTTGCATGGTCTGGTTCTTGCACAGCACTTCGTACATTTAAAAGCCTGCACAGCACCTGTCCTTTTGTCTCATTGCCTTGTCTCTCTTCTCCCCCAGACATCCAATGCTCCTGTTGGGGGTCCCGCTCCCGAGGCACGACCCTATGAAGGGTCTAAGATTTTCTACTCTTTTAATTGAGAGATGCAACTGTCCCCTCTGTCTACACATGGATCTCATTTTACTTCTGAAAGAGACATATGTTCATTTGAAGTGTTTGAATAAAGTTCCTGTCTTTATAATCTCCTGTGTGTTTCTGTGCAATTCTGTGACCCAAGCGCGACAATATGTACTCGCTAGCCTCCTTAAGAACTCAAGGGTAAATATTATCTGGTCCTGGTGATTTTTTTCATTTCAGCTTATTTGATCTGAGCAGTACTCCTCCCTCTAGAATGTCTAAATCCTTCAGTACCTCCTTAGTAATCACATTTACCCTCTGGGAGGTTATCCACTTCCTCAATTGTGAAGACCTCAGAAAAATGTAAGTTTAGGGCGTCCACTATCTCATTGTCTGTATCTTTTAATTCCCTTTTACTATTTCTGATGCACTTGACCTCATCCTTGACTGTAATTTTACTACTAAAATACTGAAAGAATCTCTTAGGGTCTTCTTTCACCTTATCTGCTATATTCCTCGCCAACTGTCTTTTAGCCTCCATGATATCCTACTTAACGGTTGCCCTCATGTTCTCATACCCTCTATGATTCACTTTGCAGTCAAGCAGTTTTTTCTTTTGCAACTTCTTTTTTAAATCTTTATTAATCCATCAAGTTTTTTTAAATTTCCTATTAATTCCAAATTTAGACATGTATCTGTCCTGCATTACATGTAAAACATTTTTAAACATGTTCCACTGCTCCTCGACTGTCTCCACACTTAAAAGCTTATCCCAGTCTAACCTCCTAGAAATTGTCGCATCTGGTCAAAATTCACCCTTTCAAAGTTCAACTTAATAATTTTAGTCTTTGCATCTGCACTCTTACAAAATACTGAGAACTGTATTATATTATGGTCACTTGACCCTAGTGGTTCAATCACCTCTATACCCTCAGTTCAATCCTGATTATTACAAAATTCTAAATCCAGATAAGCTTCACCCCACATTGGTGCTTTACCATACTGTGTTAGAAAAACAGTCACGGATTACTTCTAAAAACTCCTATTTTTGTGCTCCTCCATCTGCAAGATTATCCCAGTAAATATTTGGATAATTAAAGTCTCCCTTGACTATAATATCTCCCTTTAAACTTGCCTTTTTGATATTACTAAAAAGACGTGTGCTGCAATTACTGTCTGCATTAGGTGGTCTAAAACACACTCCTAAAATAAGACCTCTTTCCATAATATTTTCCAGGCGAAGCCACATCTCCTCACTGAAGAGGACTTGCATTTAAATTCTGTTTGACATAAACAACAACCCCACCTCCTTTTCTGTTCAGTCTATCCTTCCTAAAAATGTGTATCCCTATATATCACACTCATCATTGCTATGTTGTATTATCGTAGTATTTCCCTCTACTTACCCTAGGGTAAGTGTACTCAAGTTATTGGGTTGGTCGACTGTTGCACTTAGTCAAGAATACCTTCTTTACGTACTGTTCCCTTTTATTGAGTGGAGCTCTCACTCACACACATAATAAACCTCGTTGCACAGAGGTAATGGCAAATCTCTGGCTGCACTAAGTTCTCAAAGAAATCAAACTTATTATTTAAATCACTCTATAGACATTAAGACAAAGCATAAAAAGTTAAAAGCAGCATTTTTTACAAGAATAATAATAGGTACTGATAGGAAAGTCTGTATATATATAGTCTTTAGAAAAAGCTTATGAAAAAAGTAGAGAGGACAAGGATGAATGTTCCAGGGTGGTGTTTGATTTAGCAGTCGATGTTCATGAAAATGCTGTTAACTGATAATCGGATGAAAAATGGTCACACGTGACTTTGTTTTCTTCTCTGACGTTGCTCTTCCGTCATCACTGTTTTCTTCTTCTTCTGACGTTGTTTTCAAAACGAGGCATATTTATTATAAAGTTTCATGCCATGGTTTCACAACACATGATAGCTGCATGCACCCGATTGGCTGGCTGTCAATATAATGGATGAATTTTGCTCAAACTCTTTAACACTAGAATTATCAGCGCCTACGAGAAAACTCGTAAATCCGGCCCACCATAAATCTGTTCACACCTCTCCGCCAGCGTCTTTTGACCTGTAAATGTGCCGATTAAGACAAGCAGCAAGCAGCCGGCTATTCCATCCCCCTCCATCACAGAACATTCAATAAGTTCTCCCAGCTCATGCCTTGTTTGATTATCTGGGAATGAGTGAACTACTGGAGTTTTAGAGTGGAAATAATAGATCATTATTTGGAAGACATGCATTTCATGTGTGTTCCGTTTCTACAGTAATCTGTGTAAACACCACAGAAGCTGTTGTATCATCCTTGAACCTTTTGTGAAAGTGCTTATTTGATCTTTGGACTTCTGGCTTCACACATTCTATAGTTTATGCCTACATTTTGTAACATATATTACTAAAATATGAAAAAGTTTCTGTTTTAACAATATGTTTACACAGATTACTGTAGAAACGGAACACACATGAAATGCATGTCTTCCAAATAATGATCTATTATTTCCAATCTAAAACTCCAGCAGTTCGCTCACTCCCAGATAATCAAACAAGGCATGAGCTGGGAGAACTTATTGAATGTTCTGTGATGGAGGGGGATGGAATAGCTGGATGCTTGCTGCTTGTCTTAATCAGCACATTTACAGGACAGAAGATGCTGGTGGAGAGGTGCGAACAGATTTAAGGTGGGCCGGATTTACGAGTTTTCTTGTAGGCTCTGGTAATTCTAGTGTTAATCTATCTTTTCCCAGATAATAAAGTTTTTTGATATTGCCTCATGTCCTCCTTTCCCAGGCTGTAAAACAAATTGTTGTCCCAGATGTCCATCCATAAAGTAATCAATAGCCTGAGGCATGGCTCAGTCTTCCTTTCCCAGGCTGTAATACCAATTTAGCACTATGCTGTGAACAACTGTTATAAAATTGAGGCGTAATGGAAGAGTATATGCCTTTTTATTATAATGCCTCCTACATCTGAATTCATCTTATTGGGATTGAGCAAAATATAATAATAAAAATATAGACAATAATTTGTAGATTTTATATAACACAACATGTGTTTTGGGTTCCCTTTTTATGTATATTCTTTAGCCTATTTTTAAATTTTTTCCCATTTATTGTTGTTTTGTTAATATAAATTAAATATTAAATCATAGATTGTTCATTTGTCTTTGTTTTAACAAGAGTGTTCATTTGTCTTTGTTTTAACAAGCCAGAGATTTGGGGGTTTTCTCTACATTTACGGACATATTTTCTGCATTTTTAAGCATTTAAAGTGTTTTTGATCTTCTTAAAAGAATGATCCCTTTTCTGGGCTTTTGCAATCCATGAAGCCTGACTTTTGAGTTTTCAGGATCAGGCTGAATAAAGGTCTATATTCTGTTCAAACTTTGACCTTTTATTCATTTTTTTTGCTTTGTTTTTGGCTGCCCAAAATGGGTTGTGAAATATTGGGAATTTGTTTCGAACATTAGATTTAATATTCAAAGTGTATTTGATATTGCAAAAAAACAAATAAATAAAACTATTTTGGATGCCATCTTTGTTTTGCACCGACATTGCCATTTTGTGAGTTTTTGTTGTTCTGTCATTTAGGAACTGCATAATGTCACTTTCATGACAGGATGAAAGGTCACCAATTTCATTGTGTCTTTATCCGAGATTGTGAATAATCCACCTAAAATCTTTTTCAATAATTTTTTGTATTTACTTCCTGGTTATCTAGGTATGCTTCTTTGACTACAAACCTTGGTTAGTGTTTTGAACTTTGCCCTCTAATCATCGTTTTTTTTGGTTTGGTGCTTTGCTTTCCCACTTTGACTTGTATCTACTATTATCGTTTTTACATTTTGCTGCTATGTTCCACCTCTTAGCAGTATAACAAATATCAAAAACATTTACATTTGGTAAAACTGCAAGAAGCAAATATCAGCTTGAGGAGCTGCTGATTGCTATGAAATGTGGAATCTTTTGTAATCCACATTGTGCTATGCAGGTAAAATTCTTTGCCCTCTATATCTGCTTAATCACCCAATTTAGAGAACCATAAACTTTATCTTAACTCATCAAACCTCCACCATCCTCAAGTGAGCAGCAGAAGAAGGAAGAAAAATGAAACACAAAGATAACAAATGAGCCCTCAGAAAGGAGGAGAAATCATTTGGCAGGGAGATACTTGCTATGTTTTTGGAAATCTATTCAGCAGCGTAAGCTTTGAAGTTCACAGTGCGACTGTGCCTGATATGCTTTGTGTAAGTGATTTGAAAGAAAAAGAGGATTAGTATTTTGACAAAAAAAAAAAAAAATGGGTGATTTCCAATTCACATGTCAGGCACGTCCTAACAAGTTTTTTTCTGGATTTTTTGTGAATCATTGCCTAGCTGCACATGCAGAATCAGGGAGGTTGGTCATGCTTGTTGACCAGGCAGCAGCTAAACAGAAGCAAGATTGACTAGAAAAAAAACAGCGAAAGAGGATAAATATTAAATGCAAAAAAAAAAAAAAATCAATAAACTGGTAGCCTTTTGTAGAATTAACCATACAGTAGCTAGTACCATACATCATGATTTCCTGCATATTTTTGTCATTTGAATCTATTCTATTTTTTTTTTAATCTCAGTTCCTTTAGATTTTATCACACCACCTCTTTGTGATGTTTTTGCATGAGCATGGTCATATTGTTTTGCTGTGGGGTCATGTGCTGTGTTGCATCAGCACCTCAAGCCTATAATAGATGGTGGTGCAGTGTTGTCTGCATCCTGGTACTGGGATAATTAAAAAGGGCACTTCTCATATTGTTTTGATATTTTGGCTTTTTGCTTTGCTTCTTTGTTTTGTATTTTGACTACGATTTGTAGCTGTAGAGCTCTGGTTTTGGTTCTTGATTGATGGTTCTTTTGTTTTGACCTTCCATCTCCATTTTTCAAAACCTCCTTTTTTGGGCACATTTGCTTTTGAACCTATAATTCCCTAACCTTCTTTGTAACTGATTTCACTTCTCTCTTCACTCCCACTTTTTCTCTCTCTCTCTCTCTCATACTATTTTCTGTCTCTCTTAATCACATCTCCTTGTGCCAGAAAATCACTCCTCTCACATCAACTTCAATGAAGGCCAGACTTTTCAAGCTTTTATAGTTTACATCAGTTGAGGTCTGGTCAAGTTGGGAAGCATGCACTGCTACAGCGCACCACATGACGAAACAGCTAGGGATTCTGGTTGGCATACCCCCAAGCAAACGAGCCAGTCTTACCCTCCGGAAATGACCATTTATCTGCCATATTCAGCTGTTACATGGGTGTCCCCTTAGCCAGGTTCAGCTGCTCGAGTCCTCAACAATGAGGATCCTGTGAACCAGATCATCCTCAGGGAATTGTGCCACATGGCCGTAGTGCTGTAGATGAGGCTCCCTCACAATGCAGGTAATGTGCCTTTTTCGGGACTAAATGAGTAAACGCTCAATCAACACAAAGTCAAACCAGCAGTACCCAAGGATTCCCCAAAGGGACACAGTACTGAACAAATCCAATCTTCATCTCAGGTCACTGGATAGAGTCCATGTCCCGCAACCATATAGCAAAACAGGAGGCACAAGGACTCTAAAGACCTGGACCTTTGTCCTTTTGGAAAGATATTGGGGGTGTGACACACCCAGTTCCAGTGACCTCATGATCCTGCCCCCAATGCTCTCCCAATCTGTCTACTGACTTCATAGGAAGAACCACCACAGATATGAATGTTACTGACGAGGTAAGTAAATTTTTCGACAAGTTGACACTCAATCTGCAGTCAAAGACACTGCTGATGGTTGTGCCTAAGGCCTGGATCTTGGTTTTTATCCAGGACTCTCGCAAGCCCAGACACACCCAGACTCCTCACTCAGTCTATTGAGAGCCCTGATCAGAGCCTCCATTGACTCTGCGAAGATCACAGCATCATTGACAAAGTCAAGATCAGTGAATCTCTCTTCACCAACAGATATCCCACAGCCCCTGGACCCCACAACCCTGCCCAACACCCAGTCCATGCAAGCATTGAACAGAGTAGGAGCAAGAAGAACCTACACAAGGATCCATTGTTGCTTAAAGAGCTAGAATAACTCTTCTCTTCCTCCTTCAGCATCTGAAACCTTCAGTGAGACTTTTCATGGTAACTTTTGTTGTTTCTTAAGATGCTGCTTTTCTTTAATCTCAACATTGCATAACCATTTTCAGCTAACCTGTTATGCCTCTCTTATTTCTAATATTATCGTCTTACTCAGGATCAGAGTCCAACTAAATGTTCTGTCATCTCTCAAGCCTATTAAAATTTGACCTTGAAGGCCTCTTTCACAGGGCATTTTAACCATCCATCCATTCATTATCTAACCCGCTGAATCCGAATACAGGGTCACGGGGGTCTGCTGGAGCCAATCCCAGCCAACACAGGGCACAAGGCAGGAACCAATCCTGGGCAGGGTGCCAACCCACCACAGGCATTTTAACCATTAACCTTTAATTTACAAAGATAAAGAAGCCACATGGACAGCTGTAATGAAAATTAAATGACTGTTTGTACCCAAATGAGAAGGCCAAAACCGTAAACTCACCTTGAAAGATAACAACCACTAAATATGTAAATTAGATCCATTCTAGATCCATTCATTTAGCTACACTGAGTAAACAATAACAATCAGAATAATCAAGCAAAATTAACAAGGAGCCAGAGCAGAAAATTGAACAAATGAGATAAGAAAACAAGTTATTTTAATGATTAATGAATAAAAGTAGAGACGAGCAAGCAAAAGACCTTGAGAGACAGAACTGGCAAAAGACACAATTAACACAAAAGAAAACTTTTAATTTATGAAGTCAAAAAGTATTAACCAAGGCAAATTTCTGAAGACAGTAAGAAAATCCAAAACTAAGAATGAGGATTATGAGTTAATTAAGATTATTATTCGAAACCAGAAAAGCAAGCAGATCAAAGAGAAATTTAAAAAAAAAAATAACCAAACCAATAAATGTAGGTTTTTTAAAATCTCCAACAGAAGAAGGATAATCAAAAACTTTCAACTTGTATGAACAGTGCAAACAAGGAATCTTTATAAATAAAGGATTTACCGTATTTACATGTATACCACGCGCACATTTTTTCCCCAAAAATTAGCATTAGAAAATCAGGTGCGCGTCATACACGAGGAAATGTAATTCTGTAATGTTTACTTCTTTTGTGTTTGTGCTTGCTCGCGCCATCTCTCTCGCTCGCTTGCTTGCGCACTTGCGCTCTCTCTCTTTCGCTCGCTTGGTTGCGCTCTCTCTCTCTCTCACTCGTGCTGTTTCTCGCTTGCTCTCTCTCTCTCTAAACACTTCCTATACAATCACAACGTGCGTCGTACATGGGGCAAAACGCATGCATGTAACCCTAGATATCTAAGGGCATTATAGGCCTGTTATTGGTCTTACATGTGCAATGGGCCTCTAAGAATTTTTTTTTCTGTTATCTGTCCACGCCCCATCCTGTGGCCTGAAGTGGAGACTTTATTTGCAAATAGGCATGATTTGACCACTGATGTCACAAAATGGGTTACTTTTTTATAGTAGGGGATAAGCAAATCTACAGAAATTGAATCCACAGATAGTGAGGATTTACTGTAACTCATAAGTAACAAAAACAGCAAAAAGCAAAATACACATGACTATCTTGTAACTCAGTTTATCTGCTGTCCTTTATGTGAAGAAAACTAATGCTATTGCAATACTTA
Organism: Polypterus senegalus; assembly: GCF_016835505.1. NCBI lineage: Eukaryota > Metazoa > Chordata > Cladistia > Polypteriformes > Polypteridae > Polypterus > Polypterus senegalus. Next base: position 99,623,365 of record NC_053154.1, on the reverse strand, counting down.
CAATGTATCTTTATGACCCCATGTTCTTTTGGAAGAATTTATTTTAAAAAAAAGCATACATCCAATTTACTAACTTGTTTTTCACAATTATAAACACTTATGTCATGTCAACTTTATTTTTCATTTGCTCAGTATTGAAAAATATCGGATACTTCAATTTGTCCTAACAGCATAATGCAGTTAAAAACCTGAAGCCACATTGTAGGAGTCGTGATCACTTCAGAATAGCACTTTAAGTGCTTGCCTTTGTTAATTTGTTAGCCACTCAATTCAATGTCACACAAACAAAGGCTTTGTGAAGGTCTCATTACACAGCAGTAATCACAAAACATGTACCATGCAGAACAAGCAACTAAACGGTCAGTAGCATTGAATTTGTAGCACAAGTTCTTTCCTAATGGAGTTAGGCATATCACTGTATTTGAGCTAACAGTCTAATGGCATCAAAATGTACCAAATCTGATAATGAATTGTAGTTGTCATTCTGTTACTGGTGTGTATTGTGTCTGACCTAATGAAAAGTTCTCCCTGCATCTCTTGTCATACATGGTCCAGTAGAGATATGAACTGAGCCATTTTAACCGCCTGTGCCCAACCTTATGCACACTGTGATGCAGCTAGTCCGTATGCTCTCCAAAGTTCAGGTGCAGAAGTTAAAGAATCACCAGGATGATGAATGCAGAGCCATTCTGAGCTGAGCCAGGGGGTGCACCCCGAAAAACTTAAAATTACTCACTCTTTCCTCAGCAATCACTTGCTTGAATTATCATGAAGATGTTTGTTTCACTGACCCTGAAGGATGGACTTTTTTCTTCTTTGTATATCTGCCAGTCTTCATACTGTAGATGTACATAACCATCTTTTATTTGATTATTTTTTCTAATAAAACATTGCAGGAACCTAAATTCTTACCTGGTAGCAACAGATGTTAGGTTGGCACTAACCCTGAATGGGATGCCACTGCACTCCAAGGCACAATGGTGCACACAGTGACATCTTGATAGTTTTACATACTTCTCTACTGTACCAGAGTGTCATGTAGCAGTGGGAACTGATTGGCAATGCACATCCCTCAAGCAAAATCCTCACCCAGTCAGGATGCAGCACCAAGAAATTCACAGCTGGAGATAAATTTTGAAATCCCTCAGGCTACTAATGAACAGCAGCATTACCCCACTGCACTGGTTAAGGGTTCTACAAAGGATCTTGAAAACCGAGTGTTTTCCGGAGTCTTTGTGGGAACTGTGTTGTCCAGGATGTGCTTTCCATGAGAGGTGCTGGAATTCTTCCTGGTATTATATTAGCCTTGTAAGGTCCTCCACGTCCTAAGTCAGACAAGCTTAGAAAAGGTGGAAGGGGGATTTGATAAAGTAATACTGAGAGGTAGGAAAGGAGTTGTTTGATATGGCACTCACTTGTGTATGTGGCCAAGCCATCTGCTAGTCTGGTGGCTACAAGAGTGCAGTATGGCCAAGAGTGGAAGTCTATCAGATTATTTCACACTATTTGTGTTGTGTTTACTAATTTTCTTTAATCTGTTTATTGCCAAATAGTGTGGATGAGAGTAGAACTTCAGGGACCTTCATATCTTAACTACGGGTAATTGGCAAGCTTTCTGGGCGGAATGGCCCGCCCTTGATATAATTCTTTTAATGATTTAAATGTTATTTTGTCCTACTAAATAAATACTACATAAACAAATATTTTGACTAACTTTGTTTTATTATGCGTACAGTGCCCACTCCAGAGCACCTGCAATCTGCTCCCTAATTTAACAGTAAGTGCTTGGACTGTGGGAAAGTCTGAGTCCTGTCAAGGGTTTGAACTTCCACACAAGCCTATTGTGACTAAGCAAAAGAGATCACAGGAGTAGGTTGGAAAAGGGACGAGATGACTCACTTATCCAAGTTTCTTCAATTAATTCTAAATCTGCAGGCTCAGAACACCCTTGACCACTAGTCATCTGTTATAATTTGTGAATTGTACATGAACTGTGCTTATCTATGATTTAAGTGTTTATATTATTGAGTGCAAAAACTTTTCAAATTGTGTGTATGCATGCCAGTTGAACTGATTGAATGTTTAGAAAAGTTTAGTGTGGCACCCGTCTGCTTCTGCTGAATCATGCCATCCCAGCGCATGGCTCACTTACTTACATAGAGATGGTCACTAACACTTGCCTCCACTTGTGCCTTTACCTCAACTGATTCATCTTTTTGCTTTCCAACCACAACAGGACAGCTTGGGTTCAAATTGTGCTGCAGGACATATTAGCTGGATATAATCATAATATGGGAATTGGAGAAGGTTAGTATAAAATCAACAGAACATCATTAATACTGTATTAGTACAGCGTATGCGTAATACTTTAAGGATACATAAAATGCACAGGGCAATGAAGCATGCCAAACATTTGTAAAGAGTCCTCTAGCCTGATTACACAAGGCCACGTGCTAAGTGTTATGGTAGACATACTACTTTAGGGTTATCTACACCTTTAAATAGGAGCTGGTGTTCAGGACTGCCAGGAAATCTACAGCATCTAGACAAAGCTTTAAAAGGAGTTCCAGAGGGCATTCCTAAACCTGAAAGTGCTTATGGGATAACCTTGGAACTCATTGCTTTAAAACTCCTTCAGTCGAGCACATCATTCAGCTTGGATTTGGGAGTTTTGGATAATAGTTTAACTGGAGGGAGAGAGAGACACCAGAGGTGTCATTAGGACACACGTGTTATGCAGGATTAGTGTTTATTTTTTATTGGTGGAAAGTGCCAAAGTCATCCCCTCAATTGGACAGGGGTGAAATTACTGTCTTAGAAGACCCACATAGGGCATCTACTTGCTTTCTCTTTGTTTTTGTTTCCTGTGTAGCTGGTAAAATTTGGCCAGGGTTTATTCTCTGGCTTATGTTAATTTTCCTTTTTTCTTTTGTTTTTGAATTATTATTTGTTAGTAACTTGTCATTACTACAGTATGGATTTTTGTTAATATTGTTATGTTTATTTATGATTTAGAATTTATGTATTGTGCATTTAGGTTGTCAGAATATGTCCAATATGTTTTACGGATGGAACCGCTTGAGGCAGGGCCACATTGATGTCACTACTATGGGACCACGGTCAGGGTTCAATTGAAGTTGCGGAGATGATCCTGACAGAGCTTCATTGAATGTTGAGGAGTACATTTCTGTGAGTATAATATAATATAGCAGTGGTTCTCAATCTGTGGGGCGGAAGTAACAAAAAGGGGGCGCGAAGATGTGATAAAAAGAAAACAACAATCGTAAATATGAAAAATACATCTATTGAAAACAAAACAAATTTACTTAAACTACATTCTGATACTAGAAAAATAAATATAGAGTTAGATAAATGTCGATAAAAGGCTAGTAGGTATAATAAAATATGCATCTATGATATATCATTAATTAAAAAAGAACAAATTGGTATTAGTGGGCTCCTTTCAAAACAACATTAGGGGGCGCGATTACAACTGTTCTGAAAACTCGCAAATACTTAAAGGTTGAGAAACGCTGTAATATAGTATGGTATACTGTAGTATGGTTTGGTATAGTATAGTATAGATTCCATTTTCTAACTTTTGGATTAAAGATTGGACCTGTTTGCATTGAAATGCCCATTTAGGCACTCACATTTTTGCTTATTTTTGCTTTTCCTTTTACTTCTTTCATTTTTCATTTTGTTTTTTATTCTTTATTTATAAAGACTCTTCAAGTCCTTGTCCTTTAAACCAGAGGTTACTATGGTTTTCTGTACCTTGGAGGGCATTGTTGTATATCTGGCACATTAAGAGTGTTTTTGAATGCTGCAGTTAGCTGATGCACTCTTGGTGATCTGGTTGTGGTCTTCTCCTGCTGCTGTTGAAGCAGGCAGAGACGTCGGGTGTGTGGAAGTTTATGGAGGGATGTAATTGTAAAATCACAGGTTTAATTAAATAAGCAGTTGTGGTGCTTCAGCTTGCCTGGGGTCCTAAGATTATCAGGTATACGGTCTCATATGGTCTCAGATGCAGGCTTAGAAAAATTCTCTGCTACTGCATAATAAGGTGCTTTTATAAATATTGGGGTCACCATCAAGTCTCTCAGAAGGTACCAAAGAGGGTGCTATCATTAACTTAGTCTTCTCTGTTCACAGTCCAGAAGCTCAGATACCTCACTTCAGTTTTCTGCTGCAAACCCAATCTCTTAGGGACACCAACACGTATAAAGGACCCCCTGACCAGAAGCTGGTGTTAACTGGAACCAGTTCAGTTTAGGCATTAGTCACTCCTCTTTTGGCTAGTCTGTGGACATTCCACCTTCATTGTGATCTCTTTCATGTCTTTGTGTGCATGTACTTATTTTTTGACCTTGCTTTCTTTATTTATACAGGGTTTTGTCGGCTATATATATTAAAACCATGTATTTTCCAAGTGGTATGATGAACATATCATCAACAAATACGTTAAACTCTGAAGTATTCATGGTTCAGTTCTGTATTAACTGGAGATTAAAGAAATTATAGGAAATGAAGTAATAAGTCAGCATTAAGACATTTTTCTTAGTACAGGCTTATTTTTCCAAAGAATTCACCGTCTGGTGCAGGAATTTATTAAGCGGCATAGTAAGAGTCTTGATAAAGCACTGAGCAGTAAAGTCTGGGCCCTTATTACTGCATGATACACTGAACAACTTCCCCGACAATGTATTTGAAAGTAGCACCGACTGGACCTTAAAATCTTGACTCAGTGAGAGTTTCAATTGGAAATGACACACTATAGTATGTTGGGTAAATGCCCTGTACTTGACAAAACTGTTTATGGGGTCTTACAGGTAAGCATCTTGAAATTTGCTAAAGGTAACAAAGCAGTAGTTACACTTTTTCATTGAGATGGGTTGTTGATGAGCAGTTGTGCAGCCAGGATAAATCTTCATATAGAACAGGATATCCTCAGTACAGAAAACATGGTCATGTTAGAAAATCAAATATCCGAGTCAGAACATGCATATTAAAAAGGAGAGTGCTAAGCAAACAGTCTTGCAGGAAGCCTCTTGAGAGCCTATTAGGAGTGTTATTAACCAATATTGATTGCAGGACTTGGAAAGACAAACGCAAATTTCATTCATTTGCGGTTAATTCACAAGAAGCTTCTGGGGTATTTACAGTGGACTAGGGTGATAACAGAAGTTAAATCTAGAAGGAGGATCACTTAGCACTGAGGAAAAGGTCATTATTAGCAAAGTTATTAATCTCAACTGTCCTATTACAGCTGGAATCAAAGACAGAAGAAATGAAAAAAATATATAACCCTACATGTAGGCCATATTGGTGGATTCTGCTTGGTGCTCAGAGCTCACTTTGCCTACTGGGACATGAAGATCTGAATAACTTCCCATCACTTTAAAGCAGACATGGCGATAGGAAAGGGTAAAAACATCACATTTGAACTTTCTCACTCTCAAAGAGACTGCTTGGTTGGAATATTGGTACACAATAACCTGACCACCGGCAGGGTCCACACAAACACAACCCTGAGGCCTGAGAAGCCGCTGAAACGTAGAGGATGTTGGAGTCTGAACTCTCTGCATTGTGTTTGTAACATAAGTGCTTTGCAGAGGTCTGAATTATTTACAGCCGGTGGACAAGTTTCATGCTGATTTGATCGCTAAAGCTGCACAAGTTTGGGTTCATTTCATTTAAATAGGCACACTCTTATTTGACTAATGAATAAGGAACTATTGAGGTTAACTGACAGCAAATGATAACTGATATATGAATGGGAAAACTGATAAATGCATGAAACCGGAGCCTCTGTTTCTTCAATACCTTTAAAAAAGACTTTTAAACAAGTATGATGGGAAAATAACTCCTGACATTAAATTAGCACTAGTCTAAATGCCATAGGATAAAGACTTGAAATTAATTCATATTAAGAACTAAGGATAAGACATTGAGCTGAAAAATGACAAGGTTACTGGTTCAATTCTTACCTTTGACACACTTTGTGACTCTGAGCCTGACAAAGCCACTTAAACTGTCTGTTCTACTAATCAAAAAATATACTGGAATAATCAGTCCACAGTTTGGAGAGTGCCCAAGTACAATATACACAATAGAAAGTGTAATTGAAGGCAATACAGACATTTAGACCAACATAGCTTATTAATTTGCATTTAAACATTGCAAAATATCTACAAGTTAATATGTGAAGGCCCGAAAAGATCTACTAATTACCTGTTGTGATTGGGAGTCACAAACTTTGTAAAAGGGGTGTAAATCCTCCAAAATGATCTCAAAAGTCAGGTCATAAGCTTCACCAGCCTGCTTAGAAATGTATCAAAAAGCTCTGCAAGGAGGATGATGACCATAAAGCACTGGCTTATGCACAATAGGGCATGCAAATAATCTTTATAAACTTTTAATTGCTCTGTAGTCAAGTTCAATCATCTTCTTGGTGCTACCAGAGGCTGCAAACAAGCGCATCAAGGTGGGTCTGAGGAGCTCATTAAGCCATCCAATCGTTAGTAGTGATGGGCAGTGTGTACCAAGGGCAGGTCCTTGCCAGGATGCACTCCCTTCCCTTACCAGGCTGGAAGGCCCAGGTGGCAAATGGGTCGAAAGAGTGCCAGGATGTTCCCTGCCTTAGCCAGGATGGTGGCAGAAGATGCCAGTGCAAAATTGGGTATGCTGGCATCCTGGCAGGGTTCAACTGAAGAACAGTATGAAGGAAAGACAGTTTGAGATAAACTGTAGTTCTGACACCCTAGATGGCAGCATCCCTGAGTCAGGATTTCTACATGAACACCTGCAGGGCATGATGGGACTTGCAGTCCCTGTTAGGTTCCATGGAGCACCAGGGAGAGTAGTCAGAATGAATGATCCTAGTTTCCAGGACCTCCGATTGACCTGGATGTACTTCCAAAGGGCTATGCCCTAGCACAGGAAGTACTCCCAGGATCAATAAAAAAGAAACCACTTGACCTCATCCAGATGACTGGGAGTTAGGTGTGGAGGATGACAAAGCTCACCTGGTAGGAGCAGAGGAGAAGAAAGAGAGAAAGAAAGAGAAGAGCTGGATTGTGTTGGGTTTATACTACTATTTAAGCCTTTTCAAAAGGTATGTTTTAAAAGTAAAGGTTTTTATTATACTGGGACTTGTGTCCAGTTCTCTCTGGAGTTTGAGATGTTGCAATGCCCCTAGTGGTCACAAAATGCATTATATAAAATAAAGGGTGTCATTTGTCATAATAAATTAAACAGCATGATCTGATATATATAATGAATAAAATGATTTTTGGAACTTTTAGATTGCCTTTGATAGGAAGTTTAACATGCAGCTCTGGTCCTTGGAAGTTGCTATGCCACCCTAGCAGAAGAAAATAGCATCTCATTCTGGAATATTATTATCTTGAAAAAAATTGGCCATCCTATTTTGTAAAATAAGTAGTAATTATCTAATGAGGACATAAATAGTGGAAGCTAGCAGACTTAGTACTATTTTAAAAAAAGTTATCATGCTGATCCAAGTATCAAAAGACCAATAAATTGAATATGTATCATGAATAAATTAATGGTGAATCTTCTCAATTTATATTTTTCTAAAGTTTTCGCATGTGAATAACTTTGATAATTACAAAGTAGCTACAGGGGCTGTTACAGGGAACTGCATTGATTTGCAGAAAGAGACGTGCCAGTAGGATTAAAAAGGCTGAAATTAAATCAATTCACCAGAACCAGATAACATTCATCCAGGAGCCCTCAAAGAAGATAGCTATTAAATCTATATATTGTTAATGTAAATTTTTCTGAAATAACTGTATGCTGGGGACATTTACAAAGACTGCAGGCTTTCATGTGTCCTATTTATAAAAATTGTGATCAGGCTGATCCTGGTAATTAGAGGCCAGTAATCTTAACATCTATCAAAGTAAACTAAAGAAAGCAATTATTAAGGAAAAGAAAAACCGTAGACGCACTCACACAATTAACTTACCATGCATATTTGGGATGGGGAAGAAAAACCACAGTACTCAGTGAAAAACCCCCAAAGACAAAGAGAGACCTTACAAGCTCTACTTAGATAACAAGTGGGTGCAGCATTTAAACTCGGGACACCATATCTGTGAGACAGTAGCATTAACCACAGCAGTGAAATGCAACTCTGAGACAAGAAAGCATTGAAAAATCCAAAGGAACAGAATGTATTTAGGGCTGTTAAGATATGCAAGATTAACATGATGGATAATTCATAAAGACCACTCTGGGACACAGGCAACACACACAAATGTTGGGCGTCAATTTCAGTTTCAGCTCAAATTCCATTAGTTGGTGCATAGCAATTCTCTTGATGCGATTTTTGGTTTGTGCTTCAATGTTGTTTGCTGCAGATAAGTAAAACATTTGTAGTTCAACACACATATTTTAATATAAAAAATAATGTAGTTTTAGAATAAATGATTTAAGCAATCATGATAAAGTGACAAGACAGCACTGCAGTATACAACTGTAAATTCACAAAAAATACTTACTATGCATAAGGAAAAAAAAAGCTCTCATTGGGTATGCCCTGTGAAAGGAGCTCTAAACTTCAGTGTCATATTTTGGTTTTTTTTATTACAATACACAGACTTTATAATATTCTAGTAAAACTGTAATCCCATGATGTATTTATTTTGGGAGCATGATTAAGCAGAGTTGAAAACAAGAACTATTATGTAGCCCAATCACTGCTTTAGTTGTGCTTTATAGCAATTCTGCCCAATGAAGTGTACTTTCTGTTACCATATTCTGAACTCCTCAAACTTTTTGGAGTGGCTCTTTTTTTCTTCCTAACATTGTCTGTGCTAACTTAACTATATAGGAAAATCCTGGGTGAATGTTTTGGTCATATATTGTAGATTCAAGACAGTCTGTACTGACATAAATGTCTTCTTGAAGCCGAGACGCTTCATACGGTCTCAGATGTGGGCTTGAAAAAATTCTCTGCTACAGCATAATAAGGTGCTTTTATAAATATCGGAGTCACCTTCAAGGCTCACAGAAGGTACCAAGAGAGGGTGCCATCATTAACTTAGTATTCTCTGTTCACAGTCCAGAAGCTCAGAGACCTCACTTCAGTTTTCTGCTCCAAACCCAATCTCTTAGGGACACCAACACGCATAAAGGATCCTCTGACCAGAAGCTGGTGTTCACTCGAACCAGTACAGACTATGCTGTGGACATTCCACCTTCATTGTGATCTTTTCATGTCTTTGTGTGCATGTACTTATTTTTTGACCTTGCTTTCTTTATTTATACAGGGTTTTGTCGGCTATATATATTAAAACCATGTATTTTCCCAGTGGTATGATGAACATATCATCAACAAATATCTTTAACTCTGAAGTATTCTTGGTTCAGCTCTGCATTAACTGGAGATTAAAGAAATTATAGGAAATGAAGTAAACTAAGTCAGCATTAAGACATTTTTCTTAGTACAGGCTTATTTTACCAAAGAATTCACAGTCTGATGCAGGCATTTAGTAAGAATCTTGATAAATAAAGAGCTGAGCAGTAAAGTCTGGACCCTTATTACAGCATGATCATTTGACATGAATGGTTCAGCCCTCCTAAGTAATAATAAGCTGTCTGGCATATGATGAAAAAACATAGCAGCCAATCTCTCATGAGCACAAAAATCCATGTTGTGCATGTACATGGGTATTTATCAAAGGTTCCACAGTCCACAGCTAGGCATATTTGGTGCTGCCTTTGGACTTTTAATCTATTCTCTTTGTTTTTCATTTTGTTTTGTTTACTGACAATCTTCCACTGTTTCTCCCGAACCTGGCTGGCCACCATGTGTTGGTGTTGTAGTCATGTGATATGTTGTTCATGGTCACTTAATGGATATTTGATGGTGTCATGTGGCCATGATAATGTTGAGTGTGGTCATTTTCATGTGTGATATAAATTTATCGGCTTTTGAAGAAACTTGGCTCAGCTCTTTGACATTTACTTGCTTTTTTACTTTGAGGCACTTTTCCATCCACGAATATTAACAATTGTAAATTACTTGTTGAGATTGTGAACCACCAGGGGACGTAAGACCCCAAAAAAACCCTGGCACAGACATGCTGAGACACAAGGCTTGCCAGACAATATACCTTTATTTAAGTGAGGAAGCATTTTTCATTTGCTCTCCACTGCACAGCACAGTATACTGTAAAAGCACCAACTAATATAACACCCAGTCTCTTTTCTTCCTCTCTCTTTCTCTTCTTTGTCTCTACTCCTCCTCGCAAGCTTTGTCCTCCACTTCCTGACACTGGCTCCTCACTGTGAGGCTGGCAAGTCCTCTTATAGGGGCCAACCCAGAAGTGCTTCTGTTCTTCCGTCCATGTGGTCTGTAAGCACTTCCAGGTTAGGCAGAAACCCCATATCATATGGCTCCTCCATTTTTACAGCAACCCCTGGTGGCAGCCACGGTACCCAACTGGCATGAGATAAACAACTTCAAGTCCCATAGTGCCCTGTGGGAATTTGGGGCATTGCTGCCATCTAGTGTTCTATGGAAAGCACTTCCCTAAAGAAGACGCCTTCCCCCATCCTTCCAATTCTTGGGAGTCCCGGTCAGGTTGGACAGTGGGCCATCTCTTGCAAGATGTTAAAAAAAAATTATGGCAATCCTATAGACCAGGGGTGTCGAACTACGGTCCTGGAGGGCCGCAGTGGCTGCAGGTTTTCATTCTAACCACTTTCTTAATTAGTGACCAGTTTTTACTGCTAATTAACTTCTTTAGCCTTAGTTTTAATTAGCTTGACTCGGCCCCCTTAGTTGTTTTTTCCTTAATTAGCAGTCAAACAATAATGAGAATCAAAACAAGCCACCACATGACCAGCTCATCTGTGCCCATCACACAATAACTGAAAATAAAGAAAAGTGAAGGTCTCAGTAAGGCTGATCTCTCAGGTCATCAAGAAAATAATAGAATAGCAACAGTTTTGGAAATGTCTCCTGCGACAGAATGAGAGCAGCAACAAGCCATGGAATTGAATAATGGGTTAATTCTTCTATTCTTTATTTTATTCTTCTATTCTTTATTATGTAAAACACTTTGAGCTACATTTTTTTGCATGAAAATGTGCTATATAAATAAATGATAAATGTTGTTGTTGTTTAATTAACAGCAACAACCAGCTTCTCATTAAGGAACTGGCTGAAGTGAAATTAGTTGGAGTTTGAAGCCTCAATTTAGCTGGTCATTTTTTGGCTTGTTTCACATCTCATTTCTGTTTAGCTGTCATTTAATGAAGAAAAGAATCAATTCAGAAGACTTAATCATTAAAAGCTATTAAAATAGAGGGGAAAGAAGTTAATTAGCAGTGAAAACTGGACACTGATTAGGAAAAGGGTTAGAATGAAGAACTATAGCCACTGCGGCCCTCCAGGCCTGGAGTTTGACACCCATTCTATAGACAGTTGTCAGGCAAAAGCAATGGTCAAACACGAATAATTACAGCTTTGCAAACTTGTCCTTGGTGAAAGTTACATTTTAAGTCATAAACAACAGCCCTTACTTTTGAACTAAGACAGAAGGTTCTTCAATCTATGCGTAGAAACAGGCAGAAAAATGTACTTCTCGCGCCTTGTAGTTGTAGTAATTCAGACATTGAGACATTTATGACATCTATACACTCCAAGTCAGAAAAGCTTAAAAAACATACCACATTGATTTTGAAGAAAAAAAAAATCACTGACAATGTTGATTTACCTCGTCTCCACTCTAAAGACATACATTACAAGTTATTAAATATGTGTATTTTGTAGTAAGTTATGGCAGCCTATTCAGCTTTCAAGACCTCTTCCAAGTTAGTAGCTGTTATATTTTACGAAATATGAAATTAATGAGCTATGGTGAGCTATAGAGAGCTATCTTCACTTGCATCTTTCCCGTCATCTTTCAGTAAAATGACTTTCTAACTGGACTGTCATTTTCAATAAATCTGTCTAAAACAGAGCTCAAATCTTAACGTATTAAGGTGAAGAGCTGATGCAGAGATATGGGGATTGTGCAGTGAGCTGACATAAATTTAATTTATTCTTTTATATTTAAATTCATATTTGTTTAGATTTTATGTCACGTTATTCACATAATTTTAATGTTACTCTGTGCTGTGCAGTTTTATTGGATACAACGGGTAAGCACTTGCACACAAGTCATAGCATCAATTTGCTCTCACTTTCCAGGTAAAAAGTGCTTAAACTTAGACAAACCATTAATAAAATAAAAACCATATTTATAAAAAAATAATAATAAAACCTGTTAATTTCATGAACTTTACAAATTAGTTTACAATTCAAGATGCATGACTTGTTTTGCTATATCAGGGTTAGAAAATCTGATCATAGCTTACAGATAAAACCTCTAAAAAATAAGTAAAACATTTTGTAATGTAATTGTAATGCCTAATTACAATGAACAGAATGACTATCAAAAACATTGCCCTTTAACATCTATAATAACAGTTTCTACTGTCACACATGCATGTCAGAAGATCACCTTCCAGTCTGATCTGAGATATGTAGCACACCCGGAATGAAAGGGGGTGATGTAGCTAATTGTGTCATCTCCCTTTCTCACCACAGTGCAGAGAAGACACCCAGCAAGAGCAACTGACTCCACCCTGTCTGGTCCAATCCCTATAAGGCCCGGCACTCCCAGAGAAAGGCATCTATTAGTGGACTGAGCAACCGCAGGACAGGGATCCTACAAATGCCGACCCACTCAAAAGAGCTGACTAATTCAGCCTCAAAAAGGCTATGTTTTTTGTTTTGTGTTAAAGCCTTTTTTCATGCCAATGATTACAGTGGAACTTCGGGTTACGAACGTCTCTGAACACGTACAAATCGGGTTACAACTAAAAAGTTTTGCATCTGTTCACAACCACACACTTGGGTGACGAACAAGCCAGTTTCCCTTCCGGTTCGTACGCGGCAATGATTTCCACGCGTGTTCAGTCTCTCCCTGTGCATTCACTGTGAATTCTTTGTGCTCTATTTCATTTCCCTTCTGGTTCGTACGCGCCGGTATGTGATTTACGCACGTGTTCAGTCTCTCCACAGTACATTGTTCTCGGTCAGATGTGCATCGCTCAGAGGGATTTTACCTCAAAACTGTAATCGCCTCTCCACCCAGCTTCCTGTTCACTTCCTTCATGCCAGAACTCGACTCATGCAAGGTTAGTTTTTGTATAAATTACAAATTTTTCAAATGTTCATTTTTTTCCTGTGCTTAAAACTCATTGAAAAAAGTGTTTACAGCGAGCGGTTCGTAAGGCTATAGCGTGAACTCTTGCAATGTTAGTTTTCTCTGTTCAAGGTTTTCTCAGTGTTATTCAATGTTTTTACATTTAGTTTACTATTGCACTGTGCATTATACGGTATAATTAACTATTTTTGTGCTTAAAAATCTTTAAAAAAATATATTTACATACAGCTCATACGGTTCAGAACAGATTAGTTGTATTTACTTCAGGTCACGACCAAATCGGGTTGCGACCAGAGTTTTGGAACTAATTACGGTCGTGACCCGAGGTTCCACTGTACTCGGTTTTGCTTTAGAAATTCAATCAATTAAATGTATCGATCAGGTTTCCTCCCAGCATTTCTTTTTGGACTCAGTCATTTCCCTCACCCAACAATTCTACATACCAGTAATAATGCTCCACTGCACCATGGAGGCAGAAGTCTGAAAAACCATGGCAAGTATTGTAAAACAAGGAAAGGTGAGGAAATCTTAAGGTTCTGCTCAATTGTTTTTTGTGGTCTTACAAATGCTACCATAAGGAGCAGAAACCATGTAACTGACACACAAAAAAGAAATATTAAGAACAGAAGCAATAAGTCTGATGATGGGGACATTTAAGGGGAAATGACATGTGGAAAACTAAGGGAAATAAACATAAGACACAGTGGAGCCTAGAGGAAGAGAATATTAAAAAAAAAAAATACTGGAACAATGATCAGAAAAAAACAAATATTGGAACATAGTGACCATTATCTGTATGTCCAGGCTATCTTGGTATAATATGTATATGCAACATGAAAAAAATATTGTATCACAGCATCTTTTGATTGCTATTAGGTAGATTTTAGATTTCATCTACCTACATTGAACAGAAAATAAGTTACAAAATTTGGCTGTTATGGGAATATATCCAGCCATCTTTTATGAAACCTTCTTAATCCAGTTCAGGTTAGTGGGGGATGGATCCTATCATGGTGAAAAGTCAGGAGCTAATGCTTAACAGTGTGCCATTCTACCACAGGGCACCACATTCAGCCATTTGGTACCAATTTTAGAGTCACCAATTAAACTAATACTCATGTTTTCAGGATGACAATTAGGACATAGTTCAAATTAGTAGAATTTTACAAGTTTTACAAGAGGAAAATAAGAGATCTTCATTTTTTTTTCAGATATGTGTTTGTAGGGTCTCAGAGATTTTGTTGAAGAATAGGATAACAGAACAAAGCCTTCATTGTTGTTTTTTTAATGTTAGTAGGTATTAGTGAATTCTTAGAGGAGATTTCTGCTTACCATTTACTGTTCAAATACTGGATTTTTCAGTCTTTCCAAGAGAAAAGTGCCATATATAGAAGAAGCCCCATCTATTGTTACACAGAATATAAAAATCACTTCATCACATTTTTCTATATAAGGTTAAGTGGTTGTGCATGGAGTGTCCTAGTCTTAAAAGTCATAGAGTGCAAACAGCCTTGAGCCCTTTTCATATCGTAATGTGTAGCGAGCTCAGTGTCCAGTGCTTTTGAGTTCAAGCGCAATTGTGACCTGTGATGGCTGAACTCTTGTTCATTTTTTTTTTCTATACTCAGATTTTGGAGAAACTAAAACATAAAATAGGAAAGAATTTAAGTGTGTCCCAATTATCAGTCGTTGCTTTAATTTTAGAGATCCCAAAGTGTGTTTTTTACTGTTAACAAAAAAATCATCTGAGTATCCATACCAAAAGTTGGACTTCATTATTTTGGGATAATGTGAAAAGCCAAAAACAGTTTCACTGTAATCAGTAAATTTGACAATAATGCCCCTATAAACCTATTTAAATGGTTCCCAAAAACAAACCACAACACATGGAACTGTAATCACAATAAATAGAGGAAGGGCAGTGGCAGTGCTTAATTTAATTATGTTTCAGAAAATATGTGTACAGCATGATTGACCTCCAGCCTGCCTGTGAATATACACTCCCACACACACACATACACACACACACATACACACACACACACACACACACACTTGTTGTCTTAGAATACAGCATCAATGAGTTTAGGGGGACAACATCCCTAGATAACACACTGTAGGACAAAGTGGGCATTGCCCATTTTGCTAGGCTTTTTATTGACACTGGTCAGATCTATTCTTAATTTGATAGCAAAAGAGTTCATTTAAATTGAGATGACAAGCCGAAAGAAATTCTTGTAACAAAATGGCAAGCAAATGGACATTTATTTTAGACTTGCAACCACAAACTGAACCCTTTTAGATGTGATGGACAACATAGGACAAATATAAGCAGGCACCAGATCAGTAACTCGAAGGGACCTGGATTCAAAAACCAGAGGTTACATCTTTCTTCAGAACTAGCTGCATTCACCTCATCTGTCTCTTTGGGTACCTGAAAGCTGAGAATCTATTCTCTCTGAGGAAGCTGAATGCTGATGAACCACAGTCTTTTTGGGTGATAACCTATCGGCTCTCAAATAGCTTTCAAACTTTCTTTGGCCTGGAAGCTACTCTCCATGAAACTTTAAGAGTTGGATGGCCTGAACTACCTGTAAGATCCACTCTGCGAATCCAAGCTCTAAGTCAGTAACTGGGCTTGTTCTAAGAAGACTGAAAAGCAGCCACTACTTCAAATAGGGAATTTCAGTACCTACAGTTTTGTGCCAGAGAGAGTAATGTTTTTTCCCTGTTAAGTTGCAGAGGGCATAGCAAAGAGCCCAACAGCGAGCAGAGGAAGGGAGCATCACACCACACCACAGGCAAAGGACCAAGTAGCAAATATCAAGAGTGTACTCCAATGGCAGAAGAGTCCTCCACTTGAACCTAAAACAACAACACCCTTAAAGACTTGGTATAGACTTGAACAAGATAAATCAACAACTCTTAATAGCCAATATACAGTCAGTCTCTTCTGTGTATATTGTTTATTTGTCTCATCTATCTTGCATTCTGCCTTCTATGTCAGCCAATACAACAACAACATTTATTTATATAGCACATTTTCATACAAATAATGTAGCTCAAAGTGCGTCACATGATGAAGAAACGAGAAAAAAAAGACAAAGTAAGAATTAAAATAAGACAACACTAATTAACATAGAGTAAGAGTAAGGTCTGATGGCCAGGGAGGACAGAAAAACCAGACGGCTGGAGAGAAAAAAATAAAACCTCCAGGGGTTCCAGGCCATGAGACTGCCCAGTCCCCTCTGGGCATTCTACCTAACATGAATGAAACAGTCCTCTTTGTATTTAGGGTTCTCATGGAAGGACTAGATGATGATGGTCATGTGGACTTCTGGCTTTTAATCCATCAATGTAGGAACATCATGGTGCTTTGATTAGGTGGTGGTGGCGCAGTTTGCCACCACAGAAAACCAGGAAAAGAAACAGAAGAGAGAGTAGGGGTTAGTACGGATTTTAGAGCCACCATGAATAGTTATTATAATATATTGAATATGCAGAGTATCAGGATTAAATTAAAGTGAAGTTATGAGAAGGCCATGTTAAAGTATTGAGTTCTTAGCAGTTTTTTAAAATGCTCCACTGTATTAGCCTGGCGAATTCCTATTGGCAGGCTATTCCAGATTTTAGGGGCATAACAGCAGAAGGCCACCTCACCACTTCTTTTAAGTTTTGCTCTTGGAATTCTAAGCAGACACTCATTTGAGGATCTAAGGTTATGATTTGGAATGTAAGGTGTAAGACATTCCGATATATAAGATGGAGCGAGATTATTTAAGGCTTTGTAAACCATAAGCAGTATTTTAAAGTCAATTCTGAATGACACAGGTAACCAGTGTAGTGACATCAAAACTGGGGAGATGTGTTCGGATTTTCTTTTCCTAGTTAGGATTCTAGCAGCTGCATTCTGCACTCGTTGCAAACGATTTATGTCTTTTTTGGGTAGTCCTGAAAGGAGTGCATTACAGTAATCTAGTCGACTGAAAACAAACGCGTGAACTAATTTCTCAGCATCTTTCAATGATATAAAAGGTCAAACTTTTGCTATGTTTCTTAAGTGAAAAAATGCTGTCCAATGATCTGATTAATGTGCGATTTAAAATTCAGGTTACAGTCAACAGTTACCCCTAAGTTCTTTACCTCCGTCTTGACTTTTAATCCTAATGCATCAAGTTTATTTCTAATAACATCATTATATCCATATATATATGCAGTTATCAAATTTCTATAAACCTTCTGTTTATCAATAAATTGCATTTGTCTATTAAAAAAGGGTTTTGATTCAGTTACCTTAACGTACATCTAATGACTGGAAAACCCTAAGACAAAGAAAGGTAAGGAAAATAATGCGGGAGCCTTACCAAATATTTAATTAATTACCAGCATTTCCAAAGATAAACTGATAATTTAATAACTCATTGATTAACATCAATCAATTCTTTTTCTCATGTTCTTACATTTTTTCTGACATTTCATTTTCTGGTGTCCATGGGTGGGCAGAACTTAAAATTTTCACATTTTCTACAATACGACAATGCAATTGATATACCAGTTTGTAATGTCTGGGGAAAAGTACAGCCCAAAAACATTGCAATGAGGATAAACTTAAAAGTGTAGGGTTAAAGTGGAAGATACAGTGGGATGCAAAAGTTTGGGCAACCTTGTTAATAGTCATTATTTTCCTGTATAAATCGTTGGTTGTTACAATACAAAATGTCAGTTAAATATATCATATAGGAGACACACACAGTGAAATTTAAAAAGTGAAATGAAGTTTATTGGATTTACAGAAAGTGTGGAATAATTGTTCAAACAAAATCAGGCAGGTGCATAAATTTGGGCACCACAAAAATGAAATGAAATCAATATTTAGTAGATCCGACTTTTGCAGAAATTACAGCCTCTAAACGCTTCCTGTAGGTTCCAATGAGAGTCTGGATTGTGGTTGAAGGTATTTTGGACCATTCCTCTTTACAAAACATCTCTAGTTCATTCAGGTTTGATGGCTTCCGAGCATGGACAGCTCTCTTTAACTCACACCACAGATTTTCAATTATATTCAGGTCTGGGGACTGAGATGGCCATTCCAGAACGTTGTACTTGTTCCTCTGCATGAATGCCTTAGTGGATTTTGAGCAGTGTTTCGGGTCGTTGTCTTGTTGAAAGATCCAGCCCCGGCGCAGCTTCAGCTTTGTCACTGATTCCTGGACATTGGTCTCCAGAATCTGCTGATACTGAGTGGAATCCATGCGTCCCTCAGCTTTGACAAGATTCCCAGTCCCTGCACTGGCCACACAGCCCCACAGCATGATGGAACCACCACCATATTTTACTGTAGGTAGCAGGTGTTTTTCTTGGAATGCTGTGTTCTTTTTCCTCCATGCATAACGCCCCTTGTTATGCCCAAATAACTCAATTTTAGTTTCATCAGTCCACCTTATTCCAAAATGAAGCTGGCTTGTCCAAATGTGCTTGAGCATACCTCAAGCGGCTCTGTTTGTGCTGTGGGCGGAGAAAAGGCTTCCTCTGCATCACTCTCGCATACAGCATCTCCTTGTGTAAAGTGCGCTGAATGGTTGAACGATGCACAGTGACTCCATCTGCTGCAAGATGATGTTGTAGGTCTTTGGTGCTGGTCTGTGGGTTGACTCTGACTGTTCTCACCATTCGCCGCTTCTGTCTATCCGAAATCTTTCTTGGTCTGCCACTTCGAGCCTTAACTTGAACTGAGCCTGTGGTCTTCCATTTCCTCAATATGTTCCTAACTGTGGAAACAGACAGCTTAAATCTCTGGGACAGCTTTCTGTATCCTTCCTCTAAACCATGATGGTGAACAATCTTTGTCTTCAGGTCATTTGAGAGTTGTTTTGTGACCCCCATGTTGCTACTCTTCAGAGAAAATTAAAGGAGGAGGGAAACTTACAATTGACCCCCTAAATACTCTTTCTCATTATAGGATTCACCTGTGTATGTAGGTCAGGGGTCACTGAGCTTACCAAGCCAATTTGAGTTCCAATAATTAGTTCTAAAAGTTTTGGAATCAATAAAATGACAACGGTGCCCAAATTTATGCACCTGCCTGATTTTGTTTGAACAATTATTGCACACTTTCTGTAAATCCAATAAACTTCATTTCACTTCTCAAATATCACTGTGTGTATCTCCTATATGATATATTTAACTGACATTTTTTATCGTAACAACCAACGATTTATACAGGAAAATAATGACTATTAACAAGGTTGCCCAAACTTTTGCATCCCACTGTATAGCAGGGTTGTTCATTCCTGCTCCTGTCATTTACTGTTCAATCATTTTCAGCATTTCTTGCAATCTTTTTTTCTGTTTGAACATCTCAGCTATCTTTAACTTGCTTTATGTCAGCAATCATAGAAATTAGCAATAGTGCTGCCTTTATTTATTTGAAAGTAAGGACAATCATCCCTGCATAATTTTTTCACATGTGTAGTTTTTGCATTTTTCAAACGTAATACTTTAAATGATTTGCTTTTTGAGAAACTATTAGTTGTTTCTTTTTCTTAATCAGCAAGTTGCTGATAATGAGACACACATAACAACATGGCTAATAGTTAATATTCTGTTTTTTGCCATTTTTACTTGTGCACGATCCTGAGTAATTCACTCTAAAATAAACAGAAAAATAACAGAAATGAAAATAAAAATGGGGGATTGAAAGATTCTGACCTTTTCCAGCATATAAATAAAGTATGAAAGAAAGAAAAAGAAAGTAAAATGTATTGCTAGTGCTGTTTGAAACTTCTTTGGAAAGGCACACATAGCTAAACCAGTTTCTATTCGAAAAGTCACACTCCTCAAAATGATTTTTGGTCCAATTGTCCTGATGAAGGTTGCAGTAGCAACATGCTGAGCTGGGCTGACGAGGCCACCCTATCCTCAGTAACTTCTTATAAGATTTCCTGGCAAATTCCTAAAAGCTCCCAGGCTGGGTCAAACAGAGTCAGTTCCTCCAGTATTTTCTGGGTCCTATCCCAGTGGGCCGAGTCTCATACACCTCCTGATATTAAGGGAGATTTCTAAATAAATGTCAAAACCACCTCATTTTGTATCATTGGTTCTACTTATAGATCCTACTATATTTTTAAGTGTCTCACCCAGTGACTAAGAACGAGCCCAGTAGGTCAGCATAGCAATCTGATTTTGGCTGCTTTTGTACAGTAATGGGCGGCTGGTTTTTCTCTACCTTGCCCACATTCTATTCCTCCACTGCCAGCTCCTTGATGTACAGTAGTGCAGTCAGACCTGCTGCTACAAGCTGTTGATACTCTTGTTTCATTCTCAATGTTAATGGTTACCCATGATCCTCTTCCTCAATTATGAGCCGAAATCTTTCCCAACTTGAGTTTTATCTGGGGTGCAAAGTGCATATTGAGTGCACATTTTTCTAAACTGAATACTATAATTATTAAACTTTAACTGAAGGACATCCTCTAAGAAACTATTCATTTCTTTACTGTTTAGAGGCATATACTGTATATTAGGCTATCTGTGTTAGCTCTGTGGTCAAAACTGTGATGTTTAAGTTCTACTGGTGCAAGAGGAGCCAACACTGCTCATCTCAAATTTATGGAGAAGATTATTGTTTCCTTCACTACTGTACCATTCAAGTTTCAATGACTCAACATAAAGCAAAGGCACTCTTTTTGGTTCTTTTCATAGTCTGAAGTGACCACCATGTTGCACACTCATGAAGTCATCTTACACAACACACACAGCTGGACATGACTTGTTGAAGAACCCTATCTTTAATGATTTTCTGTCCACAGGCACTCTTGGAATTGCCTTTCTAGAACCATCTTAGGAATAATGCAGGCACAAAAGCAGGTTTCAATTAACTTGTTGTCCTGATGTTTTAATCTTCCAACATTATCCTGTACTCAGTTCATTGCAAAAACAATACAAAGTTAATTATCTGTTCTAGGGAAAAATTCAGAAGCAGACCACATGTAGCAGTTGCAAACTAAAAATTGATTGACAACTACATGTCTTTGCTTCTCTCCAAGAATGGATTTATCTTGTAACAAATTTGGTCTTAAACCTCTGAAGCTTAATATACTGTAAAAGTGTTTTAGTCAAAACAGATGAGGTACAAGCTATACAGAGTACTCTTTTACCAACAATGTCTCACTTTCAAAATATACACAGTATGCCAATACAGAACACTGCTGAGTTATCAGTCAGTGCAGACCAGATTAAGGCTAGGGAAAGTAATTTAGTACCAAACAAAATAATTCAAAAGAGGAAAAAGAAAATAATATAGAAAAACAAAGTACAAAAAAACTACTCAACTCTGGGACTAATTAAATTTCTTTATGTTTACTTATAGAGAATGCAATCAATACTCTCCCTCTTACCTCTCCGCGCACCTCTTCAAAGACACCTGCCACCTCTCCCTCCTCACCAGGCATGCCGTGGCCTTTGCTCTGCTCTCAAATCCAGGTTTGTCTGACTCAGGAATAGGGAACATTTTTAAAGAAATATTCCACCCAGAAATTATATTTTTGTTTGTAACTTTAAAAATTTTAATGTAATGTTTTCATGACGAAATGTTATAACAAAGGTTCTAATTGAATGGAACCCAATGGTGACCTATACTGGACAATGGCAAACAATGTGAAAAATAAAAAAAAAAAAATCTCATGTCACTTGTGTTGCATAATCCACATGTTTGTTATCAATTTGTATGCACAGAATGTGCAAAATACGTTCATTTGTTGCTAAAAACTTATTAACACTTCCAGAAAAAATGGTATAAACAGAAAAGGCCATTTAAAATCATAATATTATGGTGTGGCATGTAAAGATCTACCTCTCCCCCTCATTCATTGGTTAAGAATACTGTATTCACACCCCTGCAAGAGAACCACCTCTTTCAACCTTCGCAAACATATGCAGTTTTTAATATCTGGAAAAAAATTGGAATTAACTTGCTTAGAGATCTTTATATAGACAACGTCTTTGCATCCTATGAACAATTAAATTCCAAATTTAACATTCCAGCTACACATTTCTTTCACTATCTTCAAATCAGGAACTTTGTTAAACAGAACCTTCCAGATTTTCCTCATCTTGCACCCTCATCCACGCTGGAAAAAATATTGCTCAATCTCAAGGAATTAGACTCCATCTCTACAATATATAAAATCATTTTACAATCCCTTCCTTTCAAAGATCCAAGAGGACACTGGGAAAAAGATCTCTCAATTAATATATCAGAAAAGGAGTGGAAAGTAGCAATGCAGAGAATTCACTGAGCTCCATATGCTAAAGCATACAATTATACAACTCAAAATTATATATCGAGCACATCTGTCTCGACTAAAACTCTCCAAAATGTTTCCAGGGCATGATCCAACCTGCGAACGTTGCAACCAAGCCCCAGCCTCACTAGGTCACATGTTCTGGGCCTGTTCCAAATTAACATTATTCTGGACAAAAATGTTTAATTACCTCTCAGACAGCTTTGGACTCACAATCCCTCCTAACCCATTAACAGCTGTGTTTGGGGTTCTTCCAGAGGGGCTTAAAGTGGAGAAAGACAAACAAATTGTGATTGAATTCACTACACTCATGGCACGCAGACTTATTCTGATAAACTGGAAGAACTCAAACTCTCCTCTTTTAAGTCAGTGGGAAACCGATGTGTTATACTATTTGAAATTGGAAAAATCAAATACTCAGTTAGAGGATCCGTACAGACTTTTTTCAAAACATGGCAGGATCTAATCAGTAATATTTTAAAATAAGTTTATAAAGCACAGAGAATTTATTAATTTAGGTATGTTTACAAGCCTTAAATTTTACGCCGTTTGGCTTGCTCTCTCTCTCAGGGGTGGGATCGATCTGTTCTTAACATAATTCTTTTTTTTGTAAAAACTTGATTGCTATGTATGGATTGTAATAAAATTAATAAAAAAAAAGAATACTGTATTCAATTTCATATCAACATGAGTAGGGGTCTGTGCATGAGTGGGCCCTTCAATGGACTGATGCTTTGCATCTGATACAAACACGATAGTCCCTACCAGTGGATTAAATAGGTTTGAGAATGCAATACTATGATAGGTTTTAGAAGAAACAATACATCTTTAATTAATTAACAAAAAAATACCATTGTGTCATGAATGATGGATAAACCCCAGTATGGTAAAGCATTGCTTACTAAAGGGAGGGAAGAAGCTATAATAAACAAGAAGGTGGCATCATCCAGTACATGATACATAATATTTTGTTCTTATTGTTCCAAAGGTTATTGGCCAAGTGAAATCAGAGAACAATGCACATGTAAGGATTTCATTGCACTGCATACACATGATAATAAACATGACTTGACTTGACCAAGCTTGATTCAATACAAAAACATGGAGCAGTTCAGAGACACACCTAAAGGTAACGGTATATGGTGTATATGAGCACTTGAGCATATAAGAGACCAAGGTCAGCCAATCAGAGACATGAACCCTGCTGCAGTATACTGTTGATGCAGAAAATGCCTATCAGGAGACAAGTTGCTACTAATTCAATTCAGACACATTTCATTTAGTCTTGTGCACCCATTACAGAGTACAGGCTCTGAGTACTACTTAAATAACTCTAGCATGATAACAGTAAAGTATGAAACCTAACAACTTTTCCATACATAAAAACAAATATTAATGGTTAAATTCCAGCACAATGATGTCAATGCCAATTTCCAGTAACATACGAATTGAGATCTGGCCAGCTGGAAGTGGAGGAGATAAAACAAAAATTCTAATTACCATTCCTTGACAAAATATAGCCTCTGCAGGTTCATAATCAATTATAACAGTCCAAGTTGAAATCTTATTGTCCTGCTGTTTAAGTAATAATTTGATGGAGGTCTTTGTAAATCACACAGATAACTTGCTTGTTAAATACTGTTAGATACCACAAAGAAAGGACTCACTGTAAAGAATCACAGTTAGAGAGTGAAGAAGAGGTGTAGATATTAGCCCACCCTTTGTGAATGATTTATTACAAGATGCAGCATGTTTGGAAAGTTATTCCTATATGGTCCTGATGTCTGACACTGCAGAAATCCCTATCTAGTGAACCCTGAGGGCAGCTCTGAGTTTGAAGATATTGTATCAGATTATATTGCGCCTCATTCAAAGTGGCTAGTTTAACTGTGGGAAAAACACTCTGTACAAAAGCTTTTAAATATGGAAGAAGCAAACTCTGAGTTTTCTTAGAGCTTACTGTATGGGATCAGCTGCCGTCTGTTGGCTGTGCCATGTATGGCACTTATCACATGTTGCTTTGAGGTTTTAAAGCCAGCTTACTTACCTGCTCTTCTGTTCTCTTTCTGTTTTGTGCAGACTGTATATAGCTCCATCCCAGACTGAGTTCCTTTAATCTCAACCATAAAGATGGAGTGAGACAAATGATTAAGAAGCTGTTCAGTCTGTTGTGTGTTCGCATAAAAGTTGCAATAGTAAATAAAGTCTGCATACTGTTTTTCTAAGTGTCAGAATACAAGTCTCTTTGCTCAGTTTTCTACTACTTGTCTTTTGTGCAACTCAGAAATGCAACAAGTGGTACTAGAAGTGGGGTGTTGCACAAATGGATCCTTATCAGAAAGCAGCAGCCACAGGATATTCCCCTTCCTCCTGAGCCAAAGGATAGGACACCTGTTCCTATTTGTGCCAGGGATATGCTCCTGAAGATGGAACCTTCGGTTTACACCTGTGAGCCTGGTGGCACTGTGTCTTTGTCCTTCTCTCTTTAGGTATACTCAGGATGCATTGGCAAGTGTGCAGGGAAAATATTTGCGATTGCAACAAAGGACAGTAGCTTAGAGTTTGCATTCAAGCAGACTCACTTGGCAGACAATGAATACTACAGGGATTGAGATGCACACAGTTTAAAAACTTTACATTTTTTATTAAAGGTGGTTTCTTGTTTTGTAAGATACCTGATTGTATCATGGCAGACTTTACTGAGCAACTAGTTGTTCCTCTTTCTAGGAGGGAAACTGTGCTGCAAATTACACATTTGCAAGTATTGTGTAAGCATCTTAGTGCTGAAGAAAATGAGACAATGTATTTCAATGTGATTTCACTGGGTGAAAATGGACAAGGATGTGGACCAATCTTATAAGTCTTGCCCTGACTGTTAGATTGTATCCATGCACAAACCTTTGCATCCTCTTCTCATTCCAATGCTAATTTTAACCATTCCTTTTCACAGGGTTGGCATGGACATTGTTGGTCCAATCTCCAAAGTAACAATTGTTACCAGAATATAGGTGCCGGTCATAAAATTAGAATATCATGACAAAGTTGATTTATTTCAGTAATTCCATTCAAAAAGTGAAACTTGTATATTAGATTCATTCATTACACACAGACTGGTGTATTTCAAATGTTTATTTCTTTTAATTTTGATGATTATAACTGACAACTAATGAAAGTCCCAAATTCAGTATCTCGGAAAATTAGAATATTGTGAAAAGGTTCAATATTGAAGACACCTGGTGCAACACTCTAATCAGCTAATTAACTCAAAAGCCTTTAAATGGTCTCTCAGTCTAGTTCTGTAGGCTACACAATCATGGGGAAGACTGCTGACTTGACAGTTGTCCAAAAGACGACCATTGACACCTTGCACAAGGAGGGCAAGACACAAAAGGTCATTGCTAAAGAGGCTGGCTGTTCACAGAGCTCTGTGTCCAAGCACATTAATAGAGAGGCGAAGGGAAGGACAAGATGTGGTAGAAAAAAAGTGTACAAGCAATAGGGATAACCGCACCCTGGAGAGGATTGTGAAACAAAACCCATTCAAAACTGTGGGGGAGATTCACAAAGAGTGGACTGCAGCTGGAGTCAGTGCTTCAAGAACCACCACGCACAGATGTATGCAAGACATGGGTTTCAGCTGTCGCATTCCTTGTGTCAAGCCACTCTTGAACAAGAGACAGCGTCAGAAGCGTCTCGCCTGGGCTAAAGACAAAAAGGACTGGACTGCTGCTTGTGGTCTAAAGTTATGTTCTCTGATGAAAGTAAATTTTGCATTTCCTTTGGAAATCAAGGTCCCAGAGTCTGGAGGAAGAGAGGAGAGGCACAGAATCCACGTTGCTTGAGGTCCAGTGTAAAGTTTCCACAGTCAGTGATGGTTTGGGCTGCCATGTCATCTGCTGGTGTTGGTCCATTGTGTTTTCTGAGGTCCAAGGTCAACGCAGCCAGCTACCAGGAGGTTTTAGAGCACTTCATGCTTCCTGCTGCTGACGAACTTTATGGAGATGCAGATTTCATTTTCCAACAGGACCTGGCACCTGCACAAAGTGCCAAAACTACCAGTACCTGGTTTAAGGACCATGGTATCCCTGTTCTTGATTGGCCAGCAAACTTACCTGACCTTGTCTATGGGGTATTGTGAAGAGGAAGATGCAATACGCCAGACCCAACAATTCAGAAGAGCTGAAGGCCACTATCAGAGCAACATGGGCTCTCATAACACCTGAGCAGTGCCACAGACTGATCGACTCCATGCCACACCGCATTGCTGCAGTAATCCAGGCCAAAGGAGCCCCAACTAAATATTGAGTGCTGTACATGCTCATACTTTTCATGTTCATACCTTTCAGTTGGCCAACATTTCTAAAAATCCTTTTTTGCATTGGTCTTAATTGATATTCTAATTTTCTGAGATACTGAATTTAGGACTTTCATTAGTTGTCAGTTATAATCATCAAAATTAAAAGAAATAAACATTTGAAATACACCAGTCTGTGTGTAATGAATGAATCTAATATACAAGTTTCACTTTTTGAATGGAATTACTGAAATAAATCAACTTTGTCATGATATTCTAATTTTATGACTGGCATCTATATACTCATGTTATTAGACTATGCTATCAGATATCCCAAAGTAGCGGCTTTGCAGAAAGTGAATTTGCAGGCTGTGATAAAGGCTCTGTCTTAAGTTTTTACTCAGTTAGGCATATCTTGTGAAATCCTGACAGATCTGGGCATGCCTTTTACTTCTCAGCTCATGAAAGACCATTTATAATCTGCAAAAGAATTGGCTGACTGAATGATTTAATAAAACATTGAAGCAAATGATTAGACATGTTGGTCATGAAGACTCAATGTCCTAGGACATTGTGTTGTCATTTTTGATGTATGCTATGAGAGTGTTGCCTCTGGCTTCTAACGGGTTGGGTCCATTTGAATTGATTTTTGATGGAAAGCCTTGGGGAGAATAGGATGTTCTTCTGGAGTGGTTGGTTTGTCAAGATTAGAACTCTAAATGTGTGCCATTTCACTGCAGGAAAAAATTTTGAAATTGCCCTTGATTACTGTGAAGCATCTGCAGGATGAACAGGAAGCAAAGAAATGTTTGTATGATATACAGTGGTGCTTGATAGTTTGTGAACCCTTTAGAATTTTCTATATTTCTGCATAACTATGACCTTAAACATCATCAGATTTTCACTCGTCGTAAAAGTAGATAAAGAGAAACCAGTTAAACAAATGAGACAAAATATTATACTTGGTCATTTATTTATTAAGGAAAATGATAGAATATTAAATATTTGTGAGGGCAAAAGTATGTGAACCTTTGCTTTCAGTATCTGCTGTGACCCTACCCTTTGCAGCAATAACTGCAACTAAACATTTCTGGTAACTTTTGATCATTCCTGCACACCAGCTTGAAAGAATTTTAGCCCATTCCTCCGTATAGAACAGCTTCAACTCTTGGATGTTGGTGGGTTTCCTCACATTTACTGCTCGTTTCAGGTCCTTCCACAACATTTCGATTGAATTCAGGTCAGGACTTTGACTTGGCCATTCTAAAACATTAAGTTTATTCTTCTTTAACCATTCTTTGGTAGAACGACTTGTGTGCTTAGGGTTGTTGTCTTGCTGCATTTTTTTTGCTGCATGACCCAACTTCACTTGAGATTCAGTTCATGGACAGATGTCCTGAAATTTCCCTTTTAGAATTCTCTGATATAATTCAGAATTCATTGTTCCATCAATGAAGGCAAGCCGTCCTGGCCCAGATGCAGCAAAACAGGCCCAAACCATGATACTACCACCACCATGTTTCACAGATGGGATAAGGTTCTTATGCTGGAAAGCATTGTTTTCCTTTCTCCAAACATAACGCTTTTCATTTAAATCAAAAAGTTCTATTTTGGTCTCATCCGTCCACAAAACATTGTTCTAATAGCCTTCTGGTTTGTCCACGTGATCTTTAGCAAACTGCAGATGAGCAGCAATGTTTTTTTTGGAGAGCAGTGGCTTTCTCCTTGCAACCCTGCCATGTACACCATTGTTGTTCCGTGTTCTCCTGATGGTGGACTCATGAACATGAACAATAGCCAATGTGAGAGAGGCCTTCAGTTGCTTAGAAGTTACCCTGGGGTCCTTTGTGACCTCGCCTACTATTACATGCCATGCTCTTGGAGTGATCTTTGTTGGTCGACCACTGGGGAGGGTAACAATGGTCTTGAATTTCCTTCATTTGTACACAATCTGTCTGACTATGGATTGGTGGAGTCCAAACTCTTTAGAGATGGTTTTGTAACTTTTTCCAGCTTGATGAGCATCAACAACTCTTTTTCTGAGTTCCTCAGAAATCTCCTTTGTTCATGCCATGATACACTTCCACAAACATGTGTTGTGAAGAGCAGACTTTGATAGATCCCTGTTCTTTAAATAACACAGGGTGCCCACTCACACCTGATTGTCATCCCATTGATTGAAAACACCTGACTCTAATTTCACCTTCAAACTAACTGCTAATTCTAGAGTTTCACATACTTTTGCCACTCACAAATATCCATCCATCCATTTTCTAACCCGCTGAATCCGAATAGGGTCACGGGGGTCTGCTGGAGCCAATCCCAGCCAACACAGGGCACAAGGCAGGAACCAATCCTGGGCAGGGTGCCAACCCACCACAGGACACACACAAACACACCAAGCACACACTAGGGCCAATTTAGAATCGCCAATCCACCTAACCTGCATGTTTTTGGATTGTGGGAGGAAACCGGGCGCCGGAGGAAACCCACGCAGACACGGGAGAACATGCAAACTCCACGAGGGAGGACCCGGGAAGCGAACCCGGGTCTCCTAACTGCGAGGCAGCAGCGCTACCACTGCGCCACCACTCACAAATATGTAATATTCAATTATTTTCCTCAATAAATTAATGACAGAGTATAATATTTTTGCCTCATTTGTTTAACTGGTTTCTCTTTATCTACTTTTAAGACTTGAGTGAAATTCTGATGATGTTTTAGGTCATATTTATGCAGAACTATAGAAAATTCTAAAGGTTTCACAAACTTTCAAGTACCAGTGTAAAGTGCAAACTCTGTGAATTCAAAACAAGTGATTGCATTCTTATTTAGTCTTGTCTGACCTGCACAAGTTTCTGGCAAAGTGGCAGGGTCCGGCTGTGGTTGAGGAATGAATCAGCCTAGTGAATTACAAAGTTGGAATACCTGGCAAGTGCAAAGCTGTTCACATGTTGCATGTCAATCTTTTGAAGGAATGGCATGATTTGGGGAAGGCGTTGGTGACAGTTAATGTAGTTTCTCAAACTGAAGTGCTATTGGTAAACACTTGACTGACACAAAGAAAGGTGAATTGCTTGCATTGATTGAATGTTACAGTGATGTTTTTTCTTTCCTTCCTGGTAAGACTATAAGCTCTCTGAGCATATTATTGTCATAGACCCAGGTGTTAAGGTGCAGATGCACCTGTATCGGACACCAAAAGCTAGAAGGAACATAGTTCCTGAGGAGGTGAAACAGATGCTTGAGTTGAGGGTAATTTGCAGGAGGAACAGTGAATAGCGTAGCCCTATTTAACTGGTTCCAAAACCAGATGGGTCCTTTCGCTTTAGCATAGATTTCAGGTGATTGAATAAGGTTTCAGAATTGGATGTATAACCAATTCTACATGTTGTTAAATTGTTGGATAAACTCCGTCAAACCTTTTAAATACGTACCTTGTATTTGATGAAGGGATACTGCCAGGTGTATCACAATAGGTCTAACTGTAAGAAAACCGCATTTGCCACATTGAATGTTTTTTTTTCAAATTTATTTAAATTTACTAGGCTTTCATGGATCAGATTTTGTGTCTTCATGCCAAATGTATTGGGGTATATTTCAATGATGTTATCATTTTCAGTAATGACAGACAGACAAACTTGATGCACTTATTGATAGCTGTCAATGTAAATTGGATATGTCAGAGACTCACTATTTGGGTTATTCTATGCATAAAGGTTTGATTAAACCACACATTGACAGACGCAGAATCAGGTCTGTGATTTCTTAGGGCTGGTCATTTATTACAGGCATTCAATTCCCAACTTTGCTAGCAGAGCTGCACCCTTAACAGACTTGACAAATAGCTGTCAATATAGTGCCTGGTTGGATGATTGTGAGAAGGCTTTTTCTGATTTAAATTTGGGATTTCTTACTCTGTTCTGAGAAATCCTAACTTTACCGATGATTTCGTATTGCAAACAGATGTCAATGTTTTCGGTTTGCATGCTGCCCTTTCTTAGGTTTTTGATGAAAATGAAGAACCAATTATGTTTTTGAGAAGGAAATTACCTTCCAGGGAACATAATTATTCAACCATTGAAAAGGAGTGTCTAGCACTTAAGTGGTGTGTCAAGGGACTCTGCTATAACTTATGGGGTCATAAATTCACCTAAGTGACTGATCATGCTCCCTTTCAGTGGTTCTATAGACAAAAAGACACAATCTCCAAGTTCACTAGATGGTTCATTTAATTTTACAGTTCATCAACATCTGGTTGCTCAACACATTACTGCTGATGTCCTCTCTCGTTAACAGGGATGTGAATAAAGCTAAGGATGAGGGTGTAACCAATTGCGCTGTGCCTCATTCCCCTGGGCTGGTTTGGCACAGAGAAAATACTCTTTCAAACAGCTTTTTTCATATGGAAGAAACCCATTCTTAGTTTGCTTAGAAAATGCTGTGTGAAATAAGCCGCCGGCTGTCGGCTGTACCAATTTAGGCACATATCACATGTTGGTTTGAGCCTTTAAAGAAGGCCTACTCACCTGCTCTTCTGCTCTCTTTCTGTCCTGCATAGACAACGTCCAGCTCTGTCTCAGCCTCTGTGCCTGTTTCTCTACAGCTGACTTTTACAGAAGAAGATGCTTTCAAGTTCTTTTAATATCAAGAATAATGCTGGAGAGAGGCAGATGATTAGGAAGTTGTCCATTTGAATAAAAGCTCCAATACTGAATAAAGTTTGAATACTGTTTCCCTAAGTGCTAGAATAAAAAGTCTCTTTGCCCAGGTGTCTCCTGACTGTCTTTTGTACAACTCAGAAACCCAGATGGGACAATATTAACAATCCAATCAATACCAGCAACCTACATATACAGTGTCTTGGAAGTTTTCACATTTTATTGTTTAACAACATTTTATTACAATGGATTTAATTTTACTTTTTTGGCACTGACCAACAGAAAAAGACTCTTTGATGTTAAAGTGAAAACAGATGAGCTCTAAATTAATTACAAATATAAAACACAACATAGCTGATTCCATAAGTTTTTAACATCTTTAATATGGTACACATAATGGTTTTAGAAATCCTATAATTAGATAAACGGTGATCACCTGTCTGTTGTCAAGTTATTTCAATTGATTATAGTATAACTGCACCAAATCTGGAAGGTCCAACTTGTATTATGTCAGTATTGTGACCAAAACTATGCAAAGTAAACAAAAGAACCTTCCATGCAACTGAATGTGATTGAAAACCACAGGTCATGGGATAGAGACAAGAAAATGTTCAAGTCACTCAGTTTCCCTGGTAGTACAGTTAAATCAGTGATTACGAAATAGAAAGAGTATGGCACAGCTGGAAATTCACCTTAAAAAATGAGTGGTCATGCAAGAAGATAGATAGATAGATAGATAGATAGATAGATAGATAGATAGATAGATAGATAGATAGATAGATAGATAGATAGATAGATAGATAGATAGATAGATAGATAGATGACAGAGGGTGGCCACCAACAGACATATGAGAACTCTAAAATAGTTACAAGCTATTGAGATTGAAGTACATACAACATCTGTTGCTTCATCAGTTGCAAGATGAAAAACATGCATAACATCTCATCAAGAGCCTCTGAAGTTAGCTGGAATACGGTCCAATACTCTGATGAGACCATAGTTGAGCTTTTTGACCATCAGAATAAATGCCATATGAAAAGCGCACTAACCCCACTGTGAAGCATATTGCTGGTATTATCTTACTGTTCTTGTGAGATCAGACAGAAAACTAAATTCAGCAAAATACAAGGAAATCCTGAAGGAAAAACATCACTTATTCTGCAAGAAACCTGTGTATTGGGAGATGATTTGTTTTCCAGCAAGACAGTGACCCCAAGCATAAAACCAAAGCTACACAGGAATGGCTTAAAACAACTATGTTAATGTCCTTGAATGGACAAGTCAGAGACCAGAAGTCAATCCAATTGAGAATTTTTGTTGGATTTCAAAAAGCCTGTTCACTCACGATTACCATGCAATCTGACAGAGCTTGAGCAGTTTTAAAAAGAAGTCTGGTGAGAAATTACAGAGTCCAGACATGCAAAGCTGACCGAGACCTGTGCACACAGACTCAAGGCTGTCATGGTGGCCAAAGATGAATCTACTAAATACCGACTTGAAGGGGGAAAATGCCTATGTGATCAGTTATTTTATACTATATATTTTTAATTAATTTGTGGAGATATGATTTCAATTTTACATTATGTTTTTTTCTGTTGATCAGGATAAAAAAAACAAATTAAATCCACTGTGATTTAGCATTGTATAGTAATAAAATAGGAAAACTTCCAAGTGTGTGAATATATTTTATAGGCACTGTAAATCATCTCTTTATAATAAACGCAAAGTATTATGGATTGGGTGTGAGACCAAGTGTGCAGCTAAAAGATTATTTTTCATATTTACCAACTTCCTTTTACTACATTAAAAGTATAAATATGGGTTGAGCATTACCTACATTGATTCACTTTTGCCAGGTGCTATCTTACAAGATTTAGAAGGGTCACTGAAAACTCACAGTGGCTATTCACCCACGCTTCTCCACATCACAGGAATTTGAAGCACATCCCACTTGAGAACAGGCCAGCCATTTGAATGGGTTCTGTAAAAGAAATGTGGCGATCGTGACTAAAAGAGCCCTGGAAAGTTAATTGTTTCCTGGCCTGCTGGGAGAAAGAGCTCTGAGCCTTGACCATAGGGATTCAGAACACATTCAATTTGACAAGGCACTGCAGCGCACCAAATAGCCTTAATGTTAAACACCCCTTCCACCCCCCCTCCCCCTTCACCCTCTAGACCCAGGGAAAAACTAGACAGACAGGAAAGGAAAGATTTGGAAAGCTGTGGACCGCAGCCGCCTCTCTGACATGGCTTGCGGTGATAAAGCTGAATCATTCCTTAATGGCAAATGCTCCCCAGTGCTTGTCCAGAAATGATTCATTATTTACAGAAGAGTTGGCCTACAGCTCCACCTGAGGGAGTCTCATCCTTCCCCCTCACTCCTCTGATTGGGGTTGCAGACTTATGCCCTCCAGCTTGCTTCACCATGCCAGTAATACAGCTGCACATAAGTAAAGACAACATTGCCAAAATAAGACAACAACCTTCACAGAGGAGAGAAGCCTGTACAGTCCCAGGAGCCTCTTCCTGTCTTACACGATGGGTGAATGCTTTACATAACTTACTAACACCCCTTCCTTGTCTTTTGGCATGAGAGCTAAGAGACTCTCTCGTTCAGAGTTGACGAGGATGATCACATCTTGAAAGGAGTGTGGCTGAATACAGATTTCCATTCTACAGCAGAGCACTTTGATCAGATTATTTATGAAGTATCAATCTCCGCCTCTGCTCTACGGTGGCTTCCTCTTTTTATATCAACTGACTGATTTTATCTTTGTTTCTTGGTCTTATCTGCCACCTTGTGGTTTCAATTTCAAGTGCATATTTTTCACTTACTGACTTTGCCTCTGATTCGGGAATGTAGAAACAAATGACAGAAAGGCATTGTACCATAGAGCAAATGAAGTAGGAGGAACAGGGTTAATTTGGGTTTGAAAAATATATAGATCAACATTTTAAGGGATTTTAGTGGAGAATTGTTACACATAGATATAAGAACCAAAGTGAAATAATTCCGAATTTCCGCGTGTGCCCTCTCTACAGTGTGTTTTAAACTCAACTTGAATTTTTCACACTTTTTATTTGTTATGGTCCAAAACCCTGCTGCTGTCTCATGCCTGCAGGAATTTTCTTTTGATAAATCTGCAAACAGACTAATCTACTACAGTACATACTGTAAGTAAGACTTGAGGGTAATTTATGATGGAGCACACTGGTACATACTAAAAAATATCTCTAGAAAAGAACTCAGTAGCATGGTTGGTCTAAACTGTACATGACATTAATAAAATGACATGTATAATTCTAGGCAATGCAGAGGCAGCAGGGCTGAAGACATGCACAGTGACACTTTTTTTCTCAGCTCTCCGCAGCGCGCCTGTGGAAACTAAGAATAATAATGTGCTCATAATTTGTGATTCCATAGTGCGGAATGTTAGAATTCCAAACTATGTTAAACCAGCAGTTAATGTTAAGTGCCTCGCAGGGGCCAAATTTTCTGGCATAGAGGCCACATTGGACCGTGTCGCCGACGATGAAGTATCTACCTTATTGCTGCATATCGGCACTAATGATATTTATTTACAGCAATCTGAAGTATTAAAGCTGAGCTTCATCTCTCTATACACCAAAGCTAAAAGAAAATGTTGGAATTTAATTGTATCTGGTCCCTTACAAAGATTATATAGGGTGGATGTGATTTATAGCAGATTGCATTCCTTTCACTGCTGGCTAGAAACCTGGTGTGCAAATAAAAGCATAGCGTTTGTGAATAATTGGGATGATTTTTGGGAAAGGCCTGGATTTTTCAGAAGAGATGGTCTTCATCCTAACTGGAGGGGATTTTATGTATTATCCCAAAATATGGCAGCAAAACTGCCTGGTTGGCTGATTAGAGCACCATCCAGGCCGCAGTCATGTGATCTTAAATCACAGGCTGTTGTTTATCCCACCTGTTATTTTCCTGAAGCTGTTACCCATAATCCCTTTTGTGCGACATCCAGTAAATTTAGTCTTGATACAAACCTTAAATTAATTGATAACCAAAAAATAAGCTGTATAATTAGACTTTAAATCACTGGCTCCCGGTTAAGTTTAGGGCAGATTTCAAAATCCTCCTTTTAACATATAAAGCATTAAATGGCCAAGGTCAGGCTTCTTGTCTGAACTTATCATGACTTACAAACCTGAGCGCACATTAAGATCTCAAGATGCCGGTCTGCTTATGATTCCAAGGATTAATAAAATAACAGTGGGAGGTCAAGCTTTTAGTTACAGGGCCCCTAAATTGTGGAATGGTCTTCCTGCTTCTATAAGAGATGCCCCTTCGGTCCCAGCCTTTAAATCTCGGCTGAAGACTCACTACTTCAGTTTAGCATATCCTGACTAGAGCTGCTGATTAACTGTACAGACTGCATCTCTGTTGTTAGTCATTAGCAGTAAAACATAAGTAACATGATAGTTATAATTGAATACTAACCCTCACCTATTCTGTTTCTGTTCTCAGTACTCAAATGTGGCAATTGGTGCCACGGCCCACCTGCCAAGTTGTTTGCCTGCCTATGGTAAAGTCATCCCTGATGGAGGATCACAGGAATCATGGGAAAGAGGGGTCCTTTCATCGGATTGGCTGGCGAGCAACGTTTCAGCCGTGGAATGGCCAAATGGGGAGGCAGCTTGATGGATGAGGTCTCCAGGACTCTAAAAATATCCAAATCTTATTATGTGATATCATCTACTGGTAAATTCTGCTCTGTACTTCTAAAATTTTTATTTTTATGCTGTATTAAGGATTTGTTCTGTTCTGTGAATTGTATTGTATTGACCCCCTTCTTTTGACACCCACTGCACGCCCAACCTACCTGGAAAGGGGTCTCTCTTTGAACTGCCTTTCCCAAAGTTTCTTCCATTTTTCCCTACAAGGTTTCTTTTGGGAGTTTTCTTTGTCTTCTCAGAGAGTCAAGGCTGGGGGGCTGTAAAGAGGCAGGGCCTGTTAAAGCCCATTGCGGCACTTCCTGTGTAATTTTGGGCTATACAAAAATAAACTGTGTTGTATTGTATTGTATTGTATTGTACTTGATCTGCACGAAGAGTGGCACAGCTCTGAAGCGGAGTACCAAACAGTATAAGTGATAAAAATAAAAAAAACTCACAAAGACGTTGGTCACAAAGTAACAAACACTTTTCCTAAAGAAAGCTGATGGGCTTACCAAGGCTAATTTGCATTAAGCTAGCTCACTTGAGACAGCTTCCATGACACCACCTTGCAGAAGTAAGTACTGTAGTTCAGCATTTAAAGTGGGACACTTGAGGTAGACTATTCAAAATATTGTTTTGCTTACGTATAAGGCTAATTGTACCAGGTGTTTTATCTCATACAATACTATCAAATGTTACCTGCAGCTCTGAGAAATGGTTTTGGTTTCCTGAGGTATTAAGTCAAAGACTGTATATGTTCTGTACAAGTATGACCGTTATTTGTTGAGTTGTCACTTATAATGTAAAAAGCCTGTTTAATGGTTTTTCTAACTTAGGGAATGGAAAGTTGTTACTGGGATTGAATTCTTTGGTACTACTTCAGTGCTACTGTCCTCCATGTGAAAACACATATCAGTTAAGTGCTTTATGAATTACACTGCTAAACAGAGCAAAGCACATTCCTTCTATGCTTTACATTCTAAGATTTTCTCTTATCTGGAAAAGATTTCAGAGCTTTGGTATACAAAACAGCAAAGATATTTTTATAACACTGATCTTGCTAGTGGGCTAAAAATTAGCATAAAACTTGCAAATACCTTTAACCACAAAATGCCCATGCTGAAAAAACCTGGAAATGACTCAGTGTATCTGTATTTTAAATGGGATGTCACTCTTATTAGGTAGCAGCGCCAGCGAGCAAGCATGTCAGGTTTTAAACAAACTGTATCTTTTGGTTTGTAAAAGGAGTGCCTACTATCGAAGCCTTAGTGAATTCATGCTTCCAGTTTGTCACTGTCTGCAAGAAATTTTACTTTTCTAATATTTAATTGTATTAGCTTTATCTCAGTAATAATCACAACTTAGTTGGCAGACATTTCCCTAGCTATCAGTAGGGTTACCATATTTCCCAAGCCAAAAAAAGAAGACACAAAAATAATTTAAAAAAATGGTTGTTACCTTAACTGACAAATATTCAGTCATAGCAACATGTAGATATACATATTCAAGGACTTCATATATGTTATGACAGCATAACGTTAATCCTTGAGCAGGATGACAGAACGAGGCTTCCAGTGAAGCAAGTTCATGTAATGTCTTGAAAGGTAATTAAAACGTGTCAGTTTGCTTCATGTCACAAATGATGTAAATATGCTTTAGAGTGCACGCTATTAACATCTACAGCATCTCCATGACAGGTTCTACAGATGCTTGTTGAGAATTGTAGCGCAAGTAAAATGGCAAAACAGGTCATAAACCGAAAAAAAGTAAACCTTGTTGGGAACAATGGGGCTGCAGTGTGAAATCCTGAAGAAACTGTTAGTTTTGTAAAAACTACCAAAACAACTGGATGTGCACCTAAAAAAAAGGTTGTTTCTTTGTAAAACTGGACGCATGGAGACCACAGCCATCAGGGACACTTAAAAGACCAATTGCACCATTTTTAACCCATTTAATATGACTTAATTTTCTTCTTCTCTGTTGACTTCAATGCCTTTTGCTGAGTTTGGTGAAGTTTCTAAACATTTTTGTGATTTCGAACTTGAGATAAGGTTAAACAATTTCAGTGGGGCTCACTCATTACTAATTATGAATGTACCACTGTTTCAAGATACATGTAAATGGTTGCCATGTATGTTGATGTTGCCAGTCACTTCAGGCAAAGTCTGAATCCAAATATACAATAATAACAATCCATTTCAGACATTTCCACAGAGCAGCCTTCAAAGATTTGACGGCTGGAAAATGAAAAATAATTATGGAATGTGAGGTTTTCTTTAAGGGTATTTTTATAAGTTTACAGAAGTTAATCAAAACCAGAGCCATAAGATGATACCAGATGTTAAGAAATATATGGCAATTGGTTTTTTTTACAGCTCTGACAGAAGTAGACCCCAACAAGTGAAAGTATAGGATATTCAGAAACAGATATGATCAGACTTCAAGACTGTCCTTCTGGAGAATAGTAGGATAAATTAAGAGTCCATTTTTAAGATATTGTGATTAGAGGAATTTCAAAGCCTTTTTAACTGTTGGCTAAAGTGAGTTTTTAAGAAAAGTTTCAATTTAAGACTTAATAATAAAATTGTAAAAATAAACTGTGGTTTCTTTAAAAGAAGTCTGAACTTAATTTCAAAGGTCTCTCTATTTTTTTCTGGAAGCTCTGTCAGGAGATTTTTTTGTCCCAACAATCCCAAGATACACACTCCAGATTCACTGCAAAGTGTCCTATGGGATTCATTTATCAAAACAGGCTTACATGGTCTTTAACAAATTAAAAATAGAACAGTCAATATTGAATTAGGAATGAGGAAATATTTAACACAGATCTTTTTTCTCAACGACAAGCAAAGGCAACATTTTACATACATTATGAAATTAGCCCTAAGCTAAATACCTTAGTTGCAAAAGCTAACCCTTTTTATTTGTTTAATTTAAATTACTTCAGCTAAAAGCACTGAGCTATTGAAGTAAATTTAACTCTGAAAAGAAATCAGACCATTTGAAAAATCTTTAAAAAACAAATAACGCTGAACCATAAATGTTAATCCTTTTAACAGAGACCGTCTACTAGTGAGCAGAAACTTAGATTACATGAAAAAGTCATAGAAAGTACAGTGGTGCTTGAAAGTTTGTGAACCCTTTAGAATTTTCTGTATTTCTGCATAAATATGACATAAAACATCATCAGATTTTCACTCAAGTCCTAAAAGGAGATAAAGAGAAACCAGTTAAACAAAAGAGACATACTGTAAATATTATACTTGGTCATTTATTTATTAAAGATAAATGATTGAATATTACATATTTGTGAGTGGCAAAAGTATGTGAAACTTTGCTTTCAGTATCTGGTGTGACCCCCCTTTGCAGCAATAAATGCAACTAAACGTTTCCAGTAACTTTTGATCATTCCTGCACACCGGCTTGGAGAAATTTTAGCCCATTCCTCCGTACAGAACAGCTTCAACTCTGGGATGTTGGTGGGTTTACTCACATTAACTGCTAGTTTCAGGTCCTTCCACAACATTTCGATTGGATTAAGGTCAGGACTTTGATTTAGCCATTCCAAAACATTAAGTTTATTCTTCTTTAACCATTCTTTGGTAGAACGACTTGTGTGCTTAGGGTCGTTGTCTTGCTGCATGACCCACCTTCTCTTGAGATTCAGTTCATGGGCAGATATCCTGACATTTTCCTTTAGAATTCTCTGATATAATTCAGAATTCATTGTTCCATCAATGAAGGCAAGCCATCCTGGCCCAGATACAGCAAAACAGGCCCAAACCATGATACTACCACCACCATGTTTCACAGATGAGATAAGGTTCTTATGCTGGAATGCAGTGTTTCCCTTTCTCCAAACATAACGCTTTTCATTTAAATCAAAAAGTTCTATTTTGGTCTCATCCGTCAACAAAACATT
The DNA here is from genome assembly GCF_016835505.1 of Polypterus senegalus. Lineage (NCBI taxonomy): Eukaryota > Metazoa > Chordata > Cladistia > Polypteriformes > Polypteridae > Polypterus > Polypterus senegalus. The sequence continues at coordinate 99,583,240 of NC_053154.1, read as the reverse complement.
GTTCTAATAGCCTTCTAGTTTGTCCACGTGATCTTTAGCAAACTGCAGACAAGCAGCAATGTTTTTTGGAGAGCAGTGGCTTTCTCCTTGCAACCCTGCCATGCACACCATTGTTGTTCAGTGTTCTCCTGATGGTGGACTCATGAACATGAACATTAACCAATGTGAGAGAGGCCTTCAGTTGCTTAGAAGTTACCCTGGGGTCCTTTATGACCTTGCCGACTATTACACGCCTTGCTCTTGGAGTGATCTTTTTTGGTTGACCACTCCTGGGGAGAGTAACAATGGTCTTGAATTTCCTCCATTTGTACACAGTCTGTCTGACTGTGGATTGGTGGAGTCCAAACTCTTTAGAGATTTTTCCAGCCTGATGAGCATCAACATCTCTTTCTCTGAGGTCCTCAGAAATCTCTTTGTTCATGCCGTTAACACTTCCACAAACGTGTTGTGAAGAGCAGACTTTGATAGATCCCTGTTCTTTAAATAACACAGGGTGCCCACTCACACACCTGACTCTAATTTCTCCTTCAAACTAACTGCTAATCCTAGAGGTTCACATACTTTTGCCACTCACAAATACGTAATATTCGATCATTTTCCTCAATAAATAAATGACCAAGTACAATATTTTTGTCTCATTTGTTTAACTGGTTTCTCTTTATCTATTTTTAGGCTTGAGTGAAAATCTGATGATGTTTTAAGTCATATTTATGCAGAAATATAGAAAATTCTAAAGGGTTCACAAACTTCCACGCACAACTGTAACTCCAGGTTTGTGTCACAACACGAAGCACTGACTAGTGCGTCTCTAAACTACTATAATGTCTCATTGTTCTTTTTATTAAGATAGTCATTCTTGTCATTAAATACAGTACAATCACCCCTATGTTATCAGAAATAAATTAAAAGGAAGAGAAATCACATAAACAATGGCAACACTTCAAAGACTCAAAGTTAAGTCTCCCTTCTTGATTCCAATATTACCAAATGTTCCAGAAATTTACATTACAATAAACCAAAATCAATTGACTACAGACAGGTGATTTCCATTTCCCTCTAAACCAGTAATGAGTTAGGTATGACATGTTAAAAGGGGAAATACTTATCGACTAGGTTGTGTTTTATGTATGTGACTAACTTAAATCACTCTTCAGGGATGTGTTTTCTCTTTGATATTAAAGAGTATTTACTGTTGATCAAGATCAACAAATCAAATTAATTCCACTATGAGTCAATGTTGTATATGAATATATTTTGAAAAATTCCCAAAAGGTGAATATTTTGATTATAGGCACTATATAATAATTTTTGTTGCATGTCAGCTATTACCTCTGCATTAAGTTAGTTACCAGAACTCTAAAACACAATAGTGTTGTATGTTCATAGCACTGCTTTGTTTTGTGTAATAAAAAGCCAATGCAAAATTCTATCAAGACGGTTGTGGCGAGCACCTTCTTCTACGCGGTGTTGTGCTGGGGAGGCAGCATTAAGAAGAGGGACACCACACACCTGGACAAGCTGGTGAGGAAGGCAGGCTCTATTGTAGGCATGGAGCTGGACAGTTTGACATCCATGGAACAGAGGCACGGGCGCTGTGCAGGCTCCTATCAATCATGGAGAATCTACTGCATCCACTGAACAGTATCATCTCTAGACAGAGGAGCAGCTTCAGCTACAGACTGCTGTCAATGTCCTGCTCCACTGACAGACTGAGGAGATTGTTCCTCCCCCACACTATGCGACTCTTCAATTCCACCCGGGGGTTTAGGGTAAACGTTAACATAGATAGTGTGGTCCAGATCTAATTATGCTATAACTTATTAAGTTTATGACATAGAAAATCACCCGAAAAATCCCGGACCATCGAGAAGTGTGCAAACTGACGACATGAAGAATCACCTTTGCGCCGAACTGGAATCGTCCCTGCATAAATCAAAGTCATCCAGACAATCTGGACAATTAGATCTGGACCACCCTGTACAGAGTTAATGTCTGATATACCTGCATTTTTATCAATCTTTAATTTAATATTGTTTTTTATCAGTATGCTGCTGCTGGTGTATGTGAATTTCCCTTTGGGATTAATAAAGTATCTATCTATCTATCTATCTATCTAAAATTAATTGGGTTCAAATTATTAACATTACTATTTGTATATTTTGAATGTACCATACTAATGTAAGAATAATGATCTATGCACATTGTGACATTTCATGCATTGTTTCAATTTTGGCAATTTTCACAGCATTCATCCTATCATTAAAAAATATGACAATCAATTATGCAATTGTGTTATTTTTGCTTGTACATTTTGGTATGACACAGTGACCTACTGCACAGATTAACAAATAAAAAAACAAGTTTGAGTAGGAAATACATTTATAATATTTGAACATCCTTGTCCTTAGAAGATAATCTGGCAGATAAACCGAGGTGAAGAGCAAATAACTAGTGGACTCCTGGGGAGTATTTTCCGTACAGTGGAACCTCGGGTCACGAACGTCTCGGACCACGTACAAATCAGGTTACGACCAAACTTTTGAATCTGTTCATGACCACACACTCGGGTGACGAACAAGCCAGTTTTCTTGGTTGTTTATCAAATTACGGATTTTTCAAGTGTTCATTTTTTTTCCCTGTCCTTAAAACTCATTAAAAAAAGTGTTTACAGCGAGTGGTTTGTAAGGCTATAGCATGAATTCTTGCAATGTTACTTTTCTCTGTTCAAGGTTATCTCAGTATTATTCAATGTTTTTACATTTAGTTTACTATTACACTGTGCATTCTATGATATAATTAACAATATTTGTGCTTAAAAATCTTTAAAAAAAATATTTACATACAGTTCTTACGGTCTGGAACGGATTAATTGTATTTACATACAATCCTATGGGGGAAATTACTTCGGGTCCACTGCACGTCGCTTAAATCATCCGAGACCAGATGCCGGGATAAGTCGGTTTTTCAAACGCAGCCGTATAGTAGATTAGTCTAGCTGGATCTAATCATCCAAAATGATTGAATGCGCCCGCGCTGATTGAAAAGCCCATATATATTGAGTCTAGAAAACATGACCAGCAAGTCTTTGATAGGCTGCAACAAAATGACAAAAATGGGCACATCTTTTCACACAAGCGGAGCAGGGCCTTTTACTGGAAGGATATGAAGAATTTCAAGATTTAATATGCACAAGGGGTAACACTGCAAAAGCAGCCCAAACCAGAAAAGACAGCTGACAAAAAGTGGCCGACAAATTTAACTCTAAGTAGTGTGCATTGTACTTACTGAATACAGCGTTTCATTTCCTATGTGTCAGATTATTTATTATTTAATATTTCATAATTCCAGATCAAACATGAGCACAAGGAGAACATGGGAACAGGTTAAAGTGAAGTACAAGAATATACTTCAATGTGGTAAATATTGGTATATTTAAAGAATTGTTGACATAAAGACTAATATATAATATAAAAAAACATTAATTTTAAAGCTAATAAGATGGTAGACAAGCAAAAAACAGGTGGAGGTCCACGCGGTCCAGACCTAACCCGTGCAGATGAGTTGGCTCTCCAGTAAAATGCCCATCACCCATCGATTTGTCCTTAACTCAATTTTTCTTTTTGTAAAGACTTGATTGATTTGTATGGATTGCAATAAAATTAATAAAAAAGCCCATCGCCCTGTTTCTGAGGGCATTCCAGGGGTATGCTCCGCCTCAGAACCAGTGGCAGGATGCAGTGGTCACTTCATTTCAGGTAAAGGATGGTCATTGCATATATTTGTCCTCAATGTGTGCCATAGGTATGTTCCATATAGCTGTCTTATTTTGTTGGGTCAGTTGCAGGGAATGTCATATCCCTAGAACCTGTGTCTGACCAACTAAGGTCAAATATTTGATGAAGACACTGTGTCTGATTATTCATCAGGAGGCGAGGTAAATTTTCCAAGTAATGTTTGATCAAACTCCACTCTGATCAGTCCCATGTGCCCCAATCACATTTGGAAATCCTGGGTAATGAGAATGTTAGGCTAATTGTGAGATTTTTTATGGAACTATGGTTGTTTTGGCCTGTGTACCTGCAATGGCATGAAGTGCCTCTTTTATTGTCTGCACACGCAGGTGTCCAGGAAACACTATGAAAACCTGAAGTAAATATTTCAGAGCCAAACAGACTTTACGAATTGCCTGGCAAACTGCACTTTTAGATAGATTTTCCGCATCACCTACAGTATATATAAAAAAAGTGCCGCTTGCAAAAAACCTGAAAGCAATGCATACTGTTTGTGTGGTTTTTGCCTAGTTTGACTTCGAATAGAAGGTGCTAATAAATCTTTGAGGTACAATATTTCCTTTCGGCTAAAGCGGTATCTTTCGAAAAGAAATTCATCCGGGAGCAATAAAGGATCTTGCCGATCACACAAAACCCTCGCTGTATGAAATTCCTTTCTTATAATTTGCGCACCAATATCAATTGTTGCTCCTTCATGAACGGTGAAGTAATGACTGAATGAATTCCATGCACGGAAACTGATTAAGTGTGTGAGCTAATCCTTGTTTACATAGAACAAACCAATTCCCAGCAGGTTTGAGGATTTGGAAGTGCTGCTATGACAACACAACCAGCAAGAGTTTTGAAAAACCGACAGATCCAGGATCATGCCAAATCGTCAACAATTACATCCGGCTAAACGAGTAATCCACGGACGAAAAATACCCCCCTGTTCTGTTGTGTTTTTCAAATTTAAAAGTGACTTTAGTAACACATAATAACAAGGAAGTAGGCTACTGCTACACACTACTAGACACTTATTGAGTGAAAAATTTCACATATTGGTCTTTGAAAACCAATTAGAAGCAGGATGACTGTGGACTTTCTGCTGACGTAACATTCTTTTTTGTCGTTAATTGAAAAGTAGATTTACCAATAATAGATTGTCAGGTTGTCGGTAACTGTATCTCTCCAGTTTGTGACAACTGTTGATTTCTAGAACCTCTTTCAGTTAGTTATAACAACATCCAGCCTAATTACTGAAGCTATAAATGTCTCAAACTCACTCTTTCTTCTCGATGAGTATGTGTTTTTCTTACCTCTTATGAAGAAAATAAAGCTGAATTTAATCTGTACTGTACAGACTGGACTATGTGCACAACATGATTCTAATGATTGTCTTCTGTATGAGTGCTGGCTTTAGAAACCAGCTTTGGGAAAGGTACATAGTCATCTCTGAGCCATTCTTGACATCGGAGCTGATTTTTGAGATGAATGTCAACCACGATCTGATTACTGCTTGGGTTCTGTTCTTGTTAATTTTGGGCAATGTTCTCTATGAAAACTCTTTGACTATTGAAACAACACAAAAAAATTGTACAGAAATCAGTTTTGTTGATTTAACATTATTTGCTGGTTCTGTCAAAATATATTTGTCAAGAAAAATAGATCACCATATTTTTCTCTTTGCCAGTACCTCAATTATTTTGTTTTGAGTGGAAAAAGTTAACTAACCTACAGTAGATGGTAGATAAAAAAATGAAACTAGATATTAGATAAAAATGAAATTGAAATACCAAGGTGAGATTGTAATTTCATCAAAAAAAAAAATTGATTGCAGGCAGTGGTTCTCAAGTTCAGTTTCAGGGGCTCCCAATGCCTGCCAGTTTTTATCCTCACTCATTTCTTCTTTTAATTGGTTTCCCACCTTATTTAATCAATTTCCAGTTCCTTTGTTTTTTGCATCAATATGTATTTGAATGAAGCAAAATATATATTTGTTTGATAAGAATTCGTTCTTTTTTGATATTTAATTATTTTTAATGTTCTGGTTGTTTAAGCCATTATTTACTAATACTACATAAGTGGGTAACACAGAAGAAACTGCAGGAATTTAGCGTTCTTTGTCCTGCTGTCTGCTTTGCTCACCATTAATTGTCAGTATTTGGGAACAGTTAAAAACAGAAAAAAGAACTACAAGGAAATACTTTAGTTCACCATTTAAAGCTAACAGCAAAAAACTTAATTTTTTAGAAATGTAAATCTCACATCGCCTGAATTATAAACAAGAGAATGAATTAAACAATGAGATTAATTAAAGGTAAAAATAACTCGATGACTATGAAATTGGACAGAATAAAAATCTGCATCTGCGGGAGACCACCAGGGTTAACTATGAAATCACTGGTAAACAAAACGTTTGGTGCTTAGCGCTCTTGATTAAGTTATGTGCTACTCACTCTGGAATTTCAAGATCAACACATGTGCAAGACTTTTCTCAAACCCAGTAGTCCTTGTGTATTGATAGTTTCTTTATTGTTTTGAATATTGTAGCAGTAGATGTTCTGATCTACCTCTTGAACCCTCAGGTACCACTCCAAACACCAAGTAAAAGTCCAAGACTCTTTTATTTTCTTGTAACACAGTGCACCAAGCACCTTCCCCTCTACACTATTCATACAGTAATTAAGCAATAATCAAACAATCCTCCTCTCCCAGACACTTAGCTACCTTTCCTCCCAGCTCAGCTCAGTGTCTGTGCTTTCCCAGAGTCTTTTATACCCCTTGACCTGGAGGTGTTCCAGCCCCACAGTCCACAAGTCCTTATCCCTTCCGGGTCAGGGTAAATAGTCCGTATCCTCACCCCGGAAGCACGTTGTTTCTTCCTGTCACGGGATTATGACGCACTTCCAGGTTATAGGGCATATATGAGTCCACGAGCCTCCCTACAGCGACTCCTTGTGGTCCCCAAGGTATGGGAGAGCTCCCTCCTGGCAGCCTGGGGTGAGGGCCGGAAACTCTTGCCAGACATCCATCACAATATATACAGATAAAAAAATGTATAACTTCGGTTAATTGGTGAGTCTGAACTGGAATTGAGTGTATGTGAGTTAGACCTAGAAAGCACTGGTGCCCCATCTAGGACCATTTCCTGTCTTCCACCATGTTCAGATAAATATGCTTAGTCTCAAAACTTTGAAATGGATTAAATAGGTTTGTCATTGTTATGATAAATTATTTGAAAACAATATATGTTATTTTAATTTATATGAATACAATATACTGTACAGTACATGATACAATTAAATATATCAACAACAGTATGTGCACCATGTAACACTCATGTTTCATTTCTTCTTACTGTCTACTGTCATGAATTTCTTTTGAATAAATGTTCTGAACTCACTCTGCAAATGGATCCATATAGATAAAAATATTCCATTTATTTTCAGAGATTTTAAATGAAAGATCCATTTCCCATTGTTTCCTAAGACCATTATAGAGTAAGTTTCTTGTGGTGTTTTGATATGCTCTGTTGATGCTGTCTGAGTCTTCATCAACACTAGCCAACATCACCTCAGGAGTAGGTGAAAGATAAGGGACGTTGGGCATATTGGCTTTGACAAAGTAATCTAATTTACATATAAAACAAAAAGTGTGTAGTTGGGAAATTTCATTTATTGAAAAATAGCCCAAAAATGAAAATAAAGTTTCAATATTGAATTCTAAATGCCACACACCTTAGTGCTGGCCATAGATTGAATATTGCATAGGTTAAAAAGGCTGAAATAAGTGATATAACAACTTCTATCTACCTTAGGTTGTGTCTTAAATTGGCTTTATATCTTTAAAGGTGAACCATTGGGTTTCTAGTAAATTGATAATAACTGATGTTAACTGAAACAGAACAAAGCATACAAAAAAGATTTTGAACAAGATTTCCTTTCCATTGTTAATTATGTAAATAGAAATTTGTGGACTTCTGTCAATTTCCAGTATTTTCTTGTCTATTGTATTGTACTGTATATTTATTGTATTGTATAGCAATAGAACTGAAAGTTAGATAGTGCCGTGTCACATTCTGCTTTAGATATGTGTAGAATCGCTGTTTTAATGTGTGGCCATTTTTGTTTTCCAGTTAGAGGAGGATACAATTCACTCTAACTCTTTAAAGAAAAAAAAATGTTAGTATATGTAAAGAAAATTTGTTTTTCACTGTCATATATGGGAACACCTTAAAATTATTCCTCTCTGAGTAAAGTAAATTTTCTCTGATTTAATGAAATGGGGGCCATCAGAAATGTGCTGTTCAGAATACTATAGCAAGTTTTGAAGTACTATACTTTTTGAATTCTGAGTGATTGTTATGTTATGCTATAGTGTTCCATTTTCCCAAAGAGAGCATTCGGTAGATGAATATTTACAGTATTTAAAAAAAACCTGTATTCTCATTTAGTAATTTTTGTTTTTGCCTCAGATCATTTTTTCAAATAGTGGGACTTTAATATTTTGAAAGCTTAATTTAAAAGGTTAATTTTCATGTTTTCCTTTTAAAATATTTGTTTTAGAAAGATATCATTTTATTTTTAAGTGTGTCACACCTTCATTTTAATATTTCAGTTGGTAGTTACTGGGTTGCTAGGAAGCATTGTATGGTTGCTAGGGACCACCTCCCAGTTGGCACCACCATTCACATCAGAAAGTCTTCCTTATAAACTGAAATGCAGCACTATTAGTCCTTTGTCTGAGATTATGGATTTGAACAAGTGTTGGCTTAGTACTCTAGGTTTTCATTTTGTGGTAAACACTCATTGGTTTCCATGTCTTAATTTGATTCTCAGTCTTACCAGTTTGGCTTTGGTTGAATTATTGTGGTCTTGTTAATGCACACTCCCAATTGCTGTTTGACTACAACAATGTTTTAACACTCTGGTTTTTGATTAAAAGAAACATCTGTGTTGACTGGTGAATGTCAGTTAATGTTTTCAGGGAGAAAAGATGTTGTGTGAGAAGTGATTCGTAAGTCAAAACCAGAAGTCAAAAACACAATCAACAGAGCCCAAAATGATAACCAGAAATCAATGTCAAAAAGGATCGTGGCAGAAATCAAGTACTAATAGAAATACTGTACAAAGAGTGCATGCAAAATGTAGTAGTTATTTTTCTATCTTGGATATTGAAGAACAGCTTGGGTGACCTTTATAACACTGTCCCATGCATTATGGGATTGTTTCCAAAGAAACAAACACCCCAAAACACAAAAAAAAAATCATATTTTTAAATAATGTTTCTTCTTGAAAAAATATGACAGAAATTGATCCTATGAGTAAGAAAGAAAAGAAAAACTTGTATAACATAAGAGCTATTTGAACAGAATGGCTGGAAATTAAATGGTAGGCAGAGAGCATCTGCACTACCATCCAGCCAAGCTGCATCAAGTACTCATATCTGACACAACATATAAGGCTTTTTGATATGTAGGTGAAGACTTTGGCCCAGTAAGGATTAAGCCAAGGACATAACCAAAATATGGGGCCAAGGAAGGCAGATAGCATATCTAACTATGACGTTCAAGCTAAGAATAAAACTTATACTGTTTTTAATTAAGAAAGATGCATAAAATTAGGCTCATGATGCAACCAAACTGAGGAAATGTAAAGTATTGTCTAGCATTTATTTTCTAAGAATGAAGCAAAAATCATCAGCCCTTTCCTTGTATTAGGAAATGTTTAATTATAAAAGCACAAGCATGATTTTCAGATACTTCCTTCGTCAAAGAAATTTAGATATAGTAAACCCTCCATAACCAAAAAAGAAGAGGGACTAAAAAGAGAGCAAAGCTGTTTGTACAAAAGTCTTACAAAAGAAAAGATTAAGAGTTATAGTAGTAAAATACATTTATGATAAAGTTATTTAAAGGATAGATAGATAGATAGCAATTTACTTGTCCCATGAGAGAAATTTACCATTTTTACAGAAACTCAAAAATATAGAAAAATTATAAAAACAATAACATTATTTAATGTTTGTCTGTCAAAGAGAAGAGGTGCAGCACTGCTCATAATATCACTCAGTTTTGTCTTCGTTTTCTCCTTCACTGCTACCATCCATCTATATATGTACAAGCCTTTCCATATATTAAACATGGTGTTTTCTAAGTAGGGATGATTGTGCTTGTAATTTTTAATGGTGTGATTGATAGTAGCAGTTCTACCACCTGGTGTTTCCAGAACAGATACTCAGTTTTCACTGAGTGGTGAATGATCAAGTTGTTATTGTAAGGCTGAGTAATATTAAGTCAGCGACTAGCCAGCATAAAGCATAGGCAGAAACACCACACAGAGTGTCAAAACCCTTTGCCACTTGTACACCTTTCAGAAAGAAAGAAAGAACAAAAACAAGGCAATAAGGGAGCCAGCCCTGATTCCTTCTAATCTGTCTGCCTGAACTGGGAACAGTTGCAAACATATAAATAATTCAGTATAATTTCAAATAAAAGTCAGAACAATAGCTAATGGAACTGTAGTAGATGCACAGAGCTTTCTAATTTTATCTGTGGCATTCACTTAAAAGACAACATACAGTACATTAAAAACACTGGTGGAGAAGAAATGATGTCGTTTTCTAAGTAGGTGTAATGAATGACTACAAGTAGAATGAATATAAAACAACAGTTACATAAACATTTTAATATGTCAACATTTACTACAAAACAATCAGATGTCTAAAGCTTCTTTCACAGGTACAAGGTAATCAAGTATCACACACGTGCACTTAGGAGGAAGTCATTAAGCCCTGAGGTTAGTGAAATATCACGAGACAAGGGGTTCATATGCGGTACTAACGCCTCTCTCTCTCTTTCCTCAGACAAAAAGAAGAAAAATAACTCACCTTCCACACTTCCGGGTTCCCAAGATGGCATCCAAACATCACTTCCGCTTCTGACTCCAAATGATGACGTCACTTCCTGCGCCCTGGCCATGATGTCACTTCCGGTGCCTTTGTCATGATGTCACTTCACGCTCAATCTCAATGACGTCACTTCAAGCATTATCTCACTTCTGGCTCCCAATGATGACGTCACTTCCGCCTGACAGTTATGACATCATCTTCTGCCAACTTATTTCCACCCGCCATTTTTTCACTGTATAAAGACACCATTTTTGTCATGTAACAATGTCAATTGCTATAAAGTACTTTGATCATATTTTTGCCTTTTTTGCATTCATTGTCCATTGGACATTATACAGGGATGGTCCCCAACTCTTTTTCTTGTTGTGGAAGATTCTTTCAGAAGTGGTAGCTTGCTGATGGGAAGAATCTTCTTCAGTAGCTATTTGTGCAATATCCTGTCCAGAAACTCTGTACTACTTTTGGACCTAAATGCTACATTGGACAAAGGTAATTGATGGCAATTTGGAGATGGTGACTGATGCTTTTTGAGTTGAAGAAAAACACCAATAACTGATCACATTATTTGCCAAGATTAGACACATTACAGGTAAAATCGCCTTTTTCCAATCATGTATGACTAACATAAGGTTGAGTTTAATACCTTTAGTGAGCCCATAGGGAGAGTCTTGGGGCTTAATCACATGTGACATTTCATTTTCATCCAGTGGATGGATTGAGTAGACAGCATAATAAGGTTCTTACCATTAATGTGCTACTTTACACCTGGAGTGTGATGGATTCCTTTGCCAAACCATAAGTCCTTATTTTACTCTTGTCATCTTGGCCTTTCTGGCAATGATGGGAGTGTCAGGAGAAGCAGATGAGAACTCTCCAGGGGCCTCATGTATAAACGGTGCGTACGGCTGTTTCCACACTCACATCACGATGTATAAAAAGTAAATGGCGTAAAGCCACGCACATTCTCATGGCAGCACAACACATTGCGTGCGCACATTTTCTGCAAACTGCCGGCACCCAGGGTCAAAACAGTGCTACTGTTTCTGTTTAGTATCCCTTTCTTTGTTAGATTCACATCCCTGATGTGGCTTTATCAAGCACACCGAAATTAACTACATATCGTTTATAAGGCATCTGATTGTACTTAACCTGTAACAATATAATGATGCACGGAATGGTCAAACTATGCTTTAGCGTTATTACTCTCAGTGCACCACTCAGAGTATTTTAAGAAACTGTATCTGAGTGTTCAATCACAGCTCTTCAGCAACAGATCAGAAACCTCTACGGCGGTTTGTGTTGAGAGAGCAGAGGATCATCAGGATATAGCTTTTAGCTCTGGAGATTATATGTAGCACACACACAGCTTCAGCCATGCACACAGGCTATTCAGCCAACACTTCAGAGCCTTTCCTGTAGGGACCTAGAGGTTCAGAAACAGTTTCATCCCAAGAGCTATAAACGCACTCAAGTCCATCAAGTGCTCCTAGTAGAGCTGTTTGTATTTATGTATAACTACATCACTGTAAACTTGCACAACATGAGCCACTTTATGAACAATTTGTCCTATCTGCACTACCCGTATATGTAAATGTATATTGTACTTATGCTTTCATATTGTATTTTTTAATTGTTTTTATCATATTATTATTATTATTTTTATTATTATTTTATAGGAAAATATGTTTATGTAGGATTTGCATAATAAATCTCATTGTACCATACAAATTAAAATAAAGGAATTCAATTCAATTAAAGAGAGTGTGTATTTAGTGATGATGACAACTGGATTTAGATATCCAAGAGCTATCTTCTTGGAGCTCTTGATATATTTTTTAAGATGAATAGATGAATAATTAAACATGTACTATGAAGATATTTCAATGTTCCTTAAAAGTTTTGAAGAATCCGCGTGTTAAGCTTACAGATAGCTTGATATTTATTACAGAGCTTATTTTGTGGCGATTGGTTATGTGGAGAAAGAAAAAGAAGGACAGGAATTGGAGGTTGGTATGTTTGAAAGAGACAGCACTGCTGCAAGAAATTGTTTCATTAAGGGTCACACACATCCCTGCAAGCATCTTGCAGAAAGCAGGAACAACCTCTGGACAGGGCACCAGCACATCGATACCACTGTGCCCCCAATTGTATTACATGATTTAATTCAGTTCATCATGAAAATGATATCAAATATACATCTTAGTATTTAAATTGTTAAGAGAGCTACAATATCATGAATGTAATGTATTCTGTGTCCTGTCAGCGTAAGAGAAAGCCTGTTTAAGAAGCACCTAGTTATTCACACACACAGAGCACATAGAAGAGCACACAGAATATGAAGTACTTAATGTGCTACTTTAGTTATGATGGGATCTGAGAAACTCTAGTAAATTAAACATTGATTTTAAGATTAAGTTTACAACATTCTAATTTAATGACAAAATAAACAATGAGATTAAAGTTTTTTTCAATGTGTCCCTATTTGTTTTTCTTTTCTCTGTAACCTTATTGACTTCAGTATGACACTTGGACAGTGGACTACGAGTGTAATTTGATATTTGACCACTTCCTTTTTATTTCGGGCACTGTGCAACTTTCTGAACTTGAACTTTCGAGTTTCTCCGCCATTCTGTATCACTCAATCAACTTCCTTTTGTTTTATTTTAACACTGCTTAAGCCAACAAAGAGTATGTTTTTCCTTGCTTCCACTTCACATTCACTGAAATTCTTTTTTTCACTTTCTTTTGCAATTGTCTTTTAATGAAACACTGAATGGAAGGTGATATTTATATTGATCTACATAAAATTATTGGAGTTTGTGGAAGTTGGCTTATTCACTGTTTTATGCATCTGAATTTTTTTGTGCACACACACATTTCTACTTTTGTCCATACACCATTTTTAATGTGAATTCTATGCACGGTGCTATGCATGAGGCCCCAGGAGATGAAAACAACAAATGAGACAATAATCTGTTTTCCTAACTATATACAATAGAAGGGGAAAATGTGTGAATCCTGTGATATTGTAGGAAAGCCAAGTAGAATGTGAAATCAGTTCTGTTCTGTTTACCTATTCTCTTCCTTTTAATATGGATGGTTATTGTTTTTGTGATTCGTGTAAATAAAACTGTTATTATCCATTATGCATTTTCCATATCAGCTCAAGAATGTCAGCTTTTGCTGGGCCTCTCTTTGGAAGGCATCCTCCTTGTCTTATCTGAAAAAATGATCAATCACAGGTCAAGTGACATCTTAAAGATGGCTGTTCAATGTACCATCTAAATGCCCAAGCTCAAAAGAGCCATAACTCAATAACTGTCAAACTTGATCAACAAATCTTTGCTCCAATATTCATCTAAAAACGATGGGCTTTGTGCACCCAAGAAACCAATGGAAAGATGTCTATTCCTTCTTTTAAAAACCCTTGTACACCCCAAATTTTCTATCTCAAAGTGCACTGCTAACAATCTGTGTGTAAGTTCTGCAGGACCCAATTCTATCTCAAATGCAGCACATTCATCATCCTAATGATATGGCTTACTGTCCTTAACTACAAAAGTGTGATCAAGGCAAAGAAGCTCTGGAACAAAGAATCAGAAAAAGAAAACCACGCTTAGCCCTTTACATGTGCCGGAGAAAGTTGATCAGGAAAGGGATATTGATTCCAAGAAATATTCACAGAAACTCAGTAGTTAAGATAAATCCAACTAATGTTTTATGATATCGCTATCACTGTAACTGAAACTTAATAACCTTTGTGAAGGATAAGGATTTAGCTGTTGTATGTTTCTTCCTAACTTCAGTACCAAAGTTCAGTGCAGCGACTCAAGCACAAACAAACTGGTTATGTGGAGGGTAGGCCACTGTATACATGCTGTGAGTAAATCAACACAACCTTCATAGTGCAGGCACTAGGAACATTATAAGCTTCTAAAGAACTCATCTTTACAACATGAATTGAAAGATCAGAATTCATCAGTTATGTGCCCTTTTCTATAGGAAAGAAAAACGTAGACTAAGCTATTGCGATTTTAAGTTTTGTGTTGTTTATTATTGTCTTTCATTTATGTCTATACCTATACACATATACAATATATCTATATATACTTGCATATATCCATCTTCACTTATTCTTATGTTATTAATAAATTGTATTGTTTGGTTTATTGCAACAAGTGTGTTTGGGTTATTGATTCAAAATAAGTCTATTGATATGTTCAAATTGCAACAGGTTAATGAGCCTCGTTCTTAAATGGTATAGATCTCTTCATATTTCCGACATCCTGGTTAGAAGATAAAACAGAAATCCTTGAGTGAGCAGACATTAAAATCACATATCTAATAGATTAATTTGGTGTCCCTGGGTGGGTGTCTTACTAGTATATTTTTAAAATTAATTAGTGGCATTACCAAAGGCAATTCTGATAATTAATTTAGCTAATTGATTGATATCAAATAATCAGTTCTTCTTTTCACACCGTACAGCATTCTTCTACATCTGCTTGTAGATATTCTGGGACTTCATACTCAGTTATACATGTATATTGTTCAAAGATAAAGCAGTAACTACTTCCTGGTCCCTCAGCGCATACATACTTACTAAAATTATGTTGCATCATTAAAGGTATTAATTTCCGACAGGGGTTATAGAAAGTTCAGTAATGTCTGCATCCACTTTCAGAAATGCACAACTGGACTTAAATGTCTGGAAAGAAGCCAAAATGCTCCTTTAATCCTTCTCCTAATAATTGTTCGACAAACTGACAAACTAAAGTGTTTACAATATCCTTTAAAACTCTCAAAACCCTGTTTTATATATGCAGTGTGAGGTGGCAGCTCGTCACCATGTGTATTACATGAGAAGCAACAGACTAGTCAATTGGGTAAACACAGTCTCTGAAGCTGTCTCCAGAATATCTTAAGTGTGAATGACCCTGCTTTGGTCTTTTTCCATATGGCAGCCACTGCATCACTGTGAATAACACATGCAAATGACAGCATGAACATGCATCTTTTAAAAATAACATAAAAAAAAGTTGTATTATTGTTGGGGAGAGCAGGGCTTGCTAGATAAAATAATGGGTTGAACTACTTTTGTGCACACAAAGCATAACACGCACATATTCACACAGAAAGACACTTAAACTCACTTAAGCACTGTGAATGATGCCTACACAGCCTATAACTCCTTAGTACTTCACAAAGGGATTCACTTGCTTTGGCTTCAGCAGAAAAGATGGGTCTCCACGAGATAATCCATGCTAACAGGTGTCCCTTTTAACTTGCTAACCCAGTGAGAATTAAGTTCTTTCTACCCACATCAGGCACCCTGTATTTACTTTATTACCTCAGTTACTCAAAATGTGTAGACAAAGTATAGAAGTTCAAAGCAAAGTAGTATTAATTAGTAAGGATGATTAGTGGGAGCAAAAATCAACAATAGCAAGGTCTGTATATAAAGCTTGTAAGAATGGATGCTGTATAGCGCCTGACCCGACACAGATTGGACACGGGAGGCACGTGTAAAATAAACAAACTTTTATTATTCTTCGTCTGTGGGCTATGCCTTCCCCCTACCCACAGACACAACACAGTCCCAAGCACTTAAGCACACAAGTAAAACAAAGCACTCTTTTCTCTCTGGCACCACCACTCCTCCGAGGCAACCTTGTCCTCCTCCTCATCTGACTCTGGCTGCTGAGTGGTGGTCGCTGGCTCCTTTTTATCAGGCACCCGTAAGTGCTCCAGGTGGTGCCTGCAGAACCCCACGAGATGCACAGAACTCCAACCCCCTTGAAGCCCTTGGGAAGTCTGAGGCATCGCTGCATCCAGGGAGGCTGCCATCTAGCATCCGGGGGAGATACTGGGCTTCCCACCCTTGTCCCCCTGGCAGATGTGGTGAAGGGGTGTCCCAGGCCATCTGTCACAAGCTCTAAATACATCCCTGTTTCCAAGTGAAAAAGCCTAAACAATTTTTTCCAAAAGGATTTGGAAGTGTCTCTACAAGGGAGAGAATAAGGGAGCTTGACATAATGTCTTGATTCAGAAATCAAGATAGTGCATGGACTCTGAAGACTGGAAGGATGTTCTTTTTCAACCTCAGACGATCCATTGTTTATGCCAGTTTCCCACATAGCATTCTGGACCCAGTGATGTTACACACAGATACTGTATTACAAGGGGGAGTCAAGCTAAATATAGAAAATGGGATTTATTAGAAAATGGAACAAATCTTAATAAAACTGATAATGTCATTTCTCAATGTAGTCTCACCCTTCTCAATGCACTTGCGCCACCTGCCTGGAAGTGCCTGGATTCCAGCAGAATAAAAGGTTTTGTCTTGTCCTCGCAACCACTTGTGTACCCGAGTTATTGTCGAACACTACATGCCGAGGGGTACTACAGTCACTAGTGCAAGTTATTGTGACTTGCTGGAAACCAAAGTGAAGCCTGCTATTAGATCCAAGCTGCGGGGACTGCTGTCTCAAGGAGTCCTTTTGCTGCAAGACAATGCCTGCCGACACACTGTTAAGAACACCATGGCTTGTCTGGAGAAACTGAAGTTTGAGGTATTGACACATCTTCCTTATTCGCCAGATTTCGCACCATGTGATTTTCACCATTTTGCACAGCTAGAAAAAACAGATGACAATGTGAAGAAAGTGGTGCACGAGTGGTAGCGAGGACAAGACAAAACCTTTTATTCTGCTGGAATCCAGTAATTTAAACGCAAAGTGCGCTGTAGTCTCTAATGGAGCTATATAGCAGACCATGCCTTGTAGTAATGCCATTCCAATCTAGACTACCGATGGTTATGACAAAGCCTAATCACTTTATTCCAGGTTTAATCTACATCACAAAAAAAAAAAAAATCAATCAATGAGTTGCTTAAAGGTGCTCTAACCTTCAAGCTCAAAGTCAAAGCTGAAAATTTCAGGCTGCACATGAGCACTCCTGAGCAAAGATATACTGAGAACACTGCAGGGTCTAAGAGCCGGCCCAAGCAACTTGAAACCAGACTAGTGCCAACAGATACAAAGAAAAATTCAGATACCCCAAAAAGAAATATTTTTCTAGACAAGAAATTGAGTTGAGCACATTATGAAAAATTGGAAAAATTTGCCTTATACATTTTAACAGTTAACAGACTATTTAATGTTTGCATAAAACAGTGAAATCTAAGGAGGGGGGTGACCACTTGCTTTGCAGTAATATGAGGGGGAACCCCAAAAAACTGGAATTTGTTGTTAAAAAAATTTGTGTATTTATTTTTACACTTTCAAAGATCAGTCACATTCAGAGTACTTTCTGTTTGATGTAATACACTTATCGAGATTTTTTTTCACTGCCCGAAACAGTTTTGGAACTCCTCGATTTTGATCCCTTTTTGTTTCACCTCTTCCACATTGGCAAAATGTTTCCCTTTGCAGACTTTTTTCATCTGAGGTAACAAAAAGAAAAGTCACACGGGACGGGATCAGATGAATTCTGTGTGTACAATCATGTCAAAGAAACAGATGATCACTGTTTTCACATTCAAAACTCACTAGTCATGCTTTTTTGGGGAAGAGGCAGTTTTCCAATGGCTGGATTGCTGCTTTGTTTTCAAATCATAACCATAGCACCAAGCTTCATCTGTATTTTTATTTTGGAAAAAAAATCAGAGTCAACCTCCAACTGCTCTTTCAATGCACAGCACGCAACTAATTGATCGTTTCATGCCCAAATCTTCTGACAAAGTAGGCAAACTCATTGAAAGAGTCTTCGAAAAAAATTCACTGAAGCCGAATGCAGCACCTCACAACAACGCCAGTTGGCATAATGATGCCGAAGGATTACTAGAATTTTCACCTAGCAGGGGAAGCATGCACTAAAAGGGGCCCGCCCTCCGGAAGATAATTCCATTTTTTTTAATCCCCCCACGTATCAGTGCTACCACAGTTATAGGTTAAGCATTATTAAATTATGTACTGCAAGTTTATTTTCTGTGTTGCTGATGTCACTAAACAGCTAAACTTGAAGTCTATGTTCCCTTCACAATCTGGGGCTAGTATGGAAGGTCTTACAGCTTTATTCTCAGTATTCCCTGTTGTCGTCAAAAAGGATCTACAAGCAGACCATAAAACAACAAATTGAGAGTAGTTCAAACCCCGACTCCCTCTTTGTCTTCAATGTGTTTACTTTGGAAGCTGCAGAATGCCTGCTCAGTTGTTAGTGCTACCTTCCCACTGGTCCATTGACTTTGTTCAGATTTTATACATATTAATATTTCTCCAGGTGTTCCTGTTTTCCTTCAATTTCCCAGTCATGCATATTAAATCATCCACTGTCTCTTAAATGGCATGATTTGTACATAGTATTCCATGATTGTTTTCTGCTCTGCTCCTATTTCTTTTAGGATATATTCAAGCTTCTTGCAACCCTGCATTGAAACAAACAAGTATGGAAAATTAATGAGTGAATTAAGGAACTAGATTGTTCATTTATATAAAAGTAAAAAACTTAACTAAGTTTGTTTGGAGAAGACATACTTGAAATAAACCAAACAGGATTATATCTTTTGAATAGATTTGGTTATGCTGACAATTAAATGACTAAATAAACCTGATAAAAATTCACCCCAAGTTCCTGAAGGCTCTAGATATTTAGGGGCTGTCTTGGCTGACATGTCTTTTGTGTGGAAATTGGAGGCAGTGCATCTAGATTGGCAAACTGAGGCGATGAAAGGGGACTGGATAATATGTTACAACTTTAGGGGATCATATTCTTCAGCCTCCCTGGGAAGGACTTTGTCAGAGTTCTGAAAAGGAAGATCTGCCTTTTGGTTGAATCTCAAATCCAGGAGGAACAATGTTGTTTTTATTCCAGTTGTGAAACACTGGACCAGCTTTTAACCCACACTAGGATTTGGGTGGATTCAGGGAAGTATGCTCAACCAGTCTACATGTGTTTTATGGACTTGTTGAAGGCACACAGTTGCATCCCTTGGGGTGTCCTGTACGGGGTGCTTTGTGAGTGTAGGGTACAGACTATTCGGTTCCTATACACCCGGAGTAAAGGCTTGATTCATATTGCCAGCAGTAAAGCAGATGCGTTCCCAGTGGGTCTGGGACTCAGTCAAGGCTGCTCTTTGTCCCCAATTCTGTTCATATTTTTTGTGGACAGAATTTCTAGGCACAGCCAAGGAATGGAGGGTGTCCAGTTTGGTGGCTTCAGGATCGCATCTCTTGTTTTTGCTTATAATGTGGACCTGCCGGCTTCATCAGACTGTGACCTCAGACACCCAGTGCGGTAGTTTGCAGCTGGTTGTGAAATGGCCAGAATGATGATCAGCACATCCCAGTCTGAGGTCATGATTCTCAGCCAGAGAAGGGTGTTGTGACCTCTCCAGGATGAGGATGAAGCACTGCAGTAACCAAAATAACTTTAATATTTTGGGGTCTTATTCACGAGTGAGTGAAGAAGGGAGCAAGAGATTGACAGGTAGATGGGAGTGGCATCCACAGTTATGCAAACGTTGTACCAGTCGGTCGTTGTGAGAGACAGCTGAGTGGACACCTCCCTGGAGAGGCATTTCAAGCCAGGAGGAGGCCATGGGGCAGACGCAGGACATGCTGGACAGAATATATCTCTGGGCTGGCCTGGGAACTCCTCTGTATCCCCAAAGAGGAGTTTTGGGAGGTATTGGGAAAAAAAGGGATTTCTGGGCATCCTTGGTAAGCGGATAAGCATTAGACAATGGATGGATGGATGAGTGAATGGATGGATGTTTAAATAAACCTGAGCTGTGCTTGCTTAGAATTGCAAGTTGAACCAAGCAGTCTGAATTGAATTTCCGGTTTGAATTAAACTGCAGTGAAATAAAGCAATTTTCACAGAACACAAGTGAGAATAATATAATTGAATTAGCTGGCACTAGACAATTAAACCATTAGAAGGAAGTAGCCTAAATCGCAATGACAGCCGTAAACTGGCTAACACTTGAATATGCTTAATACAACAAAAACTTGGAATAGAAAAGCAAAATAAAATGTGTTTGGAAAAATCTTTTTAATTAATTTGTAGGAATACAATAGGACAGGGTCATAAGAGTGTTACAAAGGGAGGTGAGTTAGGGGATCACGCTGTGATCATTTTGTTTTTTATTTTAAATAGAACTTTAGTTTCTTTAAGTAGGTGAGTAATTGCATACTTGACCACTAGATGGAACAGTTTACTAACTTTCTTAGTTGATCACATTTCATGGGATTTATAACACAAAGAAGACAGAAGAGGATGATTATTATACTTTACATTCCTTTTGATGGTGATCTGGTAAAGGTGTTTATTAAGACATTAAGTTCCAAATATTGTATTTCACAGCAAGATATAAACTTAAAATCTGAATTCATTCTGAAGCCATCAGGACATGGAAGAGAATACAATCAAATATATGTATTTTGTCCTAATGCTTTGTCAACTGTGATTCTTCCCTTTAGAAATTATGAATTGATCAGTTTAAAGTGCTTCAGAAGTATCTGGCCTATGTGTTGTCATGGTGAGTTTTCACATCTCCTAGTGGTGACCTTAAATGGTTCATAATTCACTCCTCTCAAGACTAACATATCCATTTGACATTTCATTTGCAGAGGAGAGCAGTCACACTACTAAGTGTTTTAAAAATCTAATTACTGATTGAAAATTCAAATTTCAAAAATTATATTTTTCTGCAGGTTTTGTGGACTTATTTTCAGTGACCTGATGATAACCTCTCAGAGTGTAGCTTCTGCTTCTAGGGGCCAGTCTGAATGCTCTGGGCTCCTTATGGGGGCATATTTGGTACGATTGTCCTGAGAGGAAACACTTTTAGCAGACTTCATTTTTAGTTACATTGGTACTTTCTCATCATTAATCATCTTGTAACACATGATTTTTTAATAGTCTTGCTTAGTCATAAACTGGAGTATTGTAAATGTTATAACGTATCTGTGCTGTATGTTAGGAGCTGTCTTTATATATAATACGCTACCGTGGCTGTTTGTCTGTCTGCCTAGGATTTTAAATCACCTGTAGCTCGGAAACTGTTTAAACTATTGACCTGAAATTTGGTTGACCTCCAAGGTTATTCCTCTTTTTATTTTTATTATATTTTATTGTAGAATCAACTCTCAGCAGCGGCCAGCAGGGCGGCCGTGTGGTGCATGTGTATAGGCGCCGTTTTCATCTCTAACGCCTTCACCGTCACTTCCCCTACCTCTTCATATCTTACATCATTCTTGAGGCAGATTGATGACTTAAGTGCCAAAAAAAATTAGAGAAAACGAACTAAGCAATTGCAACACAGACACTGACTGATTGGTTTAAACGCAAAAAGATACGATGAAAGAAGAAAAGAAGCGGGCCACTAGCGTGCAGAAAGGAAGAGCTGCTAAGCAAGCAGCAAGCTCATCAACCTTTGAGCAAAGGAATGCTAAACATGCAGAGAAAGAGTAGGAAAACTAGGAATGCTCAAGTCAAGTGTATTCGTTGTACGTTATCGTGAAGTGCGCCGTTACTGGTATGAAATAATCTTTGAGAGATTAAATAAGGCACACAACCCACTGAAAGTAGTACAGTATATGTCTTATTTGCTCTGGCTGCACCTGGCATCCTTATACTAGGGAGAGCTGGTCTGGTCAGTGTCGCTTTCACCTGGACTTTCACTTTGGAATATAGATGGATGGTTGTTAAAATTATACAATACAGTATGGGACTTGTAACCTTGATTCCAGGTGTTTTTACTGTTCAGAGGCATTTTTGATTTACAAGTATAAGTGATACCTTCAAAGATGTCATAGTGTTTGGAGGAATGAGCTTTCACTTCATTGAGTGAATTATTGTTTTTAGGAGCTTTCATTTCCCTTTCACAGTCCAAAGATATCCTGTATGGTTGACCGGCTTCTCCAAAATCACAGTGTCAGATCTGCTGTAACCAGATGATCCCACATTACTGGAATGAAGTGCCACCATTTAAGCAATGCTAGCTGTACAAACCCTGGCTGGAGTGAACACCAGGATGAGCAAACAAATTAAACTGACATAAAAGATAAGTATAAGAGATATTACTTTATCATTCCTTGCATTGATCCAAAAAGTTAAACAACTAAACAACAGGCAGAGGTCAAAAGGCACAAAACAAAAATGCATAGCACAGGCAAATGTTTCCAAAAGCACTAGACAGAAGTAGAATCCAAAAAGGGCTTTAGCAATGGCAGATTGCCCAGTACTAGAATGAAGTGCCACTGCTTAGCTCCCCCTTCAGTTTGTCCATCTCATCATTTCCCTGCCGCCTTATTAATGTTACAAAGAAATGGCTACTGAGTGGCGGGGCCAAAGCAGGTAAAAGGAGTGGCTGGGAATGCCTGGGAGCAATTCATGACTTTACAACATATCTGTGCTGTGTGAGGAGCTATATAAAATAAATTTGATAGATTAAGTGAGGTATATGTATGCTGAAAGTATTATATCGCTTATTTTCTTTGTGTGAATGCGACATTCTTATCCTAGGAGGAGCTGGGAACCATTGCTTAGTTAAGGAGTCTGGTCAGTACTGCTATCACCAGCACATTAACTTTGGAATATGAATGGATGGGTATTAAAATAATGCAATACAAAATTATATAATGCATGTGTCCAGTTGTAGGGAGTAATGCAAATCTCAAGAAAAAACATTAGGAACATACCTTTTGATGAGAACAGGTAATTTAGGTCTAAAGATCTATTTGGTTCTTATTGACTAGATGTGTCCAAGTAAATAAGAAAATCTGATGGTTCTCTGGTGCACTATCATTTAAATGCATTTGTTTGAAATAGTTTTTAAACGTTTGGTGAAATCGAGTCTTAACCAGATTTTGTCTTTGCCCCCATGTTCTTTCAGAAGATATGTTTTTAAGTTTCAGGTGGTTTCAGCCTGCTAATTCTCTTCATAATGTTAAAATCTTTAATATAAAACAACATAAACCGATTTCATGCAATACAGAGCTGTGAGGGGCTGGAAACCATCTGAAAAGCCCTGGGTACAGGACAGGAAACAGGCTTAAAACGTGTAGTAGGCCATCCCCTGACCAATTTTGATTCATCAGTTAGTCAAATCTGTACATCATTGGGGATATGAGAGGAAAATCCACATACGATTTAATTAAAACGTACAAACTACAAATGGACAACAACCAGGAGTGAGATTCAAACCCAGTACGCTGGAACCATGAAGCAGTGGCACCATCCACTGAACTACCATGTTTCTCTCCATGCCTCTCATTTCACTCCTTAAACTTCATTTGCTAAAACTGAAAAGATTCAATAACCTAATCATTTTCTTATAGCTGGTACTCCACACACAATCAGTCTAGTCATCATTAATCCAAAAAATTAATTCCAGAATTTTAATAATGGTAAAACATAATGCTGTCTCAATTATAAGTCCTTATTTGGTTTAAGGTCTGGTGACTGACAGAGCCGTGGTCTTATTTTATGTTGTTCACATGCTCTTCAAACTACTCATTGACCACTTATCAGCCACATTTGTCCCCAAAAACATTTGAGGATTTTGCTACCAATACAATGGAATTTCTCCCAACAGGGTGAATGTGATCTTTCAGAATTAACCCTTTTCCATAAAATTTGGAAGTGATGCATTGACAGGTAAGTCCACTTCATTTTAGTTTGCCAGTAATAGATGACATTTATTCTGCTTCTCTATTTCCACTTCTAATAATTGATTCTTGTGATGTTAGAAGTATCGTTGAAAAGTACTGCATAACAAATGCATCAAAACTGAACAAGAACAGTATGATTTCAGTGGAGGAATTTGTTTATAATTATTAAGGTAATTCTGTTAACTTTATTATGCCAGTATGCTAACAGTTTCAAGAAACCTGTTTTTTTGTGTATTTCATGTTAGCTTGCTCGTTTTGACAGATGTCAGTATCTTGTAATTTACAATAAACAAGGTAAATTAGTCATAATATTATAACACAACCATACTTGATCTATGTTTTCATAGCAACCATTTATCATTGCATTGTTTTCAATTTTTTTATGTTTGTTATATGTGAGTTACTTAGTTCCCAACATGAAACACACAGACATTCAGCATTTAAAGTTATGGTTCATATTAATATGTAGTATATTGTAAGTCTGGACTTTTGGAGATTCTGTAGTAATGAGGGTTTATGGATATTGGAGAGCTATTAGGAAGTAGAGACTAATGATAACTCCTCCTTGAACTGTCACCTTATCGTGGTGGAGGGGTTTGCGTGTCCCAATGATCCTAGGAGCTATGTTGTCCGGGGCTTTATGCCCCTGGTAGGGCCACCCAAGGCAAACTGGTCCTAGGTGAGGGATGAGACAAAGAGCGGTTCAACAAACCTACAATGAAGAGCAAAAACTTTGGACAACATTTTCCCTTGCCTGAACGCGGGTTACCGGGGCCCTCCTCTGGAGCCAGGCCTGGAGGTGGGGCTCGATGGCGAGTGCCTGGTGGCCAGGCCTACACCCATGGGGCTTGGCCGGGCACAGCCCGAAGAGGTAACATGGGTCCTCCTTCCCATGGGCTCACCACCTATGGGAGGGCCAAGGAGGTTGGGTGCAGTGTGAGTTGGGTGGTGGCCGAAGGCGGAGACCTTGGCGGTCTGATCCTCGGCTACAGAAACTGGCTCTTGGGACATGGAATGTCACCTCTCTGAAGGGGAATGAGCCTGAGCTAGTGCGTGAGGTCGAGAGGTTCCGGCTAGATATAGTCGGACTCACCTCGACGCACAGCTTGGACTCTGGAACCAATCTCTTTGAGAGGGGCTAGACTCTCTACCACTATGGAGTTGCCCCCGGTGAGAGGCGCCGAGCAGGTGTGGGCATACTTATTGCCCCTTGACTTGGAGCCTGTGCATTGGGGTTTACCCCGGTGGACGAGAGGGTGGCCTTTCTCCGCCTTCAGGTGGGGGGAAGGGTCCTGACTGTTGTTTGTGCGTATGCGAACAGCAGTTTGGAGTATCCACCCTTTTTGGAGTCTCTGGAGGGGTTGCTAGAGGGCATACCTTCTGGGGATTCCCTCGTTTTGCTGGGAGACTTCAATGCTCACGTGGGCAATGACAGTGAGACCTGGAAGGGCGTGATTGGGAGGAATGGACCCCCGATCTGAACCCGAGCGGTGTTTTGTTATTGGACTTCTGTGCTCGTCACGGATTGTCCGTAACGAACACCATGTTCAAGCACTTTGCACCAGGACACCCTAGGCCTCAGTTCAATGATCGACTTTGTGGTCGTGTCATCTGACTTGTGGCCATATGTCTTGGACACTCGGGTGAAGAGAGGGGCGGAGCTGTCAACTGATCACCACCTGGTGGTGAGTTGGCTTCGATGGTGGGGGAAGATGCCAGTCAGACCTGGTAGGCCCAAACGTGTTGTGAGGGTCTGCTGGGAACGGCTGGCAGAGTCCCCTGTCAGAAGTAGCTTCAACTCCCACCTCGGCAGAACTTCGACCACATCCCAAGGGAGGTGGGGACATTGAGTCTGAATGGGCCATGTTCCCTGCCTCTATTGTTGAGGCGGCTGACCGGAGCTGTGGCCGTAAGGTGGTCGGTGCCTGTCATGGCGGCAATCCCCGAACCCGTTGGTGGACACCGGCGGTGAGGGATGCCGTCAAGCTGAAGAAGGAGTCCTATAGGACTTTTTTGTCCTGTGGGTCTCTGGAGGCAGCTGATAGGTACCGCAGGCCAAGTGGAATGCGGCCGGTTGTTGCTGAGGCAAAAACTCGGGCATGGGAGGAGTTTGGAGAGGCCATGGAGAACGACTTTCGGACGGCTTTGAGGAGATTCTGGTCCACCGTCCGGCGTCTCAGGAGGGGGAAGCAGTGCAGTGTCAACACCGTATATGGTGGGGATGGTGCACTGCTGACCTCGACTCGGGGCTTTGTGGATCGGTGGGGGGAGCACTTCGAAGACCTCCTCAATCCCACTAACATGCCTTCCAATGAGGAAGCAGAGCCTGGGGACTCTGAGGTGGGCTCTCCCATCTCTGGGACTGAAGTCACCGAGGTGGTCAAAAAACTCCTTGGTGGCAGGGCCCGGGGTGGATGAGATCGCCGGAGTTCCTTAAGGCTCTGGATGTTGTAGGACTGTCTTGGTTGACACGTCTCTGCAACATCGCATGGACATCGGGGACAGTGCCTCTGGATTGGCAGACCGGGGTGGTGGTCCCCCTCTTTAAAAAGGGGGACCGGAGGGTGTGTTCCAACTATAGAGGGATCACACTCCTCAGCCTCCCTGGAAAAGTCTATTGGGGTTCTGGAGAGGAGGGTCCGTCGGATAGTGAACCTCGGATTCAGGAGGAACAGTGTGGTTTTCGCCCTGGTCGCGGAACAGTGGACCAGCTCTTCACCCTTAGCAGAGTCCTGGAGGGTGCATGGGAGTTTGCCCAACCAGTCTACATGTGTTTTGTGGACTTGGAAAAGGCATTCGACCGTGTCCCTCGGGGAATCCTGTGGGGGGTGCTCCAGGAGTATGGGGTACCGGACCCCCTGATAAGAGCTGTTTGGTCCCTGTACAACCGGTGTCAGAGCTTGGTCCGCATTGCCGCAGTAAGTCGAGCCCGTTTCCAGTGAGAGTTGGACTCCGCCAGGGCTGCCCTTTGTCACCGATTCTGTTCATAACTTTTATGGACAGAATTTCTAAGCGCAGCCAGGGTGTTGAAGGGATCCGGTTTGGTGGACTCAGGATTGGGTCACTGCTTTTTGCAGATGATGTTGTCCTGTTTGCTTCATCAGGTCGTGATCTTCAGCTCTGTCTGGAATGGTTCGCAGCTGAGTGTAAAGCAGCTGGGATGAGAATCAGCACCTCCAAATCCGAGACCATGGTCCTCAGCCGGCAAAGGGTGGAGTGCCGTCTCAGGGTTTTGGGAGAGATCCTGCCCCAAGTGGAGGAGTTCAAGGATCTCGGGGTCTTGTTCACGAGTGAGGGAAGAATGGACTGTGAGATCAACAGACGGATCGGTGCAGCATTCGCAGTGATGTGGGCTCTGCATCGGTCTGTCGTGGTGAAAAAAGAGCTGAGCCGTAAGGCAAAGCTCTCAATTTACCAGTCGATCTATGTTCCTACCCTCACCTATGGTCATGAGCTATGGCTAGTGACCGAAAGAATGAGATTGCGAATACAAGCGGCTGAAATGAATTTCCTCCGCAGTGTGTCTGGGCTTTCCCTTAAAGATAGGGTGAGAAGCTCAGTCATCCGGGAGGGGCTCAGAGTAGAGCCACTGCTCCTCCGCATCGAGAGGAGTCAGATGAGGTGGCTCGGGCATCTGATCAGGATGCCTCCTGGACGCCTCCCTGGTGAGGTGTTCCGGGCACGTCCAACCGGGAGGAGGCCCCGGGGAAGACCCAGGACATGCTGGAGGGACTATGTCTCCTGGCTGGCCTGGGAACGCCTTGAGATTCTCCCGGAAGAGCTGGAAGAAGTGGCCGGGGAGAGAGAAGTCTGGGCCTCTCTGCTTAAGCTGCTGCCCCCGCGACCCATCCCCGGATAAGCAGAAGAGGATGGATGGGTGGATATACTAATGATAAAAGCTGTGTAATGTGTACTCTGGGAACGATCTTAGTAAAGGACCTGATAGTTACTACTTTGAACCTGTGTTCATCTTCTTCCATTTATAATGACAATATTATTGTCCATAGATATAACACTGGCGATGAGGATGCGACAAACTTAAAAGTGCACCCCTATTGCTACGCAACGTGTAAAGTACGTTTTTTTTTTTCTTTCCACCGGAGAGGAAAGTGAAAAGCAAAAAGCTGCAACTTTTTTTTTTCTATTTCGGTGGTAAAGTTCCTTCGCCATTCACTGAAGATAAGCACAA
This sequence comes from Polypterus senegalus, assembly GCF_016835505.1. Taxonomy (NCBI): domain Eukaryota; kingdom Metazoa; phylum Chordata; class Cladistia; order Polypteriformes; family Polypteridae; genus Polypterus; species Polypterus senegalus. The sequence goes on along the minus strand of NC_053154.1, from coordinate 99,554,693 downwards.
GGGATAAAATGGCAATGATAACGGGACATTTCGGGCCATTCGGTGATTCAGTTGAGCAATGGGGCGCTTATACGGAGCGATTTGAGTTTTTTGTGAAAGCCAACACCATTGACGATGGCTTAAAAGTGCCAACATTTCTTAGCGTTGTAGTGGGGCTACATAGGTAGTGTTGACAAATGTCAGTACTGAGTGCATCTTGTTTCCATTGTCCCGTTTGCTGTTTATGTGTGTGTACCAGTAAATGCCATCCCCATAAAGAGGAACGGATAATGGAAGAAGACCACAGCCTCAAACCTGGAAAACACCTGTTCACTATTAATCAATTACAGCCGTCACAGGACTATTTAAGCCAGTAGGGGGAGAGAGGAGAGAAGAGAAGAGAAGGAGACTTTTTCATTTCACGACCACGAGCCATCTATACCTGCCGTATTACACCTCGTGCATTTCATCCAGTTTGTTTTTTAATTCGCCGGACTGACTTTAATATCCTCATCACTAGAGACCCCGGGGTCGGACTTCATCATCCACCACGCACCGAGGATCCACGGTGAGGCTGTTCTATTTTGTTCTGGGAAAATCAAACGACTCATTTACCATTAGTTTAGTCAAGCGTATTCAGGACAGTTTTTATATCCGGACTCAAGTTCATGATCATTTCCGTATCTCATTCATTTTTGTTATTTGTGTTGTTTGTTATATGTTACTGGGGCAAGGGAGGGTTTTGTTTTATTTATATATGGTGGTGTCTCGTTGTTGATGTGGTGGAGGGATATTTATATTTAAGTTTCTTTCTATTTTTGCATTTGTCTTGGTGTTTCATTTAATACATTTAATCAGTATAATTTTACATATCTGCTTCTGTGAGTTTATGTTTACACCGTCGATTGTGGGGAAAAGTGTACTTTGTTAGAGGTACGGCTTGATAGTTAGATTCACCTCAGTAAATTATCCAGGCCACAGGTCTTGGAGGTGTAGCTGCCGGCTGGGTAAGGGGTTGGCCGTTACAGCGTTATCGGGGCAAAGACATTTAGTCTACTGAGAAGTTTGGTGCAGCCAGGAAAACCTGGTGACAAGTCATTTAATGATATTGTAAGGATCCTGGAATCACATTTTTCACCTAAGCCATTATTAACAGCTGAAAGATTTAGGTTTCACAAACGGAACCAGGAAGAAGGCAAGTCTATTTCTCAATATGTAGCAGTGCTCAAGAAACTTACAGAACATTTTGAATTTGGTGCTAATTTGGATGACGCCTTACGTGACAGGCTAGTTTGCGGATTAAGAAGTGAGGGCATTCAGAAGCGGTTACTCACTGAGGCCAACCTCACATTGCAGAAAGCGATTGAGATAGCAGTGTCAATGGAGCTGGCTGCTAAAAAAGCACAGCAGTTAGGGGCAGCTGCTAGAGTACACAGAGTTCAACCAGACCCAAGCAAACAAAAAGGGGGCACCAAACAGTGTTATAGATGTGGAAATATGGATCACCATCCAGCGAATTGCTGGGCAAAAGAACTCATATACCGTATCTGTAAAAAAAAGGACACGTGGAGCGTGCATGTAAAGCAAAGAGAAAGGAAAGCATAGACAGGGGTGAAACTGTGAAAGATAAAAAGGCATCCTGGTCTTGTAAAAAGAAATCTTTGCACGTGGTACAGGAAGAAAATAAAACTGACAGTGAGACTGATTCTGACGCCGAGCTACTAATTAAAACACTGAATTTAAAAAAAGGCTCAGCAGCATATACCATTACTGCCATGCTCGAAGGCCATCCTGTGAAAATGGAGGTGGATACTGGAGCGGCTGTCTGCTTAAAATCAGAGAAACTGTTTAAGAAAAAATTAAATCACCTCCCACTGAAACACCAAGATCATAATAAGGACATACACTGGGGAGAGTGTGCCCATGTTGGGTAACACAAAGGTTCAGGTTGATCTAAATGGGCAAAGAACCAATTTGCCCATATACATAGTAAAAGGGCATTATCCAGCTCTAATGGGCAGATCATGGCTTGAAAAAGCACAGTTGGATTGGACCAAGGTAAATGCTATGTCTGTTGAACAGTCCAAGTTGAATTTGGTCTTGAGAAAGCACCAAGCTGTCTTCCAGGAGGAACTGGGGAGTATGACAGGGATTAAAGTGACACTTCGGGTGCAACCAAATTGTCAACCAAGGTTTTTGAAGGCAAGGAGTGTTCCTTACGCTTTAAGACCTAAACTAGGAGTCCTAGAACCTGTTTCTCTTTCTGAGTGGGCCACACCTGTTGTTCCAGTGGTCAAGCCTGATGGATCTGTACGTTTATGTGGGAACTTTAAGGTAACAGTTAACCCTGTACTCATAGCTGAGCAATACCCCCTTCCTGTGATTGAAGATATTTTTGCTGGATTAGCTGGGGGAAACAAATTTAGACAAATAGACCTCAGCCAAGCATACTTGCAAATGCATGTAGATGAGGACTTACAAAAGTACCTCACCATAGCAACACATAAAGGGCTCTACCATTATTGTCATTTACCTTTTGGAATAACTTCAGCACCAGCATTATTTCAGCGTGCCATGGATCAGATCCTTAGTGGATTACCAGGGGTACAGTGTTACCTGGATGACATCCTGGTCACAGGTCGACATGACAAGGAGCACATAGCCAATCTGGATAAAACTTTAAGCAGGTTAGGAAAGTATGGGCTGCGTGTAAACAAGGACAAATGTGACTTTTTCAAAATGTCTGTGGGGTACTTGGGCATGTTATTGATTCTGATGGGTTGCACACAGCTCCTTCAAAAGTGAAGGCAATAGTAGATGTCCCTGCTCCAAGCAGTGTCAGCCAGCTGAGATCATTGTTGGATCTCTTGAACTATTATGGCCATTTTATTCCACAGCTATCAACGTTGTTGAAACCACTCCATAAGCTGCTGTGTGAGAGCAGACCCTGGAAATGGTCACAGGAGTGTGAAACGGCATTTAGTAAAGCCAAGGCTGTACTGGCTGATAAAAGAGTTTTAACACATTTTGACCCATTCTTACCAATTCAGTTAGCTTGCGATGCATCCCGTTACGGTGTTGGGGCTGTTGTGTCGCATATTATGTCAACAGGTGAGGAGTGACCAATTGCATTTGCGTCAAGAACATTGAGTAAAACTGAAACAAAATATCCTCAAATTGAAAAAGAGGCTTTAAGCATCATTTTTGGAATAAAAAAATTCCACACATATCTGTTTGGTCGAAAATTTACCCTGCTAACAGACCTCCAACCTCTCACATCTATTTTTGGCTCACATACTGGTATGCTATCTATGGCAGCAAGCAGACTTCAGTGCTGGGCATTGCTTCTTGGGGCTCACAATTATGAGATCAAATACAGACGTTCGGAGACACGTGGAAATGCAGATGATCTGTTAAGAGTTCCCCTACCTGAACAACCCAGAGAACAAGGGCAAAAGATTTTTTACTTTAAGATTTTGGAAAATGCACCTATAACCGCCCACCAGATTAAGCAGGAAACCAAGGGTGATTACACACTTTCAAAATTACACGACTGCATCCTTCGAGGGCAGGACCTTAGCACCCTTAACGCACTGCCTGATGTTCAGCCTTACCTTTCACGGGGAAAGGAGCTATCTGTGACAGCAGGATGCCTCATGTGGGGCATGCGAGTAATTATACCACAAGGGTTGAGGAAACCCAGTCTGGATGAATTACATCTTGGACACTGTGGCATAATCCGAATGAAAGAGCTTGCCCGGAGTTATTTTTGGTGGCCTGGACTTGATCGTGATATTGAGGAAAAGGCAACTTCATGTTCATCATGTCAAGGCCTCAGAAATATGCCAAGTCCAGCACCATTGCATCCATGGGAATGGCCTGCCAGTCCTTGGCAACACGTTCATTTAGATTTTGCATTACCTGTAGAGTTATGCTTCTGGTTGCAGTGGATGCACATTCTAAGTGGCCTGAGGTCACTATTATGCCACTATCATCACATCAGAAAAGACGATCCAAACATTAAGAGAGATGTTTGCACGTTTTGGACTGCCAGAGCAGATCGTGACAGATAATGGGCCTTCTTTTGTGTCCCAAGAAATGGAAGTATTCCTAAAAGGCAATGGTATTAAACATCTCCTATCCAGCCCTTATCATCCCTCTACTAATGGTCTGGCTGAAAGAATGGTGCAAACCCTTAAACATGCTCTTAAAGCATTCAAAAGTGAAGCGCCTTTCAACCAACGTTTTTATACATTTCTTCTTAAATATCGTAACACACCCCATGCAACAACGGGTATGTCACCAGCTGATCTGTTTCTAAAAAGGCAGCTGAGAACACATCTTGATTTGTTGAGACCAGCTACCACTCAAATGAGAGTTTATGATAAGCAGCACGCTCAAGTAAAACAACGTGCCAAGCGGGCTAAAGATTGTGAGTTTTTCAGTGGAGATGCTGTCCTTGCTCGTAACTATTCCACCACTGAGAAATGGGTACCAGCAACCATTCTTCAAAAGACTGGAACTGTCTCTTATAAGGTATGCACATGAGACCGCCAGACATGGAGATGACATGTTGAACAGTTGTTACCCACTATACCTGATGAAGCAGCCGGTAGCACAGAAACGTCTGAGGAACCAAATTTTAGTGAGTTGACCAAAAGCCAGCCGGGGATACCACCTGACTCTCCTGTTTCAATTCCTGTTGATGCTATTGTGCCACGGTTACCTGAGGCTGCCTTAGGGGATGAAGAACACACATCATACGACGTAACCCTTTTAGAAGCAGGAAGCCTCCTGACCGTCTTAACTTATAAAAACTACATGTGTATATATATATATATATATATATATATATATATATATATATATATATATATATATATATATATACATGTATGTAATATGTATATATGTATATGGAGATATAAAGGTACAGAATAATATCTTATGTTAGCTGGATGTAGAGGTTGTTTAACCACTCTCCTTTGTTAGAATGTAATTTCATTGACAACAGTATGTGTTCTGCTTCATGTTGATATTCCTGTTTCTAATAGCAGATGTTGTTTGTTATGTTAGCTGCATTTACAATTGTAAGGGGGGAGGAATATGTAGTATATTGTAAGTCTGGACTTTTGGGGATTCTGTAGTAATGAGGGTTTATGGGTATTGGAGAGGTATTAGGAAGTAGAGACTAATGATAAAAGTTGTGTAATGTGTACTCTGGGAACGATCTTAGTAAAGGACCTGTTAGTTACTACTTTGAACCTGTGTCCATCTTCTTCCTTTTATAATTACAATATTATTGCCCATAGATATAACAGTTAGTCAGAAAAAAATAATTTAATAACATTGCAGTAATGTTAAGTTGTATACACTGACTAGGAGCAGGTGCCATTGTATAGTCATGTTACACCTGCTGTGCTGTTTTCTGTCAGCACGGATTCCCACACGTTAACTCAAAGACAAGCAGTTTCCCTTTCAAAAGTCGATTCCTGTGTCAGTGCAACATGAAAGTTGCCCCCATTAAAGGAGCCGCAGCAATCTTAAAGCAGTACGTAAACTTTGTGTACTCAAATGATTTAAAGAACTGGCTACAAATGTAATTGCTGCAATGTTGTATAAAAAATCTGTTCTTTTATTTCTTTTGATTTTTGCATGTATTAAATTTACCAAATCTCCCAAAAGTGGGAAAGCTGTTGAAACTCAGTCAAGGATGTTCATGTTTAGAATCTGAACAAAAAGGAATACTACAGAAGCTGGTCTTTCATAGTTCTGCCATTGTTTTTATGTTAATCAGAAAAGAATTTACGTATTGATGACTTATCCCAGAGGACAAAAAATTCAGAAGTATGAAAAGGGCAAATTGCTGTGCATATATTGAAATTCACCTTGCCCTTTAAGGGAATTATTGTACATAAACCATAGTGCGATAATGAATAACAGAGCCACCAGAACCATTCAGTCTGGCAAACAAACATTGAGGCCTGTTCTGTAGTTGAGAATAAGGTAGAGGACAACTCATCTGACCCGATTACCTATCTCCACTTTTCAGTACATCACTGCTTGTATTATTGCCTACACTTATTACCACCATTCCCCCAACAAGCTACTCTGTGAAGTTCTTTCACCAACTGTTCCAATCTACAGCTTCTTCTTTGTGTTTTTTGTTCTTGCATTGCACTCAAGGCTTTGTAACTTTGTCCCTCGCTGCCACTAGTTGTCTCATGCCTCACATCGCCTTAGCCACTAACCCTTGTGAAAAATTACCGAAGTAAGCAGTCTTCATTAGTGAACCCCCTGTTAAATGTACTCTTTCTTAAAGTCATAGAGATGTGTTCTTCAGGTCTTGATAGCCAAGATGTTGAGTACCTGCGACTTCCCTGTATCTTTATACATTACCCCAAGTATGATAAGATGTTAAATGCTTAATTATCTCAGTGATCACAACTTTGTAGAAACATCTGCTTACATTTTCACTTGTTTCCCATACTTAGTTGAGTGTTTTCTTTATTTTGTTAGTTACCAGGGTGTGTATTGCGTCTGTACAGTGTTCAGAACTACCACAAGATGGCAGTGTTGAACAATTTTCATGTACAATTCTCGAGTCACTTTGAGTTCACTGTGGAGAGTTTTTGCGGTGCCTTCAGTCAACAACAGATCTGTAGTATTAGAAGATAATTATTGCCTAAAGACTAAGGCAAGTTGAGAGTAGAAAACAACTTGAGCAGTAATGAATGGGTGAAAGGAAAGCCTGCTGTAGTCAGGATGTAGTGACATTCCAGACAATGAAGCCCAAACCGCAGGACAAAACACAACATGCTCGTCCAACACTATTAATAGGAAAGAACGAGAGTCAATAAAGCCATTGTGGGCTTATGGTTCCTTTGTGTGGTCAGGGAATACTGGGCCTCTTTAGATACTTGCTGGTCTCACAGCTAATTATTTAATCTGTGGTAAGGAGAAAATTAGGCTATGAATGAGATCTTGCATTGAGAGGCTGTTGCCAGACCAAATTAGGTGCTGAGAATTGTCTGGGAGGGATGAGTGAAAGCATAAAGGCGTCAAGAAAAGCTACTGTTGTTATCTGAAGAAAGCGTTAACAGAAAGGCTAACTGTGCATGTCTTGCATCTTGCGGTTGCTTTTTTTAAACTGCTGTTAGCTTCTGCTGTTTCATTAGTGACCTTTGTTGAATTGAGGCAAATGGGAAGGGGAGGCTCCAGTCGTACACAAAATACACATCTGAAAAGCCTCTGGTGGCATGTTCACACGATCCCAATGGTGCGTCTGTTTTGACTCGTGTCACAAAGTTATAGTGACTCACATTGGAATTTGGCAGATACCGGGATGGCTGCTTTCCACATTTTTTATGTTTAAATAATGTAAGTATAAATTGTTTAATCTTACTGGCACATGCAACACATACCCATGCATTCTTGGGCACAAAGGGCACTAATTGAAAGAAACGTGTAAGCAAGGGCCAGAGTACATTATAAGGCATGCAAAAGATACAGTTTAATGTATCATATTTCAAATTTTATTTGTCATATACTGTACCAATTTTACATACAATACAACATGTAGTGAAAGGCTAACTTTACAGAGGCTCAAGGAAAAAATATAGACAGTATGTAAATAAATAAATAAATTTTATAAACAACAAGCAACCCCCCTCCAACACACATAAGCTTGAAGAAGAGAGCCGCTGCTGTCGATCACAGGCTTGTAGGTAGCAGTGAGAGGTGGTCAGGTCTTCGCAGTTCTGTTGCAGGTTTACATTTAAAAGCTTTGACATTCAAATGGAGCAAGTCCAGTTTGTTGTGTCCACAAATCCAGTATGCAAATTGAAGTTTATTTATTCCTATGTCCCAACAGTAGTAGTAGTTAAGTAGTATACTTAAGTCACCAACATTCTAGGATCAGAATGATTCATTCATTAGAATATTAGTACAAAGTGAATGACTATAAACACCAATATAAGCAACAGATTGAACTGTTGTTAGCAAAATTGACATTCTGACTTATAGAATAAACTACCCAGTAGTAAATCACCATTCATCTATTAACTGATTCCATCCAGTCCACAGAGTTGGGTCTCACCTTAGCAGCATCAAGGCAGAACATAACCCTAAACCAGACACTGGTCCATGTCAAGTCACATTCACACTCACTTGTGCTAGGCCAGTTTAGAGTCACCAGAGCCTTCATGCCTTTGGAGTGAGACATTACCATTACATTACCTAGCACATTCTTGAATTATTTAATTAATTTTTTACAAACTTATTTTTTATTTTCCATCTCAAATTAATAAATAAGCAGCAGATGTTTTCCATTGCATTTTCATGTTTTTTACTATCAAAGTGATGTTTTTAGATCTTAGTAATAGTTTGAGTGCAGTGTGCATGCAGAAGAAAGCCATGTCAAGTACTCCGTGCCTGCTGTCCCCTGCTACATCAAATGAACTAACATGCTGCTTTTGTACTGCCCTGTGAATCGGTTGGAAAACATGAGGTCTTCAGTTTGAGCCTGGGAGGGAATAACAAAAAAAAGGAGGAACCTGTTACAATATGAATATTTTATTATTGGGTTACATCAGAATGGGTTCAAATGTTCATCCTGATTTATTTCTGCTTTGGGATTTTGAGTTACATCTGTGAAGAACAACAAAACACAGAGTGAAGGTTTGAGGTTTTAGCCCCGTACACTGTAACATAAAGTATCAACGTATCCACATTCTCTTTTTTACAAAATCAAAACAAGGACATAGAAGGAGGGGAGGATGGACATTTTATATGGATGGAGTGGAAATTAAACAGTGGAATGCTGGGAAAATCGTGGTGCTGGATGGGTGGTTGACATCGTCATAGGGGGACAAGAGGGAATAAAGGAACCCGGAAGTGCTGCAGCTTTTTGGATCGTCCGGGCGAGGTTACGGCGGCGGCTTCTTGTTCTTGCTGAGAAAATAAGAAGAGAAAGGTTAGTGCGTCGCCTTTGTCCTCTGGCTCGACTTGTCACAGTGTGGTTCGGGTCCTTAAACTGCTCCCAATGCGCTCGTGCATGACACCTCCTATCCTTGAACTATTTTGTAATATGCAAATTATGCAATTTTCAATAAAATATATTACTAAACAGCAGTCCTTTTTTAGAGAAACTTAACTGTATTATTACATAAGTGCAGAAAAGTTAATCCCAAGCTCAGACTTTGTTCTTTTGGAGTTTGTGTCTTCTCCCCATGGCTGTGTGGGTTTTTCTGTGTGTACTCAGAGTTCCTTCCCACATTCCCAAAAACTTAGGCTGATTGACAATTCTAAATTGGCCCCTGTGTGGGTGTGTGAGTGGACAATGCAATGGGCCACGTCCCTGTTCAGGACTGTTGCCTGCTCTGTATCTAGTACTGTTAGTATGGGCTGTGGCTCCCTATGACCAAGAACAGAATTTAGTGGGTTTGAGAATAAGATGAGATATAAGAAAATAAAATAGTATGATGCACTGGCAGCCTGTTCAAAACTGGTTACGCAGTTCCTGCATTGTGTTCTGTGCTGCTCAGGTAAATGTGGACCACCATGATCCTAAATTGGATTAAACAGGTTTGGAAATTGTACCGTATCATGTTATATTATTTAATATGTATAATACAAAACACTATGCAGTATCTATCCAAAAATCAACTTTTACAGGTTATAGATATCTTGTTAACATTAGATAGTACATTTATTATTCTTGTTAATCATAGCTCCAGAGTATTACTATTGCACTATATAAACTATAATATATATATACTGCTCAAAAGAATTAAAGGAACACTTTTTAATCAGAGTATAGCATAAAGTCAATGAAACTTATGGGATATTAATCTGGTCAGTTAAGTAGCAGAGGGGGTTGTTAATCAGTTTCAGCTGCTGTGGTGTTAATGAAATTAACAACAGATGCACTAGAGGGGCAACAATGAGATGACCCCCAAAACAGGAATGGTTTAACAGGTGGAGGCCACTGACATTTTTCCCTCCTCATCTTTTCTGACTGTTTCTTCACTAGTTTTGCATTTGGCTACAGTCAGTGTCACTACTGGTAGCACGAGGTGATACCTGGACCCTACAGAGGTTGCACAGGTAGTCCAACTTCTCCAGGATGGCACATCAATATGTGTCATTGCCAGAAGGTTTGCTGTGTCTCCCTGCACAGTCTCAAGGGCATGGAGGAGATTCTAGGAGACAAGCAGTTACTCTAGGAGAGCTGGAGAGGGCCATAGAAGGTCCATAACCCATCAGCAGGACCAGTATCTGCTCCTTTGGGCAAGGAGGAACAGGATGAGCACTGCCAGAGCCCTACAAAATGACCTCCAGCAGGCCACTGGAGTGAATGTCTCTGACCAAACAATCAGAGACAGACTTCATGAGGGTTGCCTGAGGGCCCAAATGTCTACTGCGCCCTGTGCTCACTGCACAGCACCGGGGAGCTCAATTGGCATTTGCCATAGAATACCAGAATTGGCAGGTCCACCACTGGCGTCCTGTGCTTTTCACAGATGAGAGCAGGTTCACCCTGAGTATATGTGAAAAACGTGAAAGGGTCAGGAGAAGCCGTGGAGAATATCATGCTGCTTGTAACATCGTTTAGCATGACTGGTTTGGTGGTGGGTCAGTGATGATCTTGGAGGCATATCCATGGAGCGACTCACAGACCTCTACAGGCTAGACAACGGCATCTTGACTGCCATTAGGTATCAGGATGAAATCCTTGGACCCATTGTCAGACCCTACGCTGGTGCAGTAGGTCCTGGTTTCCTCCTAATGCACGACAATGCCCGGCCTCATGTGGCAAGAGTATGCAGGCAGTACCTGGAGGATGAAGGATTTGAAACAATTGAATGGCCTTCACGATCCCCTGACTTAAACCCAATAGAACATCTGTGGGACATTATGTTTCGGCCCATTAGGCGCCGCCAGGTTGCTCCTCAGACTGTACAACAGCTCAGGGATGCCCTCATACAGATCTGGGAGGAAATGCCACAAGACACCATCCGTCGTCTCATTAGGAGCATGCCCGACGTTGTCAAGCATGCATACAAGCTCGTGGGGGCCACACAAGATACTGAAAAGCATTTTGAGTAGCAGAAATTAAGTTTTTGAAAAAATGGACTAGCCTGCCACATCTTCATTTCACTCTGATTTTAGGGTGTCTACACAATTGAGCCCTCTGTAGGCAGAAAACTTTTATTTCCATTAAAAGACTTGGCATCCTTTTGTTCCTAAGACATTGCCCTGTCGTTATTTGTATAGATATCCAACTTCATATTGAGATCTGATGTATCTAATGTGTTTCTTTAAAGTGTTCCTTTAATTTTTGTGAGCAGTGTATATATATATATAGTGAAAGCCAACCCAGACACAGACACACAGCACACGGTTTATTTACAGGTTAGAGTGCACAAATCACCAGCACCAAGACACAATGCAATACAATAGTCCCTTCCTTGCTGCCAGTCCATCCATAACCACTCCTGTTCAGGCTTTGTCCTCTTCCTCCCGACTCTGGCCATTGAATGGTGGGGACTGGTTCTGTTTATAGGGCATCTGGAAGGACTCCAGATGCCCAACGAGCTTCTTCCGGCCACACTGTGGTGGAAGTGTGGCTAAATAAGGCCCTAGAAATGTCCATGCACCCCCTGGCAGTAGCCATGGACCCCAACAGGGTTGAGTTTCCATTCTCATGACCTGTGGCCCTGCTGGAAACCAAGGAGACTGCCCTTTTGTCAGCCCAGGGGAGAAACTGTCCTGAAAATACTATTTCCCCTGGTCTTTTCATGGTTAGGGCGTCCCAGCCAGGCAAAGACTCTGGCCGTCCGCCAAAATCTGTATACAATACACTATACACTACAAGAGTAGTACTATTGCATTTTTATTATATATGCTAGTAATAATGTCACTTTTTAACCTTTTTAGCATTAACCCTGAGTGCCTGTCAGTCTTGGAATTCTGTGTTAAGACAGTTAAGCCCAAGTGTTTCTCGGTTAGGCTGTTATGATCCGATGTAAATTTTTAATGCTGAATAACATTTAGCACAATATTCTTCTAGTGTATGCATTATAACATCATGCTGCAAAAGAAATAATCCTGAATATTCAAAACACACAATGGTAAAGCCAGTTTTAGTGCAAACTTAAAAAAGCATTAGCCAAATCAAGCGATAGTAATAACATTGTGAACTGGTCTTCAGACATTGACACAGATAGTGAACCGTCATCCATGTAATGCTGCAAAGGGATTCTGATTCTACATGGCAAAAAAGCAATATGGTTGTGAACAAGTGCAAGAACAAGGCAGATGTTAGCCTCCTAAGCATTGTTCATAATCCAGCAACTGCCAATGTTTGTGTCAGGAAGAATGTGGATGTCACTAAGTCTTGTTTTGAGATAGCCTACAGTAACACAGTTAGCACATCAATCATGCAAATCAGGCACTGCCATTTTACCCTGTCATGTGCAAGCAACAAAAAAAATTAAATGAGAAAATTACATAAAGAAACACACTTTTACTGTCCCGATTGCAATGTTAGATTGTGTGTTAGTGACTGTCTTAGAACATATCACATGAAGGATATGCACTAAATCTACATCAATATAGCAGTGTACACTAGGCATACCTTTCCTATTGTATTTATGTTGATGTTTTGGTTTTTAACATGTTTCTGTTGCACATAATGACATTTTCTCTTGTTAAAAAAAATCAATGTTTTTTCTTCGATTTCCTTAAGGTGTACATAATGCTAAGAAGGTTAAGGGTAACTCAAAAGGTGCTAACCTAGACCAACTGGCCACCCCAGGTCTTCTGTAGTCATTCTCCAGTTTATTATATTGTACAATCGTGTGTGACAATGATAAGACCCTGGGTCTGTCACCATTGACATTTCCATTCCCCCCATCCATTCTGAGGTTGAGTTTCAGGACCAAGAGATTTACAAATGGTCAAAAAAAAAGTGACACTAAGCACTGTAGCATTATGCCACAGATGGGAAAGACTTAGTGACAAGAAGCCACAATGGTTACTTTAAATTACAGCAATCAAGCAGCCAGTGATTGAAAATGCACATCTACACCAACATTGCTAACAGAAGTAAGCTATGCTTAAGTGACATGTCTTTAGCCTTCATTAGAATGCTGATAAATATTTATATGCTCTATGCAGTTATGCCTTTAATCATCATTACAAACAGTTTTAAAGACCTAGTAAGCATTCCCCCAAGTCAGTAAAGAGCTCAAGTGATGCATTTCTATCCATAAGTGTGAAAATACAGGCCCAATGCACTAGAGAATGACAGAAACAAGCAGATGTCATCCCCAAGAAATGGTGAGAATTAGATCATGGCCAGCAGTGGTTTTAGCTGTGTAAACGGCAGGCTCGCATATCTGTTGTGAAGTCACATGGTACAGTACACCGTTTACAGCTGCAGTATAAAGGGGGTGCTAGGCTTGGTGATACAGTGGCTACCATTCTCCCACTGACATCAATCATTGAGTGACGATTAGTGTAAAGCTGCTTAACACAGCTAAAGACATCATATGTATTACATTTTATCAAAAAAGTGGCATAGTGTTTGGTTCTGCTGCCTCACAATTCTAGTCCTCAGGTCAAATCCTGCCCTATGCATGTCCCAATGTTCCTTTAGATTTTTTCTGTAGGTGCTTTGAGTTTCTTCTACATTCTAAATATGAGCAACGTCTGTTATTAGGTGACTCAAAATTGGGCCAGTGTGTGCCCAGTGATGTTCTGGTGCTCCCCACAACCCCCCAATAGCATGCTTGTTTGGATAATGCATAAAATGCTGTGTTATAGTAAGCAGTTGTTTTCTAGAACCACTTTAATGAAGAAGCCTAACAAAATATGAAAATATTTTGTAGTTCACCACCTGAATATTGAAGATGGAAATTTTTACATATTAAAAAAGAAAATATATGTTGAAGTGATGAACAATTCTCCTTCACTTTCGCACACTTCCTTGCCACGACCTTTCAGTAGGCAGCAACAAACCTTATGCTAATCTATCCAAGTCAGCAGGACAGAGAGGATGTCTCAAAGGTAAGTGGCGCTGTCTGTCTTTCTTTCTGATGTTACTGCGGAGGTCACTTGTTGCATTTCTGAGAGAGACAGCCAAGTGAGGAGATCACCGGCTTTTCATTTGCATTGCTGCAGATTTTGCTCTTCTAAAATGTCAAACATGCCAGTGTCTGTCAGATAAGCCTCATAAATCTTGTTTAGCAGCTCGCTGACTATGTTTACAGTGATGGAATTGAAAGAGCTCTCCAGACGTGTGCCTTAATGAGGGGGTCTGGCGTGTTGCCTGACTTTTCCCCAGAAGGGTGTGCTCTGTTTTGAGCACCATTGATGGAGCAGAGGCAGTGACCCTGCTGCTTGTACCTTGACACCCCCCTGTTGGAGTCAAAGGCAGTCTCATGTGAAGCCTCTTTTGCGTCTTGTCATTTTAGCTTGTGAACCATTCATGCAAATAATTTAGCATCCCACCACTTGGTGATAGAAACAAACTCCACAGTCAAGTTGACAAAAATAATCCCTGTCTATTAAGATTCAAAAGCTAGCTATAGAAAAATTATGAAAAAATAAGAACAAACTAATGGTTTCCTCTTATTTTATATTTCAGTTTGTATAGAGTTTACAGTTCTAATTCATTGTTATGATTTTTTTGATTGAGTCAAACAAAAAGGAAAGTAGATTAGCAGTTTGTAGTACAGTGGCACAGTAGGCACTGCAGTGTTGCTGCCTCACATCACTTGGACAAAAATTCAGTTCCAAGCTGGTTTTTGAGGAGTTGCCACATTCTGTTCATATCCACATGGATTTCATTATGTACTGAATTTTCTTCTTATATGATCCTTAGAGTACCTTTCAGGTCAGTTGCCCTTGTTTGTGAGGCTGTGTTTTGTGAAGAGTGCCATTCCATGCAGACTTAGATCTGCCTTACAGACGATCAATTAGTTGCTGTCATGTGACTAATACAGTATATAGTATCCATAGTGCAACACAAGAAAAACTTCATAAAGGGCTTGAGAACAATCCACAATGTTCACCTACCTCATATATCTCAACATAGAAATCATCCACTGCCACCAGTGTGACTGCTGAGTATGACTTGCAGTCTGACCAAGGCTTTCTTTCAGACACCTTGGTCATAAGACCACACTTCATGGTTACCTCATGTAATTCAGCGTAGTGACCACTAAATGGATGCCAGAGTGCAAGCTCGATTGTACCCATAATTCAACATAAGTAAACCCAAGAAACATTCTAATGCCTTGGCCATTAGTCCAGGCTTTTTGTGTACCTCATATACCTTAGTTTAGTGACCACTGAATGGCTGCGATGGTACTACTGGATAGTTCAGATAGTCCAATTCAAGAAAACTGGAGAAGGACTTCAGGAACAAGTCCACACCTATCACCATCCCTACATACTCAAATGATTACTTATTGCTGCCAATTTGATGTCTTGGTAGTGGTAGTATCCATAATCTGATAGTTCTAAACTTAAAAAAGGTCAACATCTTGCTCACAAGTCTAATCTACCTTATATGTCTCAATTTTGAATACACAATGTGCAGTCAAAAAATCGAAAGTACGCCTTATGAGAGGGATTTAAGAGTCATAGTGGACTCTAAGCTATCGACTTCCCAACAGTGTTCAGAAGCCCTTAAGAAGGCAAACAGAATGTTAGATTATATATCATGATGTGTGGAGTACAAACCTAAGAAGGTTATGCTCAACCTTTATAACACAGTGGTGAGGCCTCATCTGGAGTACTGTGTGCAGGTTTGGTCTCGAGACTACAAAAAGGACATGGAAGCGCTAGAAAAGGTCCAGAGAAGAACAATGAGCTTGATTCCAGTGGTTAAATTATGATGAAAGATTAAAAGAGTTGAGCCTTTTTAGTTTAAGTAAAAAAAGATTAAGAGGAGACATGAGTGAAGTGTTTAAAATTATAAAGGAATTAGTACAGTGGATCGAGACTGTTATTTTAAAATGAGTTAATAAAGAACACAAGGACACAGTTGGGAACTTGTTAAGGGTAAATTTTGCACAAACATTAGGACATTTTTCTTTACACAAAGAACGATAGACACTTGGAATAAGCTATTAAGTAGTGTTGTAGACTTTAGGGACTTTCAAAACTCGACTTGATGTTTTTTTGGAAGAAATAAGTGGATAGGACTGGCGAGCTTTGTTGGGCTGAATGGCCTAGATTGTTCTAATGCTCTAATTTAGTGATCACTGGAAACTGGTCAGTGTGCCTACTGGCTTGTACCCATTGTTGCACATGACTATATGACGAAGGCCTTTAAATGCCTTGGTTGCCAATCCACACTTTTTACCTACCTTAATTTTTTTATATATATGTACATGAATATATATTATTGATTATTTAATTATCAGCAGCATACTTCTTCTAGGTAGAAGTTATAGTGTGACATAAATAAACATAAATTGTCTTTGAGACACCTTGGTCACTAGTCCACACTTCTCAGCTATCTCATATATCTCAACTAAGTAGTCACTGAAATTAAGCAGTGGGATTCCTTGGTTGCTCTCATAATCCAACATACAGTAAGTAAACTTAAAAAAGCCTCCCAGTGATTTGGCTACTACATCTCATAGGCCTCCTGTTAGTGATCACTAAATGACTGCTAATGCAACTGCTGAGTCATACCTATAGTCATATACAAATAAACTCAAAATGACTTTCAAACACCTTGGTCTCAAGGCCGCACTTCTAACCTATCTTAAAGTCTTCAACTTAATGATTGCAGAATGGTTGTCAGTGTGTCTTCTGTATATATCTGTAATTCCACAGGAGTAAACTCAAGAAGGCATTCAAACACCTTGGCCACCAATCTACACTTTTTACCCATGTCATATATTTCAGTTTACCCATCCCTCAATTATGACCAGTGTGACTGCTGGGAAATACTTGTAGTATAGCACACGTCGACTGAAGATGGCCATCAGACTTCATTGGTTGCAGGTCTACAGGTCTTATCTACCTCAAATGCCTCAACCTAGTAATCACTGAATGACCACCAGTGTGACTGCAAGAGTAGTATGCATAGTCTGACACTAATTAACTCAAGAAGACCTTCATTTAAGGATAAAGCATCTTCTCAGTTTTTCTTATTTTAGTCTGGCAGGTTCCCTACAGCTTCTAGCATTGATAACTCCTGTTTCTTGAATGTTGGGTCTCTTTATAGGTTGGCACCTCACCCTACTAACAGTGGTGAGGGTGATACACTTTTCTGTTGCTTTATTTTACCTGACAGTATTGCAGTTTTACAGTATATAGCGATAGCTCTGACACTTGCATCATTTGGGGATGACTTCTTTGCTGAGTCAGCAGCAGCCTGAGTTTGCATTTCATATTCAAATAAGCAGCTTCAGGACAAGCTACAGGGAAACCTATCACAGTTACATGATCACCATTTTGGTATGGCTAAAGGAAGCCATCCTTCTAATTGAGCAATGAAATTAGCAAAAATCTATTGGGTTAGCACGGGCAAGAGCTGCGTAGTACTATAATATTATACAGAGAATGCACATTCAAATCATATTGAGCCAACTCATGGCAGACCATAGATCTCTTTCATTTAGAAATTATAGACAATCAGAAAAGAAAGTAATAATGCAGGAACATTTTCCTCGCCATCCTGAACAGAGATGAACTACAATGGCTAACTTAAAAATTATCATCTATTGTTTCCTCATTTACCTGGGTTACTGGTGCTTTGGTAACACAAGCTGATATGTACTGATAACAATCAGTGATGATGGCAGTCTAAATGCTATACTTGGCCTGCTGTTGGCTATTTATGTTAAGGCAGGTATTACCACATCTACCTAGAAATTGATTTCCTGATTTGTTAGAAAATTGTATAAGAACAAGGAGAGAACACTGGGGCTGCATAATATGCTTTCCTCCAAATTGGATAGACACCGCTAACAGGCCTGGTTATCAACAAGCTCCTGCCGAGTCTCTACATATAATTACACGGCAAAATGAGATGGCAGACGTAGCAATTGAGATTTAATTGTGTACAAACACGTGAGCCGTGAATACTTGTTTTAGATGATGACAGTCTAATTAGATTTCATCTTGCTTGTAGTTTGAAACAATTGGCTGCTTTACAGATGCTGCAAAGAATGTGTATGTGAAACACCGGATGAACTGGGGAAGGCAGAGTGGGTTCTGTAATAGCAGCTTCTTCAGACTGTGTGACTGTTCTAGTGATGAGGGCGTGATTTCTCTCTTCGGTTGGCTGCCATCTCTCATCATTTATGTGCCTTTATAAACAGGCACATGTCTGCTTTAGGCACACATTCCTGGAAATATATTTTTTGGGTGATTACATTCTAGCAAGAGATGTAGTGTAGTTACACATGTAACAGCAGGTAGCTCTGAGATCAAGTGTCATTATGTGGAGTCATTGTCCACTGTGGAGACTTTGCTGAGGGTCAGGATCAACTACAACAACAACAGCTTTTATTTATATAGCACATTTTCATACAAATGATGTAGTTCAAAGTGTTTTATAGGATGAAGAAAAGAAAAAAAATTATATAAAAATAAAATTAGGCAATACTAATTAACAGCATAAAAGTAAGGTCTGATGACCAGGGAGGACAGAAAAAACTCCAGATGGCTGGAGAGAAAAAAAAAATCTGTAGGGGTTCCAAGGCCACGAGACCACCCAGCCCCCAGTAGGTATTCTACCTAATATAAATGCTCTCAATTAGTCCTCATGGTTTTCAGGCTCCACGTGGAAGAATTAGACGATGATGGTCATGTGGTCCTCTGGTCTTCAATCCATCAATGTAGGGACTGCAATGTGCTTTGATCAGGTGGTGGTGGCATAGATCACCACCACAGAAAACCAGAAAGAGAACAGCAGAGAAAATAGAGGTTAGTACGATCAGAGGCAGAAGAGTGATGTCTACATTCAAATGAGAGAATATATTCACCAGTGGTTTATGAGGAGCCTCAAAAGCACTGGGCCCTATTAAAATTATGTTTTAGGTTGATTGACAACTCTAAATCAGTCTTGAGCAAGTGTGTCCTGTGAAGCACTAGCCTCTTGTTCAGGGTTTCTTCCTACATTAGAACACTAGAACAATCTAGATGAGAACAGGCCATTCAGCCCATCAAGTCAAGTTTTGAAAGTCCCTAAAGTCTTACTGTCTACCACCCTACTTGGTAGCTTATTCCAAGTGTCGATTGTTCTTTGTGTAAAGAAAAACGTCCTAATGTTTGTGTAAAATTTACCCTTAACAAGTTTCCAACTATGTCCCCATGTTCTCGATGAACTCATTTTAAAATAACTTAATCCGCTGTACTAATTTACTTCAAATTTTAAACACTTCAATCATGTCACGTCTTAATCTTCTTTTGCTTAAACTGTATAGGCTCTTTTATTCTTTCTTCATAATTCATCCTCTGCAACCCTGGAATCAGCCTAGTTGCTCTTCTCTGGACCTTTTCTAGCTCTGATATGTCCTTTTTGTAACCTGGAGACCAAAACTGCACACCGTACTCCAGATGAGGCCTCAACAGTGTGCTATAAAGCTTGAGAAGACCTCGTTGCACTTGTACTCCACACATTATGCCTTAAAACCCAACATTCTGTTTGCCTTCTTAATGGCCACCGAACACTTTTGTTAAGTCGATAACTTAGAGTTCACTATGACTCTAATATATGACTTGCGTCTATGCCAAGGTCATAACAAACTTCTAAGTTTTGAAACTGGATAGATGAATATTTTTAAGGGAAACTCAAAATTTAGCTTTATCACTAAAGCAAATGTAGTTTTATCAAGGGCATCTAGTTAAATCACAGTTCTTAGATTGGCCAACTGGTCATTTTTCTCCACCTGGTTTTTATATTCTGTTCTTTGCTTTGATGCATTCCACCACCACCACTATTTAATATCAGCCAACTCAAATGGCAATTCACTTCTGACTGCTGGGGACTGAAACCAGGATCAACGGTGTGAAAAGTGAGACCACTAACATGTCTTAAAAATTGGATTTTTAAATGAAAATGTTCTCCATCTACATTAGAATCGTGACATTGTTTACTGAAGTACTTTAATCCATACTAAAATGACCGAAAATGCATATAATGGAATCATCCATCTACACTGGCAATACGCATAGTGTGGACATCTTAAACTGGGCCATTTGAGTCAGCTCAAATTTCAGCTTCATTGGCCATCATTTCGCATGCAGTATAAGAGTGGTTGTGATGCTCGATTGCCTGTCATGTACAAGTATGGACTGTTGCAGGATCATAAGAATTACTGTCATGTCAATCGGACCAAATGTGCTTGTTTAGTTTGAACACATATATGACTGGCATCTCTATCATGCCATGTGAATAGTCGCTTCACCATGATTTCTAAAAATCACTCAAAACGAAATTCAGAAGCATACAGCTCAGCAACACAAGTGCCATGGAAAGTAACTCTTCTATACCCATTATATCGAAATACTGTATGTTTGTCTTGCATAAAGGGTGATCAATCAAGGAATGAGACATTGTAATGAACGTGATCCAATCAGGAAACAGCCACATAATGAGCAGAGTGTTGGGTTATGCTAAGCAACACAGCAAGTACCATGGAAAGCAACTCTTCTATACCCGTTATGCTGAAATATATTTTTCTTCCATGAAGGGGGACCAATCAGAAAATAAGATGTTGTAATGACTGTGATCCAGTCAGGGAACAGCCATGTAATGAACATGAACCAACCAGAGTGTGACGGAGTTAGCATTTTCAGAAACCTTTTTTTTTCTTTCATCCACACTAAAATGTCAGCCCCAACGTGTTAAAAGTTACCAGCTCTAAAGAGTATTTTCAGAAGTATTCGTTTTCATGGGTTGAAAATGCTGGGGTAGTTTAGCTCAAAGCCTCCAGCTGATACCTTAAACCTTTCTGCTTTGTTTGTGCCAGGACTTTCTTACAAATGTCTTGTGGAATAAGGAGGCATATATTCATTTTCATTTTAATACTTTGTATATACCTAGGGAATGTAGTATCTTGTAGCATTGTCTCCTCTGGTCTGGTGTCTGTCTTGTAACTACGTTATTATTATTAGCACAGGCAGTATTTCCCTGATGAATATGTATGTGCTTTACCTTTGCCATAAACATAACGTTTCCTACAGACTAGTTCTGTTTCTTCACAGGACTTGATAATATTTGTCCAGATAAAACTCTTTCTTTCACTCTCTCTCTCACATACCTACTCCACGTTGTCTTCTGTCTGAGGCATTTAGCTGACAGCATTAAAAGCGGTTTACTTTCCAATAACCAGTCTTTCCTTCTAATTGATTTATCACAGCTCCAAATGAGATTTTTATTGCCCAAGTAATATTACTTTCTGTGTGGGTGGGACTCCACGACAGATTAGTCCGCAGCATTCTTGAAGACTCGTAACAAAAGGCTCACACTGACACCTGCAACAAACCTCAATGCCCTGAAATAAAAATTAAAGCAAAAACAAAAAAAAGGAAAAAAGAAAAGGAGAAAAATGTATCATAAGGCTTTTATTAAAAATTAATGGGTCACACTATTATGGATTCATTCCCAAGGCAATTGAAAAAGTAATTACATTTCAGCAAAAATTTGGTATTCAAAGAGAGCTTGTCTGGCAAGAGGCCCTTTCTGTGAAATTGAATTTGGCTGGAGAGTGCAGATGAACTGCTGAATGCTTGTAAGAGATGACAACAGCCAGCAAAATGTCCTGCAAAGTGGCAGAGAGTGGGCCTCCTCTTGTGTTGTGTTTTGTTTCTCTCAGATATTGGTTAGCTGTGTCTGAAATTGCAGTGATGAAAAGCTGCCCATTAAAAAGATGGGAAACCAACTGGAAATTCAACTTCTGTTACTCTTCCATTTGCTGGAACTACAAAGGACTTCTTTCATTTGGTATAACCTTTTAAGGCACATGAAATAGAAGTCAAAGACACTCCATCACTCTTAAAAGTGTCATTCCCCAAGCTACACTAAGGATATTACAGTAGTGCAATAGTTGGTATTGTTGCTTCAGACCATCAAAGCCATGGATTAGACCATGGGCCTGTGTAGAATTTGCATGTTCTTCTAGTGTTGGTAAGTCCTTTCCTCCCATATCTCAGACATGTAGATTAGGTCAATAGGCAACCCTGTGGAGGTATTCAATCTCTCCTTGGCCTTATATAATGATCAGATGCTCCTTGACACCCACTCTGGATTTGTCATCACTGGAAATGCCCTCACGTCATTGAGTACTACCTTTTGGGCAGACACACCATGTGTTCCAGTGAGGAGAGATGTCAAGGGTGCACCAGGAAACCAATTGGATGCTCGAAGGATCAATGCTAGGTCCTGTCCTGTTTTCTATATACTCCTCTCTATCTTCCTGTCTCTTCCGGTTTCTCTTATCAGTGCTATGCCATTGGCACACCACTGTACATGTCATTTCCTCAAAAAAACAACATGGTATCAGCTTGAAGCTCTGCATGTTCCACTGATATTGCAACCTGGATGAAGGAGCACCATCTCCAGCTCATTCAGGAAGGGTTGGACACTTTTGTTATCCCAGCTTGTCTATAAATTCAGAACCCCATCCAGCAAGTCTGCACACAACCTTGGAGTGATGATTGATAACCAGCTGTCCTTCACTGACCATGCTCTAACAGTCTCTTGGTCTTGCAGATTCACTTTATTCAACATCTGCAAGAACAAACCATATCTGACAACAACAACTCCTGGTCCAGGCGTTGGTCCTGTCACTTCTGGACTACTGCAACTCTCTGCTAGCAGGAGTACTGGCATGTATCACCAAGTCACTACAGATGATCCAAAATGCAGTGGCATGTGTGGTGTTCAACCAGCTGAGGTGTGCATGATTCACTCCCCTTTTCAGATCACAACATTGGCTTCCTATAGCAGCACATTTAAGTTCAAATCCTTGATATTTAACTACAGGGTAGTCAATGTGTCTGCACCTATATATATGGAGACACTTGTGAGTTCCTATTCCTCTTCAAAACTGCTCAGGTCTGCTGATGAATGGCATCTAGTGATGCCACCTCTGCCTAGCACCAAATCTCAATCCAGACTATTTTCATGTGTTGCTGCTAGCTGGTGGAAGGAGCTGTCCACCATCATTCAAACTACTGACTCCCTTAATGTGTTTAAGAAATGTTTGAAGACTCTCCTGCTCTGTGAATTCCTGTCTAATTGACAATGGCTTTGATCGGTTCATGTAACCTAGGAACTGTAAATAGGTTCTATTTTGTTCTGAGCTCTTCACTTGAGTTTATCAATTTTATAGCTTTGTCCTGCAACACTTGTTCCCAAAGACACCCCCAGACTGAAGTTTCCTCTGTTATGTTGATTTATTTTCTACGTCATTTTGTTTAAAAGCTACTGCTAAGCAAAAAACTTAAATGTTTATGGCTGTTGTACTGGTGCACCATCCAGTTCTAGTGTCAAGTTCTTTGTAGTCCTAACTTGAAATAGTAGGTCACAAAACAGATGGACAAGCCACAGTAAATATGCAGCATACATTTAACTCTAATGTTGATATGCCACCATAAGAGTGATTTATGTCTCCATGTTAACCCCACTCACATCACAAAAAGGTGCTTAAAATACTGTGTTGTTCAATCCCTGCATACCCTGAGGTGTCAGATTACCAGCATTACATGAATGAATTACTGATTCAATGCTTGCAGTGGGTTTATTGACAATAAACCTCAATATTACTTGCAAAATGTCCAGTTAGACCAAGCAATCCCATATTGCAGTGCCAAAAACAGGAATTGACTGGATTGAAAATTATCAGTAACATTGGAGACCCTCCAAGAGTGACATCTGTTTAGTTAAACATCTCCCAGAATGAACAAAGTCATGCCTCAAACGAGGGCAAGTTTATTCCAATGGGATTATTTGATCCAACTTTTTTGGTCCCACATCAGCAAGAAATATCATAAGAAGTGACATTGGCTGAGACAAATGTTAAGACACAACCAACCAGTGTGGGCTTATTGAGGCTATAGAAGAGAATGTCCTATAAGTACCTATTTGGGAAAGTTGCTTAACAACATCTCATAAGGATTATGTGTGTAGTAGATGTGGAAATATGGCATATTTAACAGACATGGTATCCTACAAAGTGAGATTTGGCATTTTTGTAAATGGGACAGGCATGAAGATCTATTTTTGAGTAGTCAAGCACCCTCCCCAAATCAAAAGGCTGTTGTTTTTCTGTAAATAGTACTTGTATTCTCTCTGTTTCACTTTCCCATGCTTGTTTTAAATAAAGCAAACCTGAATTTTATCTTGGTGGCCACTGGAACACCTTCAGTATGAACCACATATGTTAGTTTAGTTTTCCTGTTTGACCTTCAGCTTCATTCTAAAGCCTCGATACTACATTAGGAGGTCATGTGCCACTCATACTGACACCTTATCTGGTGGAAATTCCTGTCTTGCTGTTATAGCTTTGGGTTGAGGCTCCAACTCTTGGTGATCCTAAATTGGCCTGGGTGTCAGTGTCATCATATGAAACTGTGGCCACTTCTTCCCCACATGTTGTCAAACATTCTGTCAGACGTGAGTATCATGCACCCATCAGGGAGTAAGAGCAGACTAAGTTACTCAGGTGTCACTATAGCCTGATCCCAGCTACTCAGGTGTCATTCTTAAGCACCAAAGTCCAGAAAGCAGGAACCCAGAAAAGGAAGCCCTCAGATCCAGTTGTCTCCCTTGTGTGCATTTAATACAGCCCTGTGCATGACCTTGCTTTCTCATCTTGTGTAAGCGGGCCTCTGGGGCCACACCTCATATCATTTTGCACTCTGTCAGTTACACACACCGTGGCCTTAACCCCTGCGATCCAGGGTTGAAATGCACTGTTCTATTTGTCTTTCTCATTGCCTGTCACTGTAGCACGTGTAGCTGGCATATTCTGGAATTTTGAATGGGCTTCAGCCACAGGATTGATTGAGAGTAATAACAGCCTGATATGTCAGCTTCAGATAAATCCAAAAGGCAGTTTCATTCATCCTGGAGAAAATGAAGCGGCTGGCATTCCGTCAGCATAGCCGTGGGGATCTCTCTGCTGAGCCAGTGAGAAAGCAGGTTTGTGTGTCACCTGGGAGCAATTAGCAGAGACAGCCATTTATGGATGCAGAGTGTTGGTCCTTTGCAACATCCCCCCTTGCAAGGACTGTCTCCTACCTAAACTGATCAATAATGACAGTAATTAGAAAGAGTCAAAGAGTATTGCATTGACAGTTATACTGCAGTTACTGGTAATGATTTCTTCATTAATATGAGATTCTTTCCATATGCCTGCTTTAAAACAACAGTAAGCAAGCAAGTAAAGGCCAAATGGGAAACAACATAAATGATTATGCATCACTTTCATGATGCCCAATTTTAGACCTACCGGCATTCATGTACAACAGGAAAGGAGGCACTGTTCAAGTTCAAATTTATTGCCATTTGTATGCAGCACAATCTGATCCTTACTTGCATGTCTTCTACAGACCAGTGAGAGTAGAATGAAATATTAAAAGAATATTATCTAGTATGCTACCCAGCAAAATGTCTGACAGAGGAGGCTTTGGCTGTGGTGGTTTATTCTTAGCTGGACAGCCCCATTTTGTCCATTTTTGGAAGCCCTCTTATGTAGTTGTTGTTGGTTCTGCCATACAGGTTGTGTTGCCTTCATATTTAACAGGCTAAAAATCCTACTACATGCTCAATGTTTGTTAAGAGTTTTGTGATTATACTGTATGTAATATCTGTGGAAATGGACTGTACAAGTATTGAAAGTAAAAAGATTATATGCAAATAAACACACAATCTGTGAGGACAGACTTGCAATACATTGTGCTGAACCTTAAAGCCCAGAGCCATTGGATCAGTCACCACTTCCAGCTCATGGTTTAAGCCAAAACAGGATATTTTAATGGCTGGAGCTCCAATTCTGAAAATGATACACAGAGAATTACAGAAAACTATCTTGAAACAATAAGTTACTCTGGGTACAGTTTTTTACCATATGATGATAGCAATAATCATGTTAAAAAGTGGGTGGTGCAGTGGTAGTGCTGCTGCCTAACAGTAAGGAGACATAGGCTTGCATTTGCCATGTTTGGAGTTTGCATGTTCTCCCCGTGTCTGTGTGTGCTTCCCCTCAGTGCTCCACTTTCCTCCCACAGTCCAAAGACATGCAGGTTAGGTATATCAACAATGCTAAATTGGCCCCAGGGTGTGTTTGGTGTGTGAGTTTGTGTGTTTGTTCTGTGATGGACTGACATCCTGTCCAGGATTTGTTCCTGCCTTGTGACCTATGCTAGCTGGGATAGGTTCCAGCTTCCTTGCAACCCTGGTCAGGATTAAAGTGACGTTACATTTTAAAAAGCACCTCTTCTCTTTTGTGTCAATGAGGTCATTTGGTAATGTGCCTACCGAGGTATCACCAAAGAAAGAAAAAAATAACTTTTTATGTATCTGCACTGTCAAGAAAAGGAGAACAGAAAAGAGAGAATGGCATTTACCTTTCTTGTTCAGCAGACGAGAAGGTAAGACTACATTTTTGCTAATGTTTTAGCACTGCTTCAATGGTGCAACACAGCAGGGGACTGGCTGTCCGGCTGTGTGTCACCATGGAGGCCTACATAGCTTCACACTCAATCTGGTTCCTCGCTAGCAACTCTTCACCACCTGCCATTGAAGTAAGAACGGAGATGCAAAGCATTTAATTTAGTTTATCACAGAAATTAAAAGGGATCCCGAAGGTTAACCTTTGTATAGGCTTAGAGAGAGAGGTATTAAGTTACCTTCGGTTTGGAATTGGAAAGTGCTTGAGCTTGATTCCTGTGTGTGTGCGAGCACCCGTGAGACTTCTTGTATTTTAATAGAGACCTTGCAGTGGCAGAAGTGATGTGATGCAGAAACTTGTCCGTGTCACCTGTGATTTCTTCAGTGTGACACAGAGATTTAGGACTGGTCGTCAAAATGGCACCAAGTATAAAAGGCAGTTTCTGCCTGCACGAGTCGTCTTTTGATGGAGTCTTGGTTTGTAAGTGTTTGGTGTAGCTCAGCTTTAAAATGCATCAAGCATACCAGCTTGTGCCTATTTTTTGTATGTATGAATATATATATATATATATATATATATATATATATATATATATATATATTGTGACAGATAGGCGGTGCTGTCGTCCCCTTGAACCCTCAGACCAGACGCCAGACACCAGATAAAAGTCTAATAATTGACTTTATTACAATAATAAAATGCACCCTCCACTCCACTATGCTCATAAATAATTAAAATAATCAAATCAATAATCAATCCTCCACTCCCAGATGTATTGTCTCCCTTCCTCCCAGCTCAGCTCAACGCTCTGGGGTTTCCCACAATCCTTTATAGTCCTCGACTGGAAGTGCTTCTGATCCCGGTCAGATCAAAACTCCTCTTCTCCTCATCCCGGAATTATATCATCTCTGCTGTTTCCGTTATTGTGAATTGCTACCGGGCTGTATGGATAGTACAAGTCCCTGGGCCTCCCTGTAGCGTCCCCTGGTGGCGCCCACGGTATCCAGCAGGGCTGTAAAGAAAGACTCCAAGGTCCATAATGCCTTGCTCTGAATTCGGGGCACCTCGATGTTGCCGGGAGGGCTCCATCTATCGGTGTGGGGGTATTGGCCGGGATGAACAGCCGGCCATATACCAATATATATATATATATATATATTGTCATGCTTGGGTCACAGATTTGCACAGAGACACAGGAGGTCGTAGAAACAAGAAGGATTTTTATTCAAACACCGCAAACACAAGAGCTTAAACGTGCTCCATGACAAGTCAGAGATGACAGTTCTGCTAGGAGGAGAGAGAGATAAAAGCAAACAATCAATTCCAAACTGACAGGCGCTGCAAGGCTTATAAGTCGGTGGAGTACCGCATGAGGCTTGTATTACGCTATAGTGCAAGGATAAGGAGCAAAGTGAGGGTAGTCAGTGTTTCAGGGTTTGTGGTTTTCCCAGGGGCGTTTGTCTCTATTTGGGGTGGGATCAGCCCTCCGGCTCACACCCTTCCCCTCAGCTTTATTCACATTCCTGTAAATCAAGCGACTCTCTGTACCAGGTTCATTTAGTCGTGATAATACGTCTGCGTTGACGTGTTCAGAACCTGGTCGGTGCTTTACTGTGAAACTATAAGGTTGTAAACCCAAAAACCATCTTATTAGATGAGAGTTTGTATCTTTCTGTCGGTACAACCACTGAAGTGGAGCATGATCAGTTACCAAAGTGAAGTTTCGTCCCCACAAGTAATAGCGAAGCGCTTCCACAGCCCACCTAATTGCCAAGCATTCTTTCTCAATTGTAGAATAATTACGTTCCCTAGGAAGTAATTTCCTACTCAAATATGTGATTGGATGTTCTTTCCATCAAAATTTGTGACAGGACTGCCCACACCAAATGCACTTGCGTCTGTTTGCAAGATAAAATCTTTTGTGAAATCCGGGTTCCTTAGAACCGGGTAAGAAGACAATGCTTTTTTTAAATCGTTGAAAGAACGTTTACAATTTTCTGTCCACAAGATAGGTCAGTTTTTTCTGCCTCTAGTAAGTTCTGTAAGAGGAGCAGCTCTATGTGCAAAATTTGGAATGAATTTTCTGTAGTAACCAGCGAGTCCCAGAAAGCGCTGTACTTGTTTCTGTGTCCCAGGTCTCGGATAAACAAGCATTTCTTCTATTTTCCTTAATTGTGGCCTAAGTAAACCCTTGCCCATAGAATAGCCTAAGTAATGAGTCTTGGACATGCCTAGTTTACATTTCTTAGGGTTAGCAGTAAGGCCAGCCTGTCTCAAGCTTTCAAGAACGGCTTGAAGCCGCTCTAAGTGTGTTTTCCAATCATTGCTAAAAATCACGACATCGCCAAAGTATGCCCCAGCATATTCAGAATGAGGACGAGGATCTGATCCATCATACGCTGAAAAGTTAGAGGTGCCCCTGAAGACCAAACGGAGTCTTGTAAATTCATAGAGTCCGTCAGAGTCGCAAATGCCGTTTTCTCACAACTGCTAGCCTCTAAAGGCACCTGCCAATAGCCTTCGTGAGATCTAGCGTGGAGATATAGCTCGCTTGACCCAGTTTTTCCAACAGTTCATCGACACGGGCATGGGATAAGCATCAATTTAGAGACCTTATTCAAGCGCCTGAAATCAAAACAGAACCGAACCGAACCGCCTTGCTTTGGGACTAATACGACTGGACTGCACCAGTCACTTCTACTTTCACGAATTACACCTAGTGTCAGCATCTTTTTACCTCTTCAACAAAACAATATTTCGCGCCCGTATCCGAACGGCCGCATCTGTACGCTGAACATCAGGTTCAGTGGTAATTTTATGTTTTGTAATGTTAGTCTTGCCTGGTAAATCTGAAAAGACATCAGTGTTCCGTTCTATCAAAGATAACAGTTCTGTCTTTTGCGTGTCAGTAAGATCATTACCAATGGTAACATCGGTCTGAGAAACAGCAGCCAAGGAAGTGTTAACCTCTTGTCGGTCGTGCCATTCCTTCAAGAGGTTAATGTGTAAAATCTGGAATGGTTTGCGCCGGCCTGGTATTCTAACCTTGTAATTTACCGGACTCATACGCTCCTCAATAATGGCGGGCCCTGCCATTTAGCTAAGAATTTGTGTGGATCCGAGGGAACCAGTACCAAAACACGATCGCCAGGTTTGAACTCACGGAGCTTGCTGCGCCTATCGTAAAGACGCTTCTGAGTTTCCTGTTCTCGTTGTTGGTGTTCCACAGCAATAGAGGAAAGCATAGAAATTCTGTCTTGCAACGAAATTAGTCGATCTGCAAAGCTTCGACCTTAGCTGCTCTTCGCTTCCTATCCATTCCTCACGCACCACATCCAGGATGCCTCGCCGCCTGCCAATAACAACTGAAGGACTCAAGCCAGTGGACGCCTGTGGTGATTCTCGCACCATGTACAAAACAAAAGGTAGGACAGTGTTCCATGTTGTGCGATCATTATGAGCAACTCGCCTGATCATCTGTTTCAATGTTTTGTTAAATCGCCGTTAAACCATTCGCTTGAGGATGGTAAACAGTAGTACTCAATTTCTTAATAGCAAAGCTGTCACACAATTGTTTCATCACGCGAGAAGTGAAAGGTGTGCCTTGATCAGTTAAGATTTCTCTAGGGATACCAATACGAGTAAAAGTTTCACATAGTGCTTTGGCTACAGTCGAAGAGTTGGCCTTTTCAGCAATCATTTCTGGATATCGTTCGCATAATCAACCAACACCAGCAAATATTGGTACCCATCCTTAGTCTTAGGTAATGGTCCCACAATATCTAATCCCACACGCTGAAAGGGAACTTCCAATATGGGCATAGGACAAAGGGGAGCCCGAGGAGGCTTATAAGCAGAGACGATCTGGCAGTCTGGACATGAAGTACAAAAATTTCAACATCTTTTCCCATATTAAGCCAATAAAATCGCTTTGATAACCGGTTCTAGTTTTGTCGGCACCGAGGTGCCCCCCCAAGATGTGTGAATGTGCCAGATGCAAAACAGTTTCCCTATGTGCTTCAGGTACCACCAGTTGTTCAATAAATTCCCCCTCCAAATGATCTGAGATCACTCTGAAAAGACAACCTTCCTTTTCTATAAAGTGTGGGTTTTCATACCCCTGAATTACGCCTTGTGTAATAAGAGTCATTAGCAAGGCGAGCCTGTTTAAATGCATATTCTAATGAGCTATCAGTATGCTGCAAACGCACAAAATCTGATTGTTCGTAACCTGTTTGTGTTCGAGGCGTTTGCAATCTGGGAAGATGTAGAAGGACCAGCCCATTCTGGAAGATTGTCGGGGTGACCTCCTCCGCCTCGCTGGAGAGATGGGTTTAATATTTAAGTTGGGCTCTAGATTTTCCCCGGCCGCTACCAGTTCTTCGTCTTGGTTTTCTTCTTCTTCTCCCCCCCACTAAGTTCATTAGTGGACTGGACTACTGGTCATTTTTCCATCCTATGAGTAATGGCCAAGGGCACGAGTCTGAAACGGCAGACCAAACCTTAAAGTGGCGACCCCTATAAGTTAAAGGAAGAAGTAAAGTCTGATAATCTTTAACATCACCATGTACACAGTGTATTTTTACAGTCTCACAGTCTCTAAGGCATTGTTCATTAAGACAGTCTCGTCTCACAATACAAAGGTCACTTCCGAGTCTAACAATGCTGAGATTTCTCTGTCCCCAATTTCACCGGATCAACAAGCCATCTTTTCCATCCGATATGTAATAGTTGAGCAACAAACCTTGGCCAGTCCAATCTCCATTGAATGAGCTGGAGACAAGCGACATTCTCTTGCCAAATGGCCGAGCTGATCACATTGGAAACATCTACGGTTGGCTCCATTTCCGAAATATCCTCTGCGACGTCCACGTCGATGTGCTCTGTAGTGTCCACGGTTTCCTCAGCCTGCTGTTGGCGCTGTCTCCCCAGAAACAGGCGCCCCATCTACGACTGGATTTCCGGGTCCTACCTGACCCCATTCGATTTTCAGGTCCTGCAGCTTGTCGAGAATGTCCTGACGTTCGCTCACAGGTTGGCGGCAGCATGAAATCTACGCCTTTTCTCCAAGCGGACTGTGAACCCTCTAATCGCCTGGACATAATCGTAATGATTTAATATCATGGCGTAGAAATTCATCTCAAGAAGATCAGGTATGCCGGCCAGCAATATAATCACGACAACTGTTTCCATCACGTCTCCTTCAAACCAACAGTGCACTTTATGTATCAAATCTTGAATTTGCGCACGGATTGGGTCATCCATGTTTAGTTTCCAACCGGGAAAATAAACTTTCCCCCCACCCCAAAATTTTTGGGGGGCCTTTCCCTTTTTTACAGCACGGGTTTAAAAAACCCCCGCCCGGGGGGGCTTTTTCCAAAACCCGGTTTACCCCCCAAGGCCCCCATTTCCCCAGCACCTGGGGATTTGGGGGAACATCGTTTGAAACCGTCAGCCCCAAGCAAAAGTTTTTTTTCCGGTTCGTTGGGGGGTTTAAACCCGGGCCCGATTGAAAACAAACAGGCAACGCCGCACCCTAAAGGGGAAAAGGACCCCAAAGAAATCCAAGGGTGACCCTTTTTAAAAAAGGGGGGCCCCTCGGAAAACCCCTTTTGGGGGCCCCAATTTAAAAAACAAATTTTTGCCCCTCTAGGGGTTAACAATGGGGGGTTTCTCAAAAAAAAGTGTTTTTTTTTCAAATTTGGAATCTCCTTTTGGGCCTAAAAACCCCAAAACCCCCAGTTTTGGGGTTCCCCCAAACCTTTTAATTGTTTTTCCTTTTTCCCGTTAACCCCCCCAAATTAAAATTCCCGGGAATTTAAATTTTTTTGGGGCCCCTTAAAAACCTTAAACGAATAACAATTTCAAGAAAATAGGGAAAAGGGATAAACTAATAATTAATTAAAATACTATTTTTAAAAAAAATTTTAAAAAATAAAAACGTCCGTTAAAAAAATTTAAAAGAAACCCCCGAAACAAAAATTTTTTTTTTAAATAAAAAAAGAAAAGATTTTTTATCTAAAATTTATGGAAAAAGGGGGAATAACAAAACCCTTTTACCCGATCTTTTAAAAAAAAATGATCTTTATAAAAAAGGGAAAAATTTAGACGAAAATTTTTAAAAATTGCTAGTTTAAATTTTTCATTAAACCCGGGGGAAAAAAAAGGGGATTGGTAACATTTTTTTGAAAATTTAAAAAATTTTTAAGCATTTTTAAGCAAGTTTTTAACCTTTTATTCATGGGGATTTAAGTTCAAGCTTCCAAAAAGATCCCAAAAATTATGTCCCGGGGGAAATTTTTGACTTAATTAAACTAATTTAAAAAAAATTGGAAAATTTTTTTTTTTTTTTTTTTTTTTTTTTTTTTTTTTTTTTTTTTTTTTTTTTTTTTTTTTTTTTTTTTTTTTTTTTTTTTTTTTTTTTTTTTTTTTTTTTTTTTTTTTTTTTTTTTTTTTTTTTTTTTTTTTTTTTTTTTTTTTTTTTTTTTTTTTTTTTTTTTTTTTTTTTTTTTTTTTTTTTTTTTTTTTTTTTTTTTTTTTTTTTTTTTTTTTTTTTTCCCCCCCCCCCCCCCCCCCCCCCCCCCCCCCCCCCCCCCCCCCCCCCCCCCCCCCCCCCCCCCCCCCCCCCCCCCCCCCCCCCCCCCCCCCCCCCCCCCCCCCCCCCCCCCCCCCCCCCCCCCCCCCCCCCCCCCCCCCCCCCCCCCCCCCCCCCCCCCCCCCCCCCCCCGTTTAGACCCACCCTCTAACCCGCCCTTCTTAAGTAAAGTTCTAAAAAGGCAAATCATTATGCGTAAATGACCACCTTAAACATGCCTGAAACCCGGGGAACATAAACAAATGCCCGGTTATTTTCGGATTTTAAATTTTGATCTAGGTGTTTGCACCTGATCCAAAGTCTTGACTTAGTCAATTGGCCCCAGGGAAATTTGGGCCCCCAAAAATTGTTAGACAGTAAAAAAAATCTTCTAGCATTGGTATACCATGGAAAAACCCAAAGAGTGTCTGATTTAAAGAGAACATGCCGGGGGCCTGAGTGTCAAGGGAGGAAGACTAAACTTCCCATCCACCACGAAATTTTAAAAAGTAAAAAAACCCAGAATACAACCCACACTGCCCCGTCTTGAGGCGCTGCTATTTCCCCAAGATTATAAATACCAATGCTAATAACCCCGAGTCTTATTTTCAAATTGACGCCTCCCAAACCCAGGTAGCCCCAAAGAATGCCCCCTAAGTGTTTCCCAAATTAAAACCCTGTGGGGCCCTGTGTATTTTTCAATAAAAAATTAATGATATTAGAAATAACATGGTATACCCCCCCAACACTAAGGACCCCCCCAAAACCCCAACACCCTTTTATAAAAAAATTAAACTTTTAAATTGGATAGATTTTGATTTACAAAAAAAAAAATCTAAATTTAAAAACCCCCTCCACCCGGGCCCTTGGGCCCCGAACCAAAAAGGGTTTTTTCAAAGAAGATCGGGGTTGCTAATTTTTAAGTTTTTGGACATTTAAATTCCTACTAGATACTGGGGTTTTCCCCCAGACTGTTTTAAGATCTTGTATTTAAAACCCCTATTTAAGAAACATAATTTTGCCCCCTGGGCTTTTAAAAAAATTTTAGACCCATCTCTAACCCCCCCTTCTTAAGAAAAGTTCTAGAAAGGCAGTCATTATGAAAAGTTAAATGACCACCCAAATAAACATCTATTCGAAAAATTTTCCCGGTTTTTAAAACCCAAATCACAGCAAAAAAACTGCACCCCTTTTAAAAAGTAGAAAATGATTTGGGGGAAAATCAACCCAGAGGCCATTTATCTTTTCTCATCCTTTTTAGATCTAAAGTGTTGCATTTGACACCATTGATCAAAACAGTCTTAGAAATCCCTTAGTCAATGGGTGGGCCTTTTGGCAGGGTCTTAAATTGGTTTAAAATCCTACCGGGCGGGGAGAAAATTTTTTTGTTAGTTGGGGGGAATTACAATTAAAAAACACATGATATCCAATATGGTTTTCCCAGGGGGGTCACCCTTGGGCCCGTTGTTATTCTCAATCTAGATCTTCCGTTAGGTCAGATTATCTCAGGGCACAACGTGAGCTCCCACAGTTATGTTGATGAAAAGCTGTACTTATCAATAGCACCGATGCCCCCCATTCTATTGATTCACTAACAAATGTCTGACTTGTATCTGAATGGATGAATAGTAATTTTCTAAGTTAAATAAAGAGAAAACTGAAATTTTTTTAAAAAAAAAAGGGGGGAAAAAAAAACAAAAAATTGGGTTTTTGGGGGGGAAAAAAAAAAATTTTTTTTCCCCCCTTTTAAAAAATTTTTCCCCCCCCTTTGGCCCAAAAAAAAAAAAAAAAATTAAAAAATTTTTAAAATTTTTCCCCCCCCTTTTTTCCCCCAACCCCAAAACCCTTTCCTTTTAAAAAAAAAAAATTTTGGGAAAAAAACCCCGCAGAATCCCAAATAAAAAAAACCCCTTTTTTTCCCCAAAAGGGGGGTTTTTTCGGAATTCCCCCAAAATTTTTTTTTTTAAACCCCAAATTTTTTTTCCCCCCTTTT
Source organism: Polypterus senegalus (assembly GCF_016835505.1). Lineage (NCBI taxonomy): Eukaryota > Metazoa > Chordata > Cladistia > Polypteriformes > Polypteridae > Polypterus > Polypterus senegalus. The sequence continues at coordinate 99,519,496 of NC_053154.1, read as the reverse complement.
TAAAAATTTTCCCTTTAACCCAAAAGGGGTTTTTTTTTTTTAAAAAATTTTTTTTTTTTTTTTAAAAAAAAAAAAAAGGGGGGTTTCCCGTTTTTAAAAAAAAAAAAAAAAAATTTTTTTGGGGGTTTTTTTTAAAAAAAAAACGTTTAAAAAAAAATTTTAAAAAAAAAAAAATTTTTAAAGGGGAAAAACTTAATTTTTTTGGGGAAAAAAAATTTTTTTGGGGGGGGGCCCCCCTTTTTTTTTTTTTGGGGTTTTTTTTTGGGGGGGCCCCCCTTTTTTTCCCCCTAACCCCCAAAAAATTAAAAAAAAATTTTTAAAAAAATTTAAAAAAAAAAAAAAAAAAAAGGGTTTTTTTTTTTTTTGGGGGGCCCGAAAAGGGGGGGGTTATTTAAAAAAAAAAAAAATTTTTAAATTTTTTGGGGCCCCCCCCGGGGGGGTTTTTTTAAGGGGGAAAAATTTTTTGGGGGGGAAAACCCCTTTTTTTTTGGGGGGGGGGGGGAACCTTTTTTAAAATTTTTTTAAAAAATTTTTGGTTTTTTGGGGAAAAAAAGGGGGGGAATTTTTTCCCCCGGGGGGGGAAAAACTTTTTAAAAAAACCCAAAAATTTTTTTTTAACCCCCCCCCCCGGGGGGGGTTTAAAACCCCTTTTTGGGGGGGGGGGGGCCCCCCCCCCTGGGGTTTTTGCGTCCCCCGGGCCCAAAAAAAAAAAAATTTTTTTTTAAAAAAAAAAAAAGTAAAAAAACCCCCCAAAAAAAAAAAATTAAAAAATTTTTTCCAAAAAAAAAAGGGGGGGCCCCCTTTGGGCCCCCCCCCCCCAAAAGGGTTTTTTAAAAGGGGGGGGGAAAAAACCCCCCCCCGGGCCCGGCCCCCCCTTTTTTTAAAAAATAAGGGGGGGGCCCAAAAAGGGGGAAAAAAAAGGGGGAAAAAATTTTCGGGAAAATTTTTTTTTGGTTTTCCCAGGGCCGGGCCTTTTTTTTTTTTTTCTGTATTTAGGGTGCGATCAGCCCTCCAGCTCACAATATATATATATATATATATATATATATATATATATATATATATATTGTAATAAATAAAGAGTCTTTCAAAAATAGAAAAGATTTGGGGATCGTCCCCATATATTGTCGTCAGACAAAGTGAAAAATGGTTGATTCAGAATGACTTTTCAGTACAGAATGAATGAATACATGGTAACAAAATGGCGTTTAAATAACAGATGGGATGATGGGAGAGGAAATGGTTGGCAGGAAGTGACGATTGGAGGCGGACCACGGAACCAACGCCATCGTGAGCAGACAGGAGTAGTTGAGTGTGGAACCGAAGTGATGTCATTGGATGGGAACCGGAAGTGATGTCATCGCGGCCATTTTGGAACTGAAAATGGATGGGTTTATTTTTCTTCCAGTTTTCTGTAGGTAGAAAGAGATTCAGGTAAGTACCACGTGATAAATTCTTGTCTCGCGAGATTTCACTCACCTTTGGGCTCTTTGACTGCCTCCAACTCGCACGTGTGTGACATGACCCCCCCCTCAGCCCAGACCCATCCGGTCGGGCGACCTGCACCGAGAGGTCGTGAATCCGGGAGAGAGCATCTGCGTTGGCCTGCAAGGAACCCCGATAAGTAACGCTAAAACGATATGGTTGGAGATCCAAAAACCACCTAGTGACACGAGGATTCGACTCCCGATGAAGGGACATCCACTGTAAAGCGGCATGGTCCGTCACCAGAGTGAATTCCCGCCCCAATAGGTAGTACCTCAACGATGTAATAGCCCACTTAATCGCCAGGGCCTCTCGCTCCACCGCAGCATACTTCATCTCACGGTCCAGCAGTTTCCGCTCAGATACATAACGGGTGTTCAGCACCCTCGACACATTGGCTCAACACGGCACCCAATCCTGTGGCGTATGCATCGGTCTGGAGAATAAAAGGAAGAGAAAAATCAGGGGATTTTAATAAAGGTGCTGATGTAAGGGCCAATTTCAAGTCACAAATGCTTTATCTACTGTATCATCCCATACCACTTTTATAGGTGCCCGTTTCTTTGTCAAATTAGATAAGGGCAGCAATTTCTGAGAAATGTGGCACAAAGCTTACGATAGTAACCAGCTAATCCCAAAATGCCTGTACTTGCCGCTTATTTATCGGACGGGGCCAATTTATGATGGCATCAATTTTAAGACATTGTGGTTTCACGACACCCCCCCCCACTAGGTAGCCCAAATATTTGGCTTCTCTTAATCCAAAGAAACATTTCTTTGGGTTAATACGAAGTCCTGCAGCTGCCAGTGTGGAAAGTACCGTTTTCACCTGCCATACATGATCCTTCCACGTGCTGGAATAGATGACAACGCTCATCTAGGTAGGCGCACAATAGGAATTGTGGGACCGTAGCAGTGTGTCTACCAGACGCTGAAAAGTAGCTGGCGCCCCGTGCAAACCAAAAGGAAGGACCCGGTATTGCCAATGTCCACTGGGAGTGCTAAATGCGTTTTTCTTTGCAGAATCCGTTAAAGGAATTTGCCAATACCCTTTGTCATGTCAAGGGTAGTTAGAATTGCGCTTCCTAGCCGATCGAGCAGATCATCCACTCGCGGCATCGGATAGCATCAAATTTGGAGACCGATTGAGTCGCCGAAAGTCATTACAGAACCTCCAAGACCCATCGGGCTTAGAAACTAGAACAATTGGACTAGACCAAGGGCTATAGCTTTCTTCGATAACCCCTAAATCCAGCATTCGCCTAATTTCCAATTCCACTTCCGCTTTCTTTGCCTCCGGGAGTCTGTAAGGTCTCTCCCTGACAATCACTCCAGGGTCCGTAATAATATCGTGCGCAATCAACGCAGTACGCCCAGGTAATTCATCCACCACCTCGGTACAGACAAGATAGCCTTTTCGAGATCTTGTCGCTGTTCTGGAGTCAAATTGGAACCAAAATTAAGTTTGGCACAGGACATAAAAGTGAACTAGGCTGTCCGGAGGAGGGATCGGGTTCCCTTTCCTTCCACGGTTTCAGCAAATTAATATGGTATACTCTTTCGTCGGTCGAATTAGGTTGTTTAACTAAATAGTCGGCAGACCTTTTCTTTCTTTAATTTCATACGGTCCTTGCCAATGAGCTAATAATTTATAATGAGAGGTTGGGACTAATACCATAACACGATCACCGGGACAAATTCGAATGGTGGTGTTTCTATTATAATAACGTGACTGTGCTGCTTGCGCTTTTCTAAATTCTCTTTTAGGATAGGTCTGATCTTCTCTAGTCTATCGCGTAATTGCGCGATATATTCAAGAATATTTGAAGTAGGAGTACCTCCTCCTCCCATCCTTCTTTTAACATGTCCAAAAGCCCCTGGGTTGCCTTCCATAATAATTCAAAAGGAGAAAATCCTGTTGAGGTTTGAGGGACTTCCCGATAGGCAAACAAAACGAGAGGAAGCAACTGATCCCAGTTTCTTCCGTCCTCGTTAACTACCTTGCGTAACATCTGTTTTAACGCCTGATTAAAACGTTCAACCAATCCATCAGTTTGGGGATGATAAACCGATGTTTTCAGATGTTTTATCCTGAGTAATTTGGCCACTTCCTGAACGTTTCTGAAGTGAAAGGAGTCCCTTGATCTGTTAAGACCTCCTTGGGGATCCCAACACGCGAATATCCCTACTAATTCCCGTCGCGATATTTTTTGAATTAGCTGAGCGCGAACGGAACAGCTTCTGGAAAGCGAGTGGCATAATCTACTAGAACTAGAATATATTTAAAACCTTTTAACGAGGGTTCTAATGGACCAACGAGATCAATACCAACTCGCTCAAACGGGATGTCAATCAGGGAAGGGAATAAGAGGAGCTTTAGACCTTCTGGGTATCTGGCGAAGTTGACACTCGGCATGAAGTGCAAAATCGCCTGACCTCCTCATTAACTCCGGCCAATAAAATCGGAGTTTTATCCTCTCCAAAGTTTTTTCGGAGCCTAAATGGGCTCCTAGAAGGTGGGCATGTGCTAACTCACATACCTTTCACGAAAAGTACGTGGAATTAACAACAAAGCCCGCACTTCACCCTCGTGTTCTGCCACTCTATATAATAAATCATTTTTAATTACAAAGAACGCATCGGTGGCATGGGATCTAGGTTTGTATAACCGCCAGTAGATACTACTGCATTTCTAGCATTTTTAATGAATCGTCATTCCATTGTTCTCTTTTAAATGGCGATGGAGTTAATAGGAACTGGGACGTTAAGTTTTGTATAGGATCTCTTTCGAGTTCAATGGGAGGGGCTACTGTCTCACGTCTTCTCGTCGACTGTATCAGCTCCCGCAGAGGACGATGGGACATCAAAACTTTCGCACTGGGTACCCGTATGGATCCGTGCTACTGAGGGACACGGCGTGGAGGCAGTCGGAGCATTATTCTCCATCACTAAGCCCAAATTCTTATTAGATGCAGTTACGTTATTACGCTGTTAATTTTATTCCAATCTCTTCCTAATATGACTGGAAAAGGGGGATCGGGTAATACAGCCATAGCCATACTGGTTAATTTATGAGCTACTGATATTACACACCTGGCTGTTTTATAATATTTAATATCCCCATGTATACATTTTAGACTGGTTTTCCCTTGAGTCCACTGTTGCGTAATATCGGGTAGCAACAATGGAAATGTTACTCCCGAATCAAACATTGCCCTTACCTTTCTGCCATTTATAATAACTGCACCTGTATATGGAAGAGACAGAGGATTAATCACTGTGGCACAGTACCTTTCTCCCCTTACTACCGAGCAATCCATAGGCTCGTAGGCACAGTTCGGGACAGATGTCCGATCTCCCCACACTTGAAACAGCGAGGGGACCGCTAGTCTGTCCCTTCTACTGAACGGCAGGTTCGGAGTTTGTCGAGGGGCTCAGGAGCTGCCCCACGATCTGTTGGGTTCGGAGAGGACCTTTCCGACCGCCCTGATTTACAGGCTGCCCAATGACGTTCCGCTATTTGGATTAAGGTGTCCATATCTTCGTAACTGTGCTTTCTTACTTGTTGGGCGATGTGGTCAGGGAGGGCATGTACAAATGTCTCGCAGGCAAGGAGCTCAGCCATTTTGTGGGAGGAGTTGATGTCGGGCCGTAGCCAGCACACACCTTGCCCCAGGCTTCAAAGCCCTGCGATCTTAACGGCCTTTCTGGATCGAATTGCCACTCCCTCCACTCTCTCGCCTGTTGTTCTGGTGAAACGCCGTAGCGTTTGAACACCTCCAATTTTAGCGCATCATAATTGGCCGCCTGCTCCTCAGTTAAGTCGTAGTAAGCCCTCTGCGCTGTTCCCTTCAAATAGGGAGCCAGTAGGTACGCCCACTCCGACCTCGGCCACGCTCCGCTTAGCGCACGCTCAAAAATCAAAAAATAAGACTCAATGTCATCAGATTCAGTCAAGGGGGTTAACTGAATTGGCTGTGACCGAGCTACCTCCGTCCGTACACCAGCACGGAACGAGCCTCGCTTCCGCCAATTGGGTCCTGGTTTCCCCCATCTGAATTTTCAGAGTTTGTAGATCTCCCACAATTGTACTTAGTACAGCGTTGAGGTCCTGTTCTTCTGTCATGTTGAACAAGTATCCTGCCGACTACGCCAATGTAATAAATAAAGAGTCTTTCAAAAATAGAAAAAGATTTGGGGATCGTCCCCATATATTGTCGTCCAGACAAAGTGAAAAATGGTTGATTCAGAATGACTTTTCAGTACAGAATGAATGAATACATGGTAACAAAATGGCGTTTAAATAACAGATGGGATGATGGGAGAGGAAATGGTTGGCAGGAAGTGACGATTGAGGCGGGACCACGGAACCAACGCCATCGTGAGCAGACAGGAGTAGTTGAGTGTGGAACCGGAAGTGATGTCATTGGATGGGAACCGAAGTGATGTCATCGCGCCATTTTGGAACTGAAAATGGATGGGTTTATTTTTCTTCCAGTTTTCTGTAGGTAGAAAGAGATTCAGGTAAGTACCACGTGATAAATTCTTGTCTCATGAGATTTCACTCACCTTTGGGCTCTTTGACTGCCTCCAACTCGCGTGTGTGATATATATATATATATATATATATATATATATATATATATATATATATATATATATATATATATATATATATATATATATATATACTACTCAAAAGAATTAAAGGAACACTTTTAATCAGAGTATAGCATAAAGTCAATGAAACTTATGGGATATTAATCTGGTCAGTTAAGTAGCACAGGGGGTTGTTAATCAGTTTCAGCTGCTGTGGTGTTAATGAAATTAACAACAGATGCACTAGAGGGGCAACAATGAGATGACCCCCAAAACAGGAATGGTTTAACAGGTGGAGGCCACTGACATTTTCCCTCCTCATCTTTCTGACTGTTTCTTCACTAGTTTTGCATTTGGCTACAGTCAGTGTCACTACTGGTAGCATGAGGCGATACCTGGACCCTACAGAGGTTGCACAGGTAGTCCAACTTCTCCAGGATGGCACATCAATACGTGTCATTGCCAGAAGGTTTGCTGTGTCTCCCTGCACAGTCTCAAAGGCATGGAGGAGATTCTAGGAGACAAGCAGTTACTCTAGGAGAGCTGAGAGGGCCATAGAAGGTCCATAACCCATCAGCAGGACCAGTATCTGCTCCTTTGGGCAAGGAGGAACAGGATGAGCACTGCCAGAGCCCTACAAAATGACCTCCAGCAGGCCACTGGTGTGAATGTCTCTGACCAAACAACCAGAAAGACTTCATGAGGGTGACCCAAGGGCCCCATGTCCTCTAATGGGCCCTGAGCTCACTGCCCAGCAGCATGCAGCTCGATTGGCATTCACCATAGAATACCAGAATTGGCAGATGCACCACTGGTGCCCTGTGCTTTTTACAGATGAGAGCAGGTTCACCCAGAGCACGTGACAGAAGTGAAAGGGTCTGGAGAAGCCATGGAGAACATTATGCTGCCTGTAACATCATTCAGCATGAGCAGTTTGGTGGTGGGTTAATGATTGTCTTGGGAGGCATATCCATGGAGGGTCACAGAGACCGCTACAGGCTTGACAAAGGCACCTTGGCTGCCATTAGGTATCAGGATGAAATCCTTGGACCCATTGTCAGACCCTATGCTGGTACAGTGGCTCCTGGTGCACGACAATTCCTGGCCTCATGTGGTGAGAGTATGCAGGCAGTTCCTGGAGGATGAAGGAATTGATACCATTGACTGGCCACCACACTTTCCTGACCTAAATCCAATAGAACACCTCTGGGACATTATGTTTGGTCCATCCAATGCCACCAGGTTGCACCTCAGACTGTCCAGGAGCTCAGTGATGCCCTGGTCCAGATCTGGGAGGAGATTCCCCACAACACAATCTGTCATCTCATTAGAAGCATGCACCGATGTTGTCAGGCATGTATACAAGAACACAGGGGCCATACAAAGTGCTGCGTACAATTTTGAGTTGCTGCAATAAAATTTTATAAAATGGACTAGCCTGTCACATAATTTTTTCACTCTGATTTTTGGGCGCCTTTGATTCAGGGCTCTGTAGGTTGATCATTTTCATTTCCATCAAACGATGTGGCATCCTTTCGTTCCTAACACATTACCCAGTCTATATCAGTATAGATATCCAGGAGGATTTCTTTTTCCCATTGAGATCTGATGTGTTTTCAAAGTGTTCCTTTAATTTTTTTGAGCAGTTTATATATATACATAGTCATGCACACTGAAAATTTAAAGAACACTTAGAAAACACATCAGATCTCAATGGGAACAAAAATCCTGTTCGATATCTATACTGATATAGACTGGGTAATGTGTTAGGAACGAAATGATGCCACATCTTTTGATGGAAATGAAAATTATCAACCTACAGAGGGCTGAATTCAAAGACACCCCGAAAATCAAAATGAAAAAATGGTACAGCAGGCTAGTCCACTTTGCCGAAATTTAATTTCAGTAACTCCAAGTAGCATGTATGGCTACCACGTGCTTGTATGTATGCCTGACAACTTTAGGGCTTTCTCCTACTAAGACGATGGATGGTGTCCTGGGCGATCTTCTCCTACAGTTGATCTGGAACAGGGTATCACTGAGCTCCTGGACAGTCTGAGGTGCAACCTGGCGATGTCAGATGGACCGAAACATAATGTCCCAGAGAAGTTCTATTGGGTTTAGGTCAGGCGAGCGTGGGGGCCAGTCAATGGTGTCAATTCCTTCATCTTCCAAGAACTGCCTGCATACTCTCACCACATGAGGTCGGGTATTGTCGTGCACCAGGAGGAACCCAGGACCCACTGCACCAGCATAGAGTCTGACAGTGGGTCCAAGGATTTTATCCTGATACCTAACAGCAGTCATTGTTTAACCTGTAGAGGTCTGTGTGTCCCTCCATGGATATGCATCCCCAGGCCATCACTGACCTACCGGCAAACTGGTCATGCTAAACGATGTTACAGGCCGCATAACATTCTCCACAGCTTCTCCAGACCCTTTCAGGTCATATGTCTCAGGGTGAACTGCTTTCATCTGTGAAAACCACAGGGCTCCAGTGGTCAGCCAATTCTGACATACTATGGCAAATGCCAATCGAGCTCCACGGTGTCGGACAGTGAGCAAAAGGCCCACGAGAGGATGTCGGGCCCTCAGGTCTCCCTCATGGAGTCTATTACTGATTGTTTGGTCACAGACATTTACACCAGTGGCCTGCTGGAGGTCATTTTGTAGGACTCTGGAAGTGCTCATCCTGTTCCTCCTTGCCAAAAGGAGCAGATACCAGTCCTGATGATAGATTAAGGACCTTCTAAGGCCCTGTCCAGCTCTCCTGGAATCTCCTCCATGTCATTGAGACTGTGCTGGGAGACACAGCAAACCTGCAAACCTTCTAGCAATGGCACATATTAATGTGCCATTCTGGAGAAGTTGGACTACCTGTGCAACCTCTGTAGGGTCCAGGTATCGCCTCATACTACCAGTAGTGACACTGACTGTAGCCAAATGCAAAACTAGTGAAAAAACAGTCAGAAAAGATAAGGAGGGAAAATGTCAGTGGCCTCCACTTGTTAAACCATTCCTGTTTTGGGGGTCGTCTCATTGTTGCCCCTTTAGTGCACCTGTTCTTAATTTCATTAACACCAAAGCAGCTGAAACTGATTAACAACCCTCTCTGCTACTTACCTGACCAGATCAATATCCCAGAAGTTTCATTGACTTGATGCTATACTCTAATTAAAAAGTGGTCCTTTATATATATGCATAGTATATACAGTATATATGCATGGACTATGTTTTTGTGCAATATCTTCCTGTCTTCATTTTTATTGAGGATGACAGCCATTTTTTGTGTATACACATTTATTGTTCTTGTTTCTTTTTTAATTTGTACTAGCCAACCCGCGGCGTAGCATACGCCGCATAATCAGGCCGCTTTTTAAATGATTTTTAAGCACAGAGGAAAAAATAAACATTTGAAAAATCCGTAATTTAGTAAACCACCAAGAAAAGTAACATTGCAACAATGCACGCTATGAACCAACATACAATTGTCCGTGACTGAAAACCGGAGGAGCGCCGTCGCGCCTTCTCCTTCCAAAGCGAAGGACGGGGTTGAACGGCGCTTGTTCAGTATGCACTGCCCGCTTATGTGCCCGCCCCCAACTCCCTACACAGTCGCTTTCGTCTGTGTACAGTCCACACGCACCTGTGAGTCACGTTGACTGTTAATTTTCCAAACACCGCCTCAGTCGGTTTCCACGTTGATTTTTCATTGTTCTTTGCGGTTCCGGCTGCTTTTTTTTTATATATAATCCACCAAGTCACCCGACCATGGGGGGCTTTACAAAGGGCAGGGACGTAATCAGTGCGAGCGTATGACCCGCACATACTGGGAATTTCTCGTTCGTGGGGAACAATTGGAAGCCACGGTCTCCATCACGAATGGGGTTCAACGGCTTACCCACGCCAGGTAGACACACGTTGATCCATTCAGTTGCGCGTGCAGTACCGGACATACAAGTGCATCACAGACCTGTTAATGCTTAATCTCATGTGGCTGAAAGCCACTTGTCCCTCTAAGATTTTGGACGCCGACCGCTGTTGAGTCGTGTAACTATTTAGCATGGGGGAGTCTCGTTCTTTTTCGGAAATAACCAGCCAAATCACTCCACCAACTAAGAACTGCCATGCACCACCACCCACGGAATCGAGAAAGAGCTATCAATCTGTCAATCCTGTCCATGTCTGGGCCGCGTGAGGTTTCCTGTGTTGAGTCAAATGAAGCGAAAGGCTCCGCACCTGGTGGTGCCCTTCCATCAATTCCTTTAAGTTTCAGCTTTGTAACCATACTCCCCCCTGAACCCAAAGACTTTGGTTACCCGGTTGGCTGCCTGTTACGGGGCCTGCATTGATGAAGCAGGTGAGACGGTAATGAAACAGAGGCACAGGGCTTATTGGTTTTTTAAAGACTGCTTCCTTCATTGTTTTAACCAATGCACGGAACGAACCAACACACAATCGTCCGTGCGGCACTCAGGGTGGAACGGGAGGAGAGGAGGACATCCACTCCGCTCCCTCCGTCATGCTAGTCTGCTGATTTCTCGTTCAGTATACACTGCCTGCTCATGTGCCCACCTCCAACTCGTCACTCGAGTCGTTGTCGTCTTTGTACAGTCCAGATGCACCTGTGACTCACGTAGACTTTTCATTGCTCTGTGCGGTTTTGGCTGCTTTCTATATATAATCCACCAAGACACCCGACCACGGTCGGAGGGGGGTGTATACAAAGTACAGGAGTATCTAAGAAGACGCATGTTTGTCGTGGATGCGAATTGCTGTATGTAGCGTGTAAAACAGTTTGCTATAGTGCACGCGGTCGTGCGTCGTAACCAAAAACTCGTTTTTTAAAGACTGCTCACTTCATTGTGTTTTAACCTCCTTTGTAAAGGAACGTTTTAAGGATCCCATGGGATACCCCTCGCAAACAGTTTTACACGCTGCATATGGCGATTCACCTCCGCGAGAAACATGCCTCTATTAACAGTCAACGTGGGTCGGAGCTGCATGTGACCTCTACGACAGACGAATATAAATGACGCCGGTTTTTCTGTGTCGTCGCGTCCCAGTTGGTGTCCGTGGCTCTGTGAGTTGTCGTTGTATCCAATGGTCTTGGAGTTGGTGTGCCTGGCTCTTTCTTCTACTTGTTTTATGTGTCAGTTGCGGTGACAGTATAAAAAGCTCACCTGGCACTATTTGACTTGCTCCTGTAAATATAAGCCCACTTTTGTATTGCAATACAAACTTTTTGTGTCTGCATCTGTTATATCAGAATACTACAGTTTCTTCCTAAATTCTAAAGTTGTGCAAGTTAGGTTACTTTTTAGGTAGTTTCTGACTTTAAAGGTTAGAGGCTGAATGCCACCCCTGGAAGTTATTAAAAATTATTATTTGTAGGCCTTCCTCCCTGGGGACATTGTAGGTTAGGCTGACTCTAATTTGGTCTTGTGTGTGTGTGTGTGTATGTGTGTGTGTATCTGAATGCGCCCTGTTATGCCTTGGCATACCATCAAAGATTTATTCATTCTAACTTCACACCAGATGCTTTTGGAATATTCTGGCCCCCCAGCATTTGGGGGTTTATGTTACTGTTTATTTTCTACAATCTTTTGTCAGGTAAACTCTGTTCCCAAAGTCATTACGGAATGCACAGGAGGTTCCCTGGGAAGGGAGAAAGCACTGTCCATTCAAATTTGGAGCCATCATCCCTTCTCCTAGCATTTGTTTGAGGTATTACTGTATGCACCATATCTGGTTACAGATGGTGGATAGGGTCCTTAGAGTTATTGGCTTGTTTGTTGTCTTTCTCCAGCCTCCCATGTGGCCTTGTGGGCTTTGGATTTGGGTTAGGCCCTGGGGACTTGATGCTTGATCCTTCCAGGCACCCCTGGCACTGCTGGCTTTGAATTAGGGGTAGGTTCTGGGAAGTAGATTCCTTGTCTTTAAGCTCTGGGGGCTTCTCCCTTGGCCTTGTGTGCTTTTATTATGTGGGTCATAGCTTACTTTGGATGAATGGCTAGGCCTAAGAGTGCCTTGCAATGAGCTAATGCTAAAGCCATGTGCATGTTAGGTTGAGGCATGTCACCCACTTACCCCCCTCATAAGTGCTATGAAAAGCTCTTTTTCTCCTAACTTCCCAATTTTCTTTGTATTCTTCATGTTCATCTTATCTGTGAGGCTTCATCCCTTTTCTTAGTTTTATTTTATTTGGCATAATACAGTTTTAAAACTCTTCCTTTTTAGGTTAGGGTTGATTCTTCATTTGATGCAGGGTGTAGCGTTCATTGTAAGTACCCTTTAAATAGACAGGTCTTCACAGCTGTCCATTGCCTTAAAAAGACAGTAGGGTCCCACTCTTCTAAGTGCTCCACCCTGCTACACTCCTACCATTGCTCCATGAACTTGACCTTTACCCTGCTTGGTGTGGTCTTGGTGGTAGCCTTACTCTTAGTAACCTCTTGCCTACCTGTTGTCCCTCACAAAAAATCCTGCTAAAAGCCTTAGCTAATTCCATATTTATTCAGTTGTTTTACATGGGTGACATTAATTCAGCAGATCTAATTCTACATTTAAAACTAAATATTTTACATACCAAATAAACTCTGAGTCATGTGTTTGGTGAGAGAATCTACTTTCAAAATAAATGTCATTACATAAGTCGTCCTCTTTTGGAAAATATATCAATATTTAGAAATAAAATTCTAGAAATAGCTTCATTCCCCAACCCATCACTGTCTGTGAAAGAGTAAGGGCAGGTATAACGTCGTACACTCATTGACATAGCTCACTGATTGGGTATACTAGCAGTTCATACAAATCTTCCTGCTGTGAACTTGGGTCTTAACTGTTCTACTCCATGGAGTGTTCCTGCATTAACACTCATCAATGTGCACTCATTGTCTGGGAAGGGATGTATTTTCTTCCAAGGGATTACTTACATTTTTTTGTACTGTAACTGTAAGCAAGTCAATTAATTATGGGTTTATAGTGCCATTACTGTCATGTGTACAAAGTAAATGAAAGTCTTAACTTGCCTGGGCTAATCAACATGCAACACAGAGTCACTCTCTGGCACCGTGATTAGTGAGTATAACAAACTTATCTTGTAACTTCTTGAGCCAATGGCACATTACATAATTTCTAGTCAATGACCATATCAATCTTAAAAAAAGCAGTTGCTAGATCTCATTGCCTTGAGGATGTTGGATTACACGAGTACAAGGATGAAAAATGACACGACTCCTGGACATCTTTTTGGCACAGTTTCAAATTTCTAAAGTCTTGTGTTAGCTGGCAGCAGCAATGCCTGTACGGATGTTTTCCAGGTGTTCTGAGTTCAGCTGCAATCTCTTTCCTTTCTTTTTCCTTTTTTTCATTTTGTCATGGTATGATAGACGCAAGATAGGTGAAAGAGAATCCACTTTTCTGTTTGCGCAATCCAAAACACCCACTTTTCCTCTTTCATTGAGGCTGCATTGTATCCAATGTACTTCACTCACTGTATGTCAGCTCTTACACACACAGTAGCCTGTTCTTACAACATTTTTCGGGTGCATCATTGGGGATGTCAAATTAAACAACTACAACTTAAAATCACTGGAAAAGTTGAGTAGTGTGATGGGGGTTTAACAATGGAATAACAATCTTGCCTTCCATCCCTGAACAGATTTACCTAGGACAATTCAGGCTTAATGCACTACCAACAGTAGTGGAGAAATCCTCTTTGAGCTATATCATCACTTCATCTACTCCAGTGAGCTATTCCGTTTAGTTTTTGTGCTAAGTTAAGTATGCTTCTTATAAATTTATCATGTATTGAAAATGTGTTTTCTAAAACATATTTTTGTTTGCTTTGTAAAGTGGCTTGTGATGGTTTACCCTATTAAGGTAGCTAAAAAAAGTTTAAGATTGATAAAAAAAAATAATATGACATTCTCAAGCCTGCTTAATGCAAATGCATGCATGGCAGACTAGAGCCTATCTCAGCAGCATCACGAGCAAGTCAGAAATCAGCCTTGGACAGAAATGTAATGTTATGTTATGATTGATTTTCGGAATGATATATTGGTTTTTTAAATGACTGACATGCTCTATAAGGAACATGCAAAGATGCATTGAGGTGGTAAACCAATGCAGACCTTGACCACAGCTAAAATTTTCCAATGGTTTTCCAATAAACTCTAATCAAAGACATTTGGAGAATGCCAAAACTTTAACATTCATTCAGAACTCACTTAACCCAGTGCCATATTTTACGTTGCATGTTTATCTTCATGTCTTTTGGCTGTGGGGAACAGGGGGAAAGAGAAATCCTGTATAAATACAATAAGAATGGACAAACTGCACACAGAGGAGAACTGGGTCAGGATTTGAGCTATCGATGTCAGTGCTGTGAAACACCAACATTAGCCATGGAAATTATAGCATTAATTTCTGTCTTGTCACTTTTTAACATATTATTTAAAAAAGGAAAATGATTGCTGGAAATTATTCAAAAGGAAAATTTTAAAAGGTAAAATATTTTGCGAAAGCACATGTCTGTCTGTCATGAAACAACGCGCCCCCACCATGGACCAGTTTTGTTGAGATGTGGAAACTTATTCTTTAAAGAAATTTGTAGGGACATTTCAGTTTTCATTGTGATATCTTGAACAGATCGCACTGTGCAGTTTTGCAATATTTCCCATTGAAAAGAAAAGGAATTTGTTTACTGTTTCAAGTTTACTTTAACAGCAGTTGCTTGAAATTATTTTGCATGTTTTCCTCTTTTATTCATCTGACAGCTGCTCGGATACCCAATGCAAGTGAGCCAAACACTGGGATGAGTGCACACACGGGCACACAAATGGTAGACTTCTGCTGCTGCTTTAGGAAAGTTAACGAATAGGCTACAAAAAAGTCACTTCTGTGTAAATAAATGCAAAAGGAAGCCAAACATGTAAGTACAAATAAGACTGAACCGAGTGATGAATATTATATGCACATTATTATTGTAAAGAACAAATGTTTTCAACCTGTAGCTAAATGGTCTTTGAACTAATTAATAACACGTAAAGGTGTAGCTCCTCTAACTGTTCTAAACATGGAATGGGTATAAAAATGAACAGTGACGCCAGGAGGTGGGAGGATTCAGGGGCTTAAGCCCCTAATCTCTGTCTCCCAGCCCCTGATCCTTCAGTCCAAGATACACATGACCAACCACGATAAGCCTTCTTCTTGCCCATCAGGTACCATTCATATTCTCTTTATACAATGAATCAGTTTGTTTCGAAGTTCTTTTTTATTTATATACTTGTAACAAATTATTGTGTTTTAACTATTCTTAACAGCTAGACAGGGAACCTATTTCAGTTGCTTCTCTCCTTTCATAGGCTAATTTTGATACGGAATTAATGCTAGTATTAGTATGCTAGTCATTTTGTATTAATACTGTAGTTATTAATGGGTGCTACTCTATTGGATATTCTTTCAAAAATGTTATGTTTAGTAAAACTAAATAGCAATTACTCCCAGAATCTCCACCACCAACACACATCTATCAATGCCATTTTTAAATCATTTATATTGCAATCTGCTATGACATGGCATGTTATCTTGCTGGAAGTAGCCATCTGATGGTTACACTGCTCAGGGATGGATATGGTCAGTAACAATACTCAGGTAGACTGTGGCATTTAAATGATTCTCTGTTTGTACTATGGGCCCAATGTGTGCCAAGAAAATCCCCCCCACACCATTACACCATCACCAGACTGAACCATTGATACAGGGCAGGATGGATTTATGCTTTCATGTTGTTGACGTGAAATTCTGACCCTACCCTCCAAATGTCATAACAAAAACAGACTCATTAGACCAGGCAACAATTTTCTAATCTTATATAGCTGAATTTTGATGAGCCTGTGAGAACTGTAACCTCAGTTACCTGTTTTTAGCTGACAGGAATGGCACCCGGTGGTGGTCTCCTGCTGCTGTAGCCCATCTGCTTCAAGGTTTGATGTGTTGTGCATTCAAAGGTTTCCTTTAAGCGCTAAGCTCCTGGTACAATTCAGAGTTACGGTCTATGAAAGCAGCTGAGAAACGCCTTGAAAGATTGTCACATAAGATGAGCCTCACTGTGCACATCCAGGCTTTCTCTGACCATCAAAGGACTTACAGGGATGCACTAACTGCAGCCAAGAACACACATTATGGCAGAATAATAGAAAGTGGCCATGATAACCCAAAGGTTTTGTTCTCTGTAGTTAATAAACTACTTCAACCTGCATCTGGCACAATTAGCTCCTCTACTGAAGTTTGTGAAAAATTCCTCCACTTTTTTTGCAATAAAATTAAAGACCTAAATAATTCAACTAACACAAATCCTTCATCCATTTATATCTTCCCCTGTCTTCCCACTCCATCCAGCTCTTTTACTAAATTTTCACCAGCCACATCAGCTTATATTCATTATCTGCTTTGTAAGATGAGGCCCACTACTTGTGCGCTTGACCCCATCCCCACCACACTTCTTAAATCCTGCCTTAATGCTATAATCCTGACTGTTACAACGATAATAAAATACATCCCATGACACTGACTTTCTACCAGTCACTTTTAAAATCGGTTGTGTAAACTCTGTGTTAACAAAGTCTAGTCTTGATGCTGACAATCTTAACAATTTTCAGCATATTTCTCAAGTACCTTTTCTATCAAAAGTTCTTGAGCATGTTGTTGCTTCCCAACTCCCCAATTACTTAACTTCTAATAAATTGATGGGACCCTTTAAGTCTGGTTTCAGGGCATAGCACAGCTGTGAAACTGCTCTGTTTCGGGTAAGCAATGATTTGCTTATGGCAGCAGACTCTGGACAAACCAACATATTAATTTTGTTAGAGCTTAGTGCAGCATTTGATATTGTCAAACATGACATTTTAGTGTGCAGAATGGAGAAATAACACGCTGGGTATCTCTGGCACTGCCTTCCGGTGGTTTTAAGTCCTATCTGACTGACAGGCAAGAGTTTGTTAGTTTTGGCAACAGCAGATCCATCTCTATTTGTACTTCTAATTTTTTTTATTTTTATGCTGTATTGAGGATTTGTTCTGTTCTGTGAATTGTATTGTATTGACCCCCTTCTTTTGACACCCACTGCACACCCAACCTACCTGGAAAGGGGTCTCTCTTTGAACTGCCTTTCCCAAGGTTTCTTCCATTTTTCCCTACAAGGTTTTTCCAAGTCTTCTCAGAGAGTCAAGACTGGGGGGCTGTCAAGAGGCAGGGCCTGTTAAAGCCCATTACGGCACTTCCTGTGTGATTTTGGGCTATACAAAAATAAACTGTGTTGTATTGTATTGTATTGTATCTCAGTGCCAGTCACACAGAGAGATCCTCAGGGCTCTGTCCTCGGCCCTTTGCTCTTCTTTGCTTCCCCTTGGCCATATCGATCATATCTATGGACTGGGTTATCATTTCTATGTAATGATACTCAACTCTATTTTAATGTTAAAAGTGAAACTTCATCAGGGCTTTCTCAGCTCACATCATGCTCCAATAAAAGTGGATGGAGCATAACACTTTAAAATAAAATTTCAACAAAGTGAACTCGTGCAAATTGGCAATAAAGCAAAAGTCACTCCTGACAGTGATCTCATCAGACCTTCTCCTGATGTAGGGAGCCTTGGTATCACTTTTGAGTCTTCCCTTTTCAACCCACATAAAGCACATTAAGAAACTTTCCTACTTCCACCTCCGTAACATATCCCACATGTGCTCATCTCTATCCTTTTTTAAATGGTGAGAAACTTGTCCATGTTTTTATCACATCCTGCATCGATTATTGTAACTCCCTACTGGCAGGCGCCCCTTCTAATCTCATATCACAGCTTCTGTTGATTCAAAACTACACTGCAAGAGCCCTAACATGGACCAGCAATAGAAAGCACGTGACACCCATCCTGATTTGCCTCCATTGGTGAATCCCCACACTAACCTGCTCTCTATAGGCGACAGAACCTTCAGCTGAATAGCGCCCAGGCTTTGGAATGACCTCCATACATTAATTAGATCAGCTGACTCCATTCATTCTTTTAAAAAAACAACGTAAAACTCTTCTGTTCAGGAAGGCTTTTAACTTAACTGGACATTCTGCCTCCTCTTTCAGTCTTCCTATCTGTCCAGATGCTCAGTATTATTTTTGTGTGTGTTACATCACAAATGATGTTATTTGTTAGGTTTTATTTTAGTATTGAATTTAGTATTTTATTGTGTTTTATTCTCTTTAATGCTTTTGTATATCCTGTATCTATCTGTTTTGATGTTCTACTCAAGAAACATTTGTATCCAATGTTACATATACCTGTTGTTCCTTTATGAGACTCTGTGAAGTGCCTTGAGCATGGGCAAAGTGCTATATGAATAAAATAAATTATTATTATTATTATTATTATTATTATTATCATAGTCATATAGCTTTGGGTAAGTGCTTACTGGGAA
Source organism: Polypterus senegalus (assembly GCF_016835505.1). Taxonomy (NCBI): domain Eukaryota; kingdom Metazoa; phylum Chordata; class Cladistia; order Polypteriformes; family Polypteridae; genus Polypterus; species Polypterus senegalus. The sequence goes on along the minus strand of NC_053154.1, from coordinate 99,500,941 downwards.
AGGCACCATTTTAACATAAGATTTACCATAACATAATAATCACAAACACATGTAATCGAGTTACTGAAGCCTATCCTAGCAGCATCCACTCATGTACACACCCCAAACTCACATTCTCTCATGTCAAGATTACTGTCACATGTACATAATACAACGAAGTTCATACTTAGATGTGAAAAGAAAATTAGTGTGGGTGTAGGAAAGCCCACACAGACACAGGGATAGCATACATAATTCACATGGACAGTGTGGGATTCAAAATCAGAATGCTGAATTGTTTTGGCTACAGTGCTAATCACTGCACCATCGTGTCTCAGAAAATGACATTTCTTCTTAATAACTGGAGAGTTTTACAAACCGAGGAATTAAGAAGATCCTAAGGAACCAATACATTTTTTTTTAGGTTTTTAAGAAATGCACATGAACAGAAACTGCTGACAAAACTAGAGGAACATGCTATTCTCCGGACAGATTAAATGAGAAGGAAATTAATTAATCAAACCAACACACAGTTGATAAGAGAGTGGGGGATTACCATCATGAGGCCTGGTGGACTTTTTTGTTGCAAAAAATCCAAAAGGAAGCATGATTTTTTGGATATAGCAGGATCTCCATGGGGAGATATATATTGGACTTGTTTTTAAGAAGTAACATTTAAACTGTGACACTGTGGCCACAGTTCCCCATGGCAAGTCTGCAGTCTCCTAGGATTTAATTCACCTTTATGGAGCTTATACTCTGTAACATTCATCACATAAAGACTTGTCTCTTCATTTTAATAGTCTTTACGCTTCCTTTTTATCCAGATCACTCAATTTCCAGATTTACATTTCCATGTCTAATGAGATATATTTTAAGATTTTTGTGAAGCAGCTACCTCTGCGAAAGACATTATCTAAATTACAGGTATATTGCTTAACTACAGAAGGAGCTGAAAAGAACCATTTCCAAATGGATGACAGCACATCAGTCTGGCCTCTTTTCCTCAGTTAATAAAATTAGTTGTGGTGTGTAATGTGAACAGGATGCCGTACAGCCTTTCAAATATTCAATTTAATGTGATGATGGCAACAGATTTCCCTCAGGAACACAACTGATCGGTCTGTGCTTGCTGGCCTTCTGCCTGGTTTAATAGCCTCATAGGAAGCTTGTGGTGTGAAGAGTGACTCCCCACAGCTCATCCTGGCAGTTGGGATGGTTAATCCTTGTACCATTACTTTTTATTCACATTTGTCCATGCTCGCAGAAAGAAGTGAATGATGTAGCCAGCTACATATTCTAGTTTCTCCTTGTGTTTGCGATTTTAAGTGTTGTTTTACAGCAAAATAAAATGTGCAGTAAACCAAACCCTTGTAATGGGTATCCAGCATGCTTAGAGCAACTCCGTCTTAACCATCCTACACTGCTATTAGCAAAGGGTTCAAAGTATGAATCTAGGCAAAAATGCATGAGTTAGCAACTGTTATTACTGTTATGATAAATCAAAGACAAGCATTGAAATTGGAAAAATAGTGCTATTACCTGAATTGCATATGATTGACTATGCTGACTGTCCTATTGCTCCGCAATCACAAAAGAAGAAATTAGAAAGTGGAAGGATTGTTAGTTATCATATTAGCATTACACAGTTATACAAAGTAGTCCATCAGTTGCGTGTGCTGCACATAACACAAACAAGGCTCCTTCTGAGAGGCTAATGATTTCAGATCAAAAATGGTCAGTATTTTCTTTTTAGATAGTAGAAGGCATCTAGCTGGCTGCCTTGGAAGCAGGAAAAAAGTCTGCTCAGCAGGGCTTGCGGTTCACAGCCCTGTGTCCAGCGGGCCCTTAACAGTGACAGCTGAAACTACCAAAAATGAATAATACCATCAATGTGCCATGGCCCTAATTCTCTGAGCAGCAGTGCTGTCACATGGTCTAGAATGTACGCATGCACCACCGAGCGTGGAAGATGGACTGTCTTGTATTGCAACATTTTAATTATGCACCTACAAAAGATCCCACGCTGTTTCTTCCTCTGTTTGACAGCAGGGCCATTACCTGCATGCTGTTTAGAGGTAATTTACACTTGGCAGTTGGCCAGCAAGGAAATCCGTTTTGCAGCACCGAGCCCCTTGGAAATATTTCAGAGAATCTGTGGGTGTTGTGACTGGGGTGTGGAAACGAGGCGAGCACAGGTCTTCCTCAAAACCACCAGGGTATACCAGGCTCCTTGACAGCAAAGGAGATACAAACTGCAGTGGATTATTAATCCTTTTCTTGATATTTCTTCTGCGAACCTGCTTTCTTTTTCGCTCTCAATTCTACCTTGTGCATTTTGTTACACAATTATTGACACATGTAGAGAGGCAGAGACAGGGTTCTACTGTTGAGAGCAAAACTCTGTTTCTAATGAGCTCTCCTTCAGACATCTGGAAAGGAGGAGAGAGCTGTGATGTCTGCATCCCCTTGAGAAATGGAGCACTTACAGCATACACCTGAGTCAGTGGAGGAACAGAAGGGCAGCAAGTACAAGCTGCCAGGATGGAATTTAATGCAGCAAACTTTGTGAGACAAAACTGGCATTAGAGCAGGGTGTGCTCAAGATAGGGAGAGGACATACTCATGCCAGGAAATGCTGACTAGCTGCTATGGTCCTCAGTGACATCTAATGAGGACCATCTAATGGTCCTCATTAGATGTCACTGAGCCCTAATAAATAAATAAAGTTATATGGAATATCCACAGAGACTTCCAGGGATCAGTGTCACCTAATATAAGGTGATCACCAGGTTCTTCTTGGCAAGGGACAGAGAACATGAAGAAACGTGATAGTACTTGGAAAAATGGTAAGCTCTTCAAGAGTGGCAAATATGTAAGCACCTCACTAGTATGGTGTCATTTTCAGTGAAGACAGTGAAGATGGCTATTGTTTTGTTGTGTTTCTTGTTTTACAGATAATTGGTATTGACAGAGCCATTTACTTTTTGTTTGTTTTTCTGTATTACAGTAGCAAGAAATTCAAATTCTTCAAACACAGGAAAGCAGTGAGCAGAATTCCAAGTTGGCAAATACATATTGTGCCTTAATGGCTGCGGAGGTTTACACGTGAAAAAATTTCACTTCTTTTGTGATTATGGTCCACTTTATTAAAGGTTGAGTGGGAATTATATAAATAATAAAATATAATAATAAATAATTAAATATAAATTGTGCTAAATCAAATACAACAATAAGGATACAATCAGTGCAACATCCTATCGATTTGTGTTTTACATTAGTCTCAAAGTCCATCTGCTATCTCAGATCAAAGACACCAATATGAAGTACACAGTGAGATATAAAACAGGTTAACAGAGGTATGGTTATATTATTTGAGAACAGTATTAATCAATTTGGAAAGTTTTCAATCAAAACCTAATTTATTTGCATCTCCCAATCCGAGTGGTTTGTCCTGAGGTGGGTGTGGCAACAAGCTATCAATGCCTCAACCTCTCCCTCTTAATAAGTTATAGGGACCAAAGTAACTAGTACAGTGGGTAGAATCTGAAACTTGTAGCCACTCGTCCATTTTGTTCTTCTGTCCTTAGTCACAAAGAAGCTGAACCACCAGAAGACCCCTGACATGATACCTCCTGCTCCATCCCTTCCAGTCCATTATCTTTTAGAACTTCAGCAGATAAGGAAGCCTGAGGCATGTTGACCAGGCAAGGAGCAAGATATAGTAATGTTCACCTAGCAACATTATCATAAAACAGGGTAGCCTGTGGTTCTCCAACACTGCACGTCATCTTGTGTACTTCTTTGCAAAGTACATTATCCATGACAATTATAACATATCCACAAAGTTACAGTATATAGCCTCAAGCAAACAAAAAAATTCAAAACGTCTTCTTTCCCAAACCAACCAGCACAAGTTTTCCATTGTCACCAGGTGAGGCATATTTATTTTTGAAACAAAATATAAGGATTTCTTTTTCACAAAGACTAACAAAGGAACTCCAAAACAAAAATACAAAAAGTAGTTTTACCAATGATTGTAGTCAGAATAGAATTACAAATATTATTCACCAAAATATCTTATTAAATAACCAGACCCAAAACACTAAGATGAACAATGAAACGGTATAAAATAGTGACAGTTAAAACTAGAAAATCGAATACTGAATGTTCTACAAACACTAATTCACTGCTTGAATTTGTATCTTAGACAAGGCAGTTGATACTGCTGCATCACAATTTATTAACTTGTATCAGAAGGGTAGTTTCTTGCAACCAGGGCAAGGACACAATACAACTCATTGCCTGCTTGTAGAGACTTTCAATGTGCGCAAGTAATGCAGTTAGAAATAAAGTAAAAAAGAATTAAAAGCTCTTTCAAACAAAGGAATACAATTATAACTAATTAATTAAGTTAAAGTTTGCAAATCAAGCTTCTAATTTATAAAATTCTTATAAACTAAAGAAAAAATAGCTTGAACACACAAGACAGCTTTACCAATTCTCTTGCAAAGCTCTCAAGTCTGTTTCATCACAGTACAGGATACAAGTTAAGAAGAACCCATGTGCTGCCAGGCTGCACTTTATCATAACTATGGCCAAAATAACAAAAATAAAGAAAACTCAATTGTAATGTCTGGTTTTGTAAGATATAATTAACAGCAGCTGTAGGAGTACCAGCATCAACACAATAATTTATTTCTTGTATAGCCCAAAATCACATACAAAATGCCTCAGTAGGCTTTAACAGGTCCTGCATTTTGACAGCCCCCAGGCTTGACTCTCCAAAAAAACAAGAAAAAATCTCCGAGAAAATCCTTGTCAAAAAAACTAGGTGAATACAACACACAAAAGAGAACAGAAGTAATATATAGGTGTAGAATGTGGTGCTGTAAAATGTTCAGTGAAAAATAATGATCAATAAATTTGTCAATCGAGGAAGCAACTGGTTTTTATTTAATGTAGTGCACCACTGCAACACAATTTCCAATGCAAATACAGTTTAAAATTAGACATATTATATGCAAGAACTTTCATCACATGATATATATACACTATACATATTTCTCAAAAAATTAAAGGACCACATTTAAAGCAGAGTATAGCATCAAGTCAATAAAACTTCTGGGATATTGATCTGGTCAGTTAAGTAGCAGAGGGGATTGTTAATCAGTTTCAGTTGCTTTGATGTTAATGAAAAGAATAACAGGTCCACTAGAGGGGCAACAATGAGAAAACCCCCAAAAAAGGAATGGTTTAACAGGTGGAGGCCACTGACATCTTTTCTGACTGTTTTTTCACTAGTTTTGCATTTGGCTACAGTCAGCGTCACTACTGGTAGCATCAGGCAGTACCTGAACCCTACAGAGGTTGCACAGGTAGTCCAACTTCTCCAGGATGGCACATCAATATGTGCCATTACCAGAAGGTTTTCTGTGTCTCCCAGCACAGTCAGCATGTCTCCCAGCACAGGGCATGGAGGAGATTCTAGGAGACAGGCAGTTACTCTAGGAGAGCTGGACAGGGCTGTAGAAGGTCCTTAGTCCATCAGCAGGACTGGTATCTGCTCCTTTGCGGAAGGAGGAACACTGCCAGAGTCCTACAAAATGACCTCCAGCAGGCCACTGGTGTGAATGTCTCTGACCAAACAATCAGAAACAGACTTCATGAGGGTGAACTAAGGGCCCAATGTCCTCTAGTGGGCCCTGTGCTCACTGCCTGGAGCTCGATTGGCATTTGCCATAGAATATCAGAATTGGCTGGACCACCACTAGTGCCCTGTGCTTTTCACAGATGAGAGCAGGTTCACCCTGAGCATATATGACTGATGTGAAAGGGTCTGGAGAAGCCATGGAGAACGTTATGCTGCCTGTAACAGCATGACCAGTTTGTTGGTAGGTCAGTAATGGTCTGGGGAGGCACATCTATGGAGGGGCGCACAGACCTCTACAGGGTAGACAATGGCATCTTGACTGCCATTAGGCATCGGGATAAAATCCTTGGACCCATTTTCAGACCCTATGCTGGTGCAGTGGGTTCTGGGATTCTCCTGGTACACGACAATGCCCTGCCTCATGTGGTGAGAGTATGCAGGCAGTTTCTGGAGGATGAAGGAACTGATACCATTGACTGGCCCTCACGCTCACCTGGCCTAAATCAAACAGAACACCTCTGGGACATTATGTTTCAGTCCATCTGACACCGCGAGGTTGCACCTCAGGCTGTCCAGGAGCTCAGTGATGCCATGGTCCAGATCTGGGAGGAGATTCCCCAGGACACCATGCGTCGTCTCATTAGGACATTGTCAGGCATGCATACAAGCACGTGAGGTTCATACAAACTACTGAGTATGAGTTGGAGTTGCTGCAATGAAATTTCGGCAAAATGGACTAGCCTGCCGCATCATTTTTTCACTTTGATTTTCAGGGTGTCTTTGAATTCAGCACTCTGTAGGTTGATAGTTTTCATTTCCATCAAACAATGTAGCATCCTTTCATTCCTAACACATTAGCCAGTCCATATTAGTGTAGATATCCATCCATCCATCCATTTTCCAACCCGCTGAATCCAAACACAGGGTCACGGGGGTCTGCTGGAGCCAATCCCAGCCAACACAGGGCACAAGGTAGGGACCAATCCCGGGCAGGGTGCCAACCCACCGCAGGACACACACAAACACACCCACCACACACTAGGGCTAATTCAGAATCGCCAATCCACCTAACCTGCATGTCTTTGGACTATGGGAGGAAACCCACGCAGACACAGGGAGAACATGCAAACTCCATGCAGGGAGGGAAGCGAACCCGGGTCTCCTAACTGTGAGGCAGCAGCGCTACCACCGCACCACCATGCCACCCTAATGTAGATATGCAGCATGATTTTTTTCCCATTAAGCTCTGATGTGTTTTCAAAGTGTTCCTTAAATTCTTTTGAGCAGTTTTTATATGGCTGTTACCTAACAACTATAGTATATACAATATATACACATACATACATAAACGTACCATATACAGAAAGGGTCCTCAATCACAGTCCTGGAGGGCCGCAGTGGCTGCAGGTTCTTGTTCCAACCCAGTTGCTTAATTAGAAAGCAATGCTTGCCAATAATTTAATTTCATGGCTTGTTAGTGCTTTAACTCTGCTATGTCAGATAATTCTCATATCCTAGATTTTCTACCCCTTTCTAAGGATATCATCCAAATTATTTGAAGGCTAAAATGAATGACTAATTCTTAGTCCTTCAATTTTCTCTCTTCACTTTCCTTCCAAGCATTGAATTACACCAAATAGTGCATGATAAATACACACATGTGTAAATGGCAACAAGCAAAATAGAGAAATGCTGGTCTATTTTGTCATTTGCATTAATTGCTAATTAGGAGCGATTAAAAACCAAGAATACATCTGTTTAATACTAAAACAAACAATAAGGGTTCCAGATCGTAACAAGTGTTACTTGAGCAATAAGTGCTTATTAAGCAATTGGGTTGGAGCAAAGACCTGTAGCCACTGTGGTCCTCCTGGACCATGATTGAGGACCCTGATATATATTATTTGCTTCATTGACACCTTTATTCAAAATCACAGTGTTACATACTCATTCAAAATGCAGTGGCACATCTGGTGTTCACTACATTGGCTTCCTGTAGCAGCACACATAAAGTTCAAATCCTTGAGCCTTGCCTACAGAGCAGTCTATGAGTCAGCGCCTATGTATATGGAGACACTTCTGTGGTCCTATGCTCCTTCTGTCTCACTTAGATTTGCTGATGAACTGTCTGGGGACAAACCACTGACTCACTCAATGTGTCCAAGTAGCATTTCAATACCCTGTTGTTCTTTGAATTTGTTTAATTAGTAATGGTTTTGACAGGTTCTTGTAGCTGATGAAATGTAACAAGTTTGCATTTTGTTTAGTGCTCTTCACTTGTGATGACCAATTTTGTAACCATGTCCTGTTTTACCTATTCCAAAACATTTGCTGAGACTGATGTCTACTTAATTATCTTGAAGTCTTTTGTAAGGTGTTTTGAATAAAAGCACCTATTAAGCTGATAAATGTTGGGAATGTGCAGGGCTTTCTTTTGTCCCAGCTAAAGTGATCCCTTAAGTTTTAACTTGCCAGGTGTGTTTTTACACAAGCTACGAATGAGCCTTTTGAAAAATAAACTACAATAAATTAGATGAAAGTTCATAAAAGATTAATAGTGTGACCCTCTCTACATTCACATTCCTAGATATCCATAGCTATGGCCATTTAAGCATTCAAGCAAGTTTATAGGTTAATTATTGTCACATGTACAGACTATTAAGGTTTAAACCACAGACAGTAGATATCAAGCTGGTAAGTTTGTCAATACTTTAAATTATATTAGAAAAAAGGTGGGACAGTTCCATTCCTTATGTTCATCCATCTTGGATACTGAACCTGGACAAAGTCTGACGTTGTGAGTATACATTATTCAAAATAAGCCAAGTGGCAACACTAAAGTATCACATTTCAGCAGAACAAAGCATAATTATAGTGGAGGGGCGCAATAGGGTAGAAATTAAGAGAGCACTTTCATGATTTTGGAATGATTACCAAACTACATATGTGATCCTGCTGTGTATGCTTAACACGTAAGAAAGACGGTATGAAAGACACAATCAATCAATCAACAGAAGGCACTTTAGAAAGCAATAAAGATACATGCATGGTAAATGAGATTCAAAACAGAATAAAGTTGTAAGCATGCCCTATTAATTTAAGTGTGCTTTGAATGTGACCACAGATAGAGTATCGTGAGCAAAATTTCACTCATAAGGTCCATTCTTTAATTAAGGTAATAAAGGTGAGTCAAACACTTGTCTAGGCTGTCTTGTCTATGGGCATACATTATCAGCCATTTTATTTAAATATCCAGCTGTTCAAAGGAAGAGCTTGATCATTACTGCATGTACCAGTATAGCAGATGAAAGCCACAGAAGCTGAACTATTCTCAAGATTTGAAGCCAGTCCTCCATTATATGAGGTTTATTCAGCTCTCACTGACCGGAAATCCCCTTCAATTAAATTTGATGCTCAGCCTCTCTGCTTCTCTATTGCTTTAAACATATTTACCCTCCAACAATGTGGGAAGTGTGTTTACCCTTGGAACAGTCATCCCCCAGTCCCTGGGTTGGTTTATTGTGGCCTGTCAGTGCTTCAGACATAGATTACATTAAATTCAGCTTTTCCTTAAGCTACTTGCTCTTTAATTTCATCCAGTAGGCACGTCGCAAAACCAAAGGCTCACCTAAAGACGTGAGATGTTTTAGAGTCTGATGACTTACGTCAATTGACTAACTATCATGTCAGGCTCATAAATATTCCACTAGTGTTGGCTGGGGTGTTGCACACAGCTTTGTGAATGATGCTGGCTGCGTGGGAAGACAAAGCTTAAAGAAGATTAATTTGCTTCAGAGACTCAGAGCGGCGCACTATGCTGATTTTAAAGGACTATCTATCTAAAGTTCTGAGGCTGCTTGGAACGAATTGTTTTAATGCCAGTAAAGTTCTTAAAAAATGCTGCCTTCAGTCTCACTGGGTGGGTGTACTGCAGGTGAAAAGGTGAAGTCATCAAAGTCATAATATCTTTTAACAAAAATGACACTGTCTCTCACTTTAGTGGACATGAGTTTATCTTGTAGAAAAATATCATGCTGCGATCCCTCTTCAACCTTGGAGGGACCAAAAAAAAAATATATATATAAAAAACTTTTTTTACCAGGATACATCTTACAGTTGTAACTGGACAGGAAGATGCAGCAAATCAGGCTTTAAAGAAGTAAAAGTGCAGGAAACTAACACCTGAAAAGCTCTGTCTTGGTGAAGATAAGCCCACAGATATCAAAATGTGACATGATTAGGCTTTGCGAATGAAAATATATCACTGCTTGGTAAATTTCTGACATTTGAATTTAATCAATATAGTATGTACACCATCACTCCACATTCACAATAAATTTAATGAGTGGAAAATATGAGAAGGTGATGGCATTTTCTAAAAAAAACACACAAAGAACAATGAACAAAAAAGATCACAAAGCAAAAAGGGAATGACTGTACCAAAGTCAAAGCTACTTCTCCTACAAAGGCCTGAACCCTGTGTATCTGTTTGGAGGTTCCCCATTCTCCCAGTTCTCAATGCTATACCAAAGTGCTCTCTCTCTGCTGCTGTTTCCAAATATTAATATTCTTTCTCTTTACCAGTGAACCTTGGCCCAGATGATTATGTGACCCTTATCTCTTTTGCCTTTAAAGCTTATCCCACTCTAAATCCATGTCTGTGATCATTGATTAACTTCTGAAACGACTTAGCAATTGGATCAGAGTATCATCTTGTTACCACTTGCTTGTGTTCAAAATGTAATTAAATCAGGAACTGTGAGCTGGTCAGTAACAGGCTAGGGAAATACTGATAGTCCTCCGTCACTCCCTAGAGACCTGGAACTTCACTTGTTTAGGTAACTTTAACCTTAGTTGATTCACCTTTTTTTTCCTGCATTCTGACAGGAGATAATTTGAACCTTCCATGATTTACCTGTTTTTATGATACCCTGGAAATATATGCTTCCACAACACCATTCTCAGTTGTAGTATTTAGAAGACCCTACCAAAACATACTGGCATACATGGCCCTCTCCTTTCTGATACCACCTCTCATACTGGCAACTCTTTGCACGGTCAGTAACTTTCCTGAAAACATACAGTATACTCTCATGCAGTATATTATATGATAACCTCTAGGGTGGCACTCAGCAAACCAAGACAGACTATTTTGAGAAGAATCTAAATCCTCCTTTCTGTGGACACATTTATAAATACAAACGGTTATTTTCATAAACTCTTTATAGGGTTTATGAAGCACACGTTTTTTGAACAGCTTCATTAGGGACTCTACTATTGCTTATTTTTTGGTACACATACACAGCTACTTTATTTTGGTTCTTTTCTTAGTAATACCTAGAGTCTCTGTTCTGGATCTGTACATCAAGCAAACTGCTGAATCATTGTTCAACCTGGCCCTGTATTTTGGTGTTCTATTAAAATGAGAAAGAAAATAAGGAGGCATCAGACATTTCACTAGCATCTTGTGGTACTGAATCCTGTGTCCAATGCTCAAGGTCCTAGATGATGAACTGGGACCTTATACATCTACAAGTACTCAAATTACACAGAAAATGCATTTAACAGACATTGTATTGTAATATCAGAGTAGTTCTACAAATCCTTATTGTCAGGAATGAGCTGGGAACATGGAAAGGCTCAATACCATGCAGAAATGAACAAATTCCAGCGCAAGACTACATTTACGAATCCAAAACAAAAACAAAAAACAAGGTTAAAAGACAATAGAAAATTAAAAAGAGTGTGAAATGATCAGGGGAGCTCAAATCGTGTCTTTTGTAAAGGATAATAGGCAAATGCTTAAGTGAAGCACCATCAGAGCTTCCCTAATTTTTATTCCCTGTCCCTCCATCATGTGTCTGCTGTAAAATAAAGATTGTGTAGCAAACAAAAGTGAGGGATGCGGCCAGGGGCTTTAGGAAGACAAAGTGAAGGACTCTGGCTGAGCTTCATCCCACTTTTACTCTGATAATGACCAATTGCCAAATTTTTGTACAGAAACACTGCATATTTCTTAATTTGTAAATCTTGCATTCTAATGGTATTTACGAGAAGAGCAAATACGCTGATTCCAGGACTACAGGGATTGAATTACAAGGAAAGATTAAAAGAGCTAAGTATGTACAGTTTAAGCAAAACAAGATTAAGAGGTGACAAGATTGAAGTGTTTAAAATTATAAAGGGAATTAGCACAGTGGATTGAGACTGTTACTTTAAAATGAGTGTCATCAAGAATACGGGGACACAGTTGGAAACTTGTTAAGGGTAAATTTCGTACAAACATTAGGGAGATTTTTTTTCCCAAAGAACCATAGACACTAGGAATAAGCTACCAAGTAGTGTGGTAGACAGTAAGACTTTAGAGACTTTAAAAACTTGACTTGATGTTTTTTTGGAATAAATAAGTGGATAGGACTGGTGAGCTTTGTTGGGCTGAATGGCCTGTTCTTGTCTAAATTGTTCTGATGTTCTATTAATCACTCCAAGTATTTTGTAGTGGACTGTATTTCTTGGTATTTATTCCCATTACCTTACATCCACGGTCATATACTAGTGTAAGTCAAAATGGTTGTGCTACTTACTGGTACTGACACTTCTGATTCACATTGTTAACATTTTCATGTAACTCAGTCCTATTCCAGTGTTCACTTTAATGCTGGATGAAGTGGAAGTAACATTCTTCAGCTTAATATATAAATATCTAACTGTCATGCAAGAATTATACTTTCTGTCACAATTTTGTACACTTGCTCATCTTTTCATTGCCAAAACTGCTTTTATTGATTTCTTTTCAAGCAGCAGCAGTTGTGATGCATTTTAAAAAAGGCACTTTGGTTTCAGTATTGCTTTGCCACCTTATTGTTTTAATAAATTGCGACAACATGTACAGGTTCATTTAAAACATTTTTATATTAGCACATTAAATGTTTGTTATTACCCCTGTACATACAATAATGAAGTTGACAACTTTCATTTATTCTTTTGATTTTCATACTGCACAGCGTGTGAAGAATGTGGCCCAAGTAATGTCACAGGAAAAAACGATTTGCTGATAATGTTATAACAAATCACTGTCTTACAGGGGTGTTTATCCTAGATAAAAAGCTGCCAACAAATTCTCAAAAAATAAGAATGATTGATTTATTACCAGAGCACAGGTTATGGAATAATAAGCAACAGAAGCAATCAATATTTAAATAAACTGAATTAAATGAAACAGTTGCCTGCTTTTCATAATGGACCTGGTTGTTTCTCTTTAGTTAATTTCTAACTAAATCCATAAGGCAGATTATCCATTTGACCTTGTCAATGCAACACAGAACTCTCAAATCTTCAACATCTGGCCACCTTGTGTTTGAGCCAGTGGGCCTTGGCGTCGACTCTATCCCCACTTACTCCAAACTATTAGCTTCAGGGTCTGTAAGGCTCTATAAAGTCTAACTGTAACCAAGGTATTTTTTTTTTTTTTGTATTTTATTTTAAAGGTTGGGACAGCTTTGGACACAAGGTAGCAACCAAACCCTGAGCCAGGCACCAGTCAGTCACAAGCATTTTTGCACACATGTTCAGTTCCTCACTCACTCACATACACATACACTCATTAATTTGTAAGGCCAATATAGAATACTAAAACATTAGAACAATCCAGACAAGAACAGGTCATTCAGCCCACCAGTCCTATCCACTTAATTCTTCTGAAATAGACTCACGTCGAGTTTTGAAAGTCCCTAAAATCCTACTGTCTACCATGCTACTTGGCAGATTATTCCAAGTGTTTATGGTTCACTGTGTAAATTTCCTAATGTTTGAACAAAATTTACCCTTAAAAGGTTTTCAATTCTGTCTCCGTTTTCTTGTTGAACTCATTTTAAAATAAAAGTCTTGATCCACTGTACTAATTCCTTTCACAATTTTTAAAACTTCAATTATGTCTCTTCTTAAACTCCTTTTGCTTTTAATCTTTCCTCATAATTCATCCTCTGTACTCCTGGAATCCCTAGTCGCTCTTCTCTGTCCTTTTTATAGAGATATTAACCAATCAAACCTGGTCAACCTAGGAATGTGGAAAAGATCAGAGCACCAAAAAAAGTCTTGAGTTTTTACATTCTCCACTATGTCTACTGACACACAGTATCAAAGCCAAATTTTCAAGTAAGATTATTGAAGCTTTGGTTCTGTGGAACAAACCATTATATTACTGTGCCACCACTTTCTCTGATTTCTCTATCTCTCTGCCATTTTTGAGGTTGACCAGTTTGCATGAACCAAACTGCAGCAAAAATTATTATTCCCTCCTTTATTTCCCTTACACAAAACACGAGGCAAGGCAGCTTTAGTCAAACCTCACATCATAGTGATCAACAATTTCTATCATATGAAATATGCTATTAAGTCATTATGAGAGTAATGACAATATTTTATATAGGACACTTATTGGAAATTATATATTATTTCAAGTTGCCCCAGACATTTATGGAAAGTTCATATCCTTCCCTTGTGGCACCAAACCATTTTCATTCCTGTCTGTTTCAATGTACTTATAACTGTTAGCGTTGTCAATAATCTAATATTTACTTTCTCTTTTTTAATATACAACAGCAAATATAAGGTAAATTGTTATTATACAGAGTTTATTTCATTCATCTGTTTTGAACAGAGCTACAGAATCTATTGGACTACTTTACTGACACTATATTCAAATAGCTTTGTGTCCACCATGCAGTTAATTCAGAAATTTGAAGTAAGGATCTTAACTAGTTCTTCATTAATGTACAACATTTCAACTTCATAAGCCTTCAAATTTTAAAGACAATTTCAGAATCTTCCTATTGACCCATAAAACCACAAATGGCCTCCAATTTCTTCAGGAAAGGCAGAAGAGTCTTTAGTTGTGGGCCTGATAACTTCCAGGTAAAGACATGCTTTATGGTAACAGCTTTTATACTAAGACAGTAGACCCATTGCTCAAGATAAGTGTATTTCTTTTAGAGCAGCTGATTGAGTTGTTCAAATTGCATTCATAACTGTTGACTTATCTTTTTGGCCAAAATAAAGCCAAGGCTATTCATAAAATGTATCCTGTTAGCAGAATTGGACATTGGAGTTGAAAGAAAATGGCATCATCAGTGTCAAACTCAGACTATCATGAGGTTCTATTATAACCATGACAAAATACCCAGCTCCAGTGCCCATTCACAGGCTGGACAGCTAGCTGACCAACGTTATATAAATTTGATTTTATCTTTTCCCATGTGTTGTGCATCTCCCAGGGATTATCTTTCAACACCAAGGGACATTTTAGGCTTTTCTCTTCTCCCCTGACAGATGACCATACCTTACCAGTACTAGAGTCCTTAATAAATAGAATGACTGTAGGAACTCACTAATATCTGCATGTCTCTGTATATTTGTGGTATATGCCACTACTGTAAATCTTTACAGCTCTCCGAGCCAGTCCAATGAGCAGGACTCTATAGAAAGATAACCAGAAATGTATTGAATACACAGACAGTAAACTGGAGGAGTCTTAAGAAGAAAGGTGATAGTAGCTGTGCATGTCAAAGTAGGTATTTAAATGTAATTATGTATCCACTGGTGCAGTAACTGGTGTATCTTCCTCCGACCAGTTGAGTATTCACCCAGCTTCCTCTTAACTGAGACATGAAGGTGGCTTCAAACCTGATCTATAGGTCACTTCTGGAACGGCTTATTTTTATCTTATAGTTTTACCTATTGAGATTGGCATCCTCTCCTCATGACTCTTAAACTTTCCTTGAGCTGTCGTTTGAATGGATGTAATTTCTTTAGCTATGCCAAACACCTATTTGGCTAGTCAAGTCTATTTGTCTGTCTGTCTGTTCAAAATGAAACAAATTGGCCACCATTGGACTAATCTTGTTGAAATATTGCACAGCTGTTCTTCAAGAAAATTTAAGACAATTTAATTTTCATTGAGATATCTCAAACAGATTGTGCTATACAAAGTTTTGAAATCCCAAATTCTTCCATTGAAAAGCATTAGAGAATCCATGAATTCATCTAACTTAAAATGTTTTGTACAATTCTAACTACAAATTAGATTACTGTTTCAATTTTCCCTTGGCAGCACTTACACCAGCTTGTATATTTGGCATACTTTCCTCTTTTTCACCTCTGATAGCTGCTACTGACGTCAAATAGATCCCCAATACGAGTTAATGAAACACCAGCAGACTGTGTGTGTGGAATAAGAAATTACTCGCAGTCATGAGCAGCTTATGAGGACCTGCCCATCAGTACTCTGTTGGCAAGTCCAGTTGTGCACAAATGGAAACCACTGAATCATAAACTTGCTTCTGCTTTATGATGTTTTCTCAGCTGCATGAGGGCAAAAGGAAAAGAACCAATGCATCAGCATTTCATTCCTCCCGAAGCTCTACAGTAATTCATAACATGTAAATTAAATGACCTTCCTAACAATGCAAGCAAACACAACATTTTTTT
The DNA here is from genome assembly GCF_016835505.1 of Polypterus senegalus. Lineage (NCBI taxonomy): Eukaryota > Metazoa > Chordata > Cladistia > Polypteriformes > Polypteridae > Polypterus > Polypterus senegalus. The sequence continues at coordinate 99,484,824 of NC_053154.1, read as the reverse complement.
CAGTATTTACCTTACGCTAAACCAGCTCTATTATCTACAGTTCATTAGAGTCAAAATTTTTTTTTTTGTTCTTTATTTCACCATATACAATTTCTCATATTAGGAATTTGTTAGTTTTCGCATACCCCTTGCGGTCAGAGTGCCCCGGAGCAATTGAAGGTTAAGGGCCTTGCTCAAGAACCCAGAAGAGTAGGATCTCTTTTGGCAGTGACCAGGATTCGAACTGGCAACCTTCGGGATACCAGCGCAGATCCTTAGCCTCAGAGCCACCACTCATTAACACTACTCTCCACATTGAACTCACCACTTCATTGACACTACAATTTACTAGGTTGACCAGATTTTGTGGTGACAGTAACAGACCTGATTTCAGGCAATACATCACGATAATTAACTGAAGAACATCAAAATGGTTCAGTTTTAACACTAGAATTACCGGAGCCTACGAAAAAACTAAAAAATCCGTCCCACCTTAAATCGCTTCTTAAATCCGTTCGCACCTCTCCGCCAGCGTTTTTTGTCCTCTAAATGTGCCAATAAAGACAAGCTGCAAGTACTCGGCTATTCCATCCCCCCACTGACTTAGAACGTGCACAAACTTCTCCCAGCTCATGACATGTTTGATTATCTGGGAGTGAAGTGGAGTTTTAGAGTGGAAATAACAGATCATTATTTGGAACACACGCATTTCATGTGTGTTCCATTTCTATAGGAATCTGTGTAAACACATTTTTAACACAGAAACGTTTTTCATATTCTAGTAGTAAATGACAAAATGTAGGCATAAACTATATAATGTATGAAGCCAGAAGTCCAAATATCAAAGAAACACTTTCACAAAAGGTACAAATATAACAGAACAAGTATGCTTTTATTCAAAAATATAACTTCAGAAAAAAAACTTCAGTGCTATATGCAATCATCAGACACTCCCCATCTAACACTGCTGTTTTCACATAAAGACGGGCTATAGCTCTGCAGTGTACTTGTGACTGCATTCTCGTACCAATGCTTGCGAACTGAAGTGTCTGCTATTTACTATTCTTTCCTCTGCATGTCCTGGAGTACAAAAGAAACAGCATACAGCAACATGTGGGGACTGGCAAGATCGGGGAAAAAAAACACGCAGTCACTGATTACAAACCGCAAGATGTTATGCGAATGAATATTAATAATATGAATAATGTTGCATTCCGTGCCACAAAGTTTTCTGAAATGTACTATACAGGTCATAAAATGATTATCATATATACAGTGGTGTGAAAAACTATTTGCCCCCTTCCTGATTTCTTATTCTTTTGCATGTTTGTCACACAAAATGTTTCTGATCATCAAACACATTTAACCATTAGTCAAATATAACACAAGTAAACACAAAATGCAGTTGTTAAATGATGGTTTTTATTATTTAGGGAGAAAAAAAATCCAAACCTACATGGCCCTGTGTGAAAAAGTAATTGCCCCTTGTTAAAAATAACCTAACTGTGGTGTATCACACCTGAGTTCAATTTCCGTAGCCACCCCAGGCCTGATTACTGCCACACCTGTTTCAATCAAGAAATCACTTAAATAGGAGCTGCCTGACACAGAGAAGTAGACCAAAAGCACCTCAAAAGCCAAGATCCAAAGAAATTCAGGAACAAATGAGAACAGAAGTAATTGAGATCTATTAGTCTGGTAAAGGTTATAAAGCCATTTCTAAAGCTTTGGGACTCCAGCGAACCACAGTGAGAGCCATTATCCAAAAATGGCAAAAACATGGAACAGTGGTGAACCTTCCCAGGAGTGGCCGGCCGACCAAAATTACCCCAAGAGCGCAGAGGCGACTCATCCGAGAGGTCACAAAAGACCCCAGGACAACGTCTAAAGAACTGCAGGCCTCACTTGCCTCAATTAAGGTCAGTGTTCACGACTCCACCATAAGAAAGAGACTGGGCAAAAACGGCCTGCATGGCAGATTTCCAAGACGCAAACCACTGTTAAGCAAAAAGAACATTAGGGCTCGTCTCAATTTTGCTAAGAAACATCTCAATGATTGCCAAGACTTTTGGGAAAATACCTTGTGGACTGATGAGACAAAAGTTGAACTTTTGGAAGGCAAATGTCCCGTTACATGTGGCGTAAAAGGAACACAGCATTTCAGAAAAAGAACATCATACCAACAGTAAAATATGGTGGTGGTAGTGTGATGATCTGGGGTTGTTTTGCTGCTTCAGGACCTGGAAGGCTTGCTGTGATAGATGGAACCATGAATTCTACTGTCTACCAAAAAATCCTGAAGGAGAATGTCCGGCCATCTGTTCGTCAACTCAAGCTGAAGCAATCTTGGGTGCTGCAACAGGACAATGACCCAAAACACACCAGCAAAAACACCTCTGAATGGCTGAAGAAAAACAAAATGAAGACTTTGGAGTGGCCTAGTCAAAGTCCTGACCTGAATCCAATTGAGATGCTATGGCATGACCTTAAAAAGGCGGTTCATGCTAGAAAACCCTCAAATAAAGCTGAATTACAACAATTCTGCAAAGATGAGTGGGCCAAAATTCCTCCAGAGTGCTGTAAAAGACTCATTGCAAGTTATTGCAAACGCTTGATTGCAGTTATTGCTGCTAAGGGTGGCCCAACCAGTTATTAGGTTCAGGGGGCAATTACTTTTTCACACAGGGCCATGTAGGTTTGGATTTCTTTTCTCCCTAAATAATAAAAACCATCATTTAACAACTGCATTTTGTGTTTACTTGTGTTATATTTGACTAATGGTTAAATGTGTTTGATGATCAGAAACATTTTGTGTGACAAACATGCAAAAGAATAAGAAATCAGGAAGGGGGCAAATAGTTTTTCACACCACTGTACCTATGTCTCTGTTTTTTTTTTTAAATCATAGACCATAAGGTGCAGACTAATTCAGCATGAGCAGGAACACTCAATAAAACTGAATAAAAAAAAGTGACAGTGAGATACGAAGAAGGCAGATTCACCAGTGTTTGTGTGTCAGATCCCTGGGGGGGGGGTGCCAGTATGTATTGTGATACACTGCAGAGCTATAGCACCTCTTTATGTGAAAACAGCACTGTCAGATGGGGTTGGGTTAAGGGTAGGGAAGGATCTTGACCGCGACTGAGAATGAAAACTGAATAAAAAAAAAAAACCAAAGCTAACCTTTACAAGTATCATAAATTACACTGGCTGTTACAGACTAAAATCAAATGTATGTTTTTATTCCAAAATAGTAAGAATAAGACCAGTTCACTTCTCAAAATGGAGTTATGGGGATCGAACTCATGATCTTTTGATTACCAGTCAGATGTTGATACCATTACACCACCGAGGCAGTTGAAGTAAATGTGTGTCAAAGTGGTATACTAACGTGACTTTTTTTTTTCTGCAGTTATATTTTTGAATAATAGTGCACTTGTTTTGTTATGTTTGTACTTTTTGTGAAAGTGTTTCTTTGATATTTGGACTTCCAGTTTCTTACATGATATAGTTTATGCCTACATTTTGTCATTTACTACTAAAATGTAAAAAAAAATTCTGTTTTAAAAATGAACATAAATGAAATGCGTGTGTTTCAAATAACGATCTATTATTTCCATTCTAAAACTCCAGCACTTCACTCCCAGATAATCAATCAAGGCATGAGCTGGGAGAAGTTTGTGTACGTTCTAAGTCGGTGGGGGGATGGAATAGCCGGCTGCTTGCAGAGAGTAAACTTATTACAGTAAACCCTCATTTATCACGTTTAATCCGTTCCAGACTCTACCGCGATAAATGCATTTCCGCGAAGTAGGATTCCTTATTTATAAATCGAATATTTTCGCAGTTAGAGCATAGAAAACCTATTTACAATCTTCTAAATGCATTTTGTAACATTATTAGAGCCCTCTAGACATGAAATAACACCCTTTAGTCTAAAGTTTAAACTGTGCTCCATGACAAGACAGAGATGACAGTTCCGTCTCATAATTAAAAGAATGTAAACATATCTTCCCTTCAAAGGAGTGCGCATCAGGAGCAGAGAATGTCAGAGAGAGAGAGACAGAGAGAGAAAAGCAAACAATCAAAAATCAATAGGGCTGTTTGAGCTTTTAAGTATGCGAAGCACCACCGGACAAAGCAGCTGCAAGGAAGGGAGCAATGTGAAAGTAGTCTTTCAGCATTTTTAGAGGAGCATCCGTATCCTCTAGGCCATTGTGCAAACAGCCCCTCTGCTCACACCCCCTCCGTCAGGAGCAGAGAATGTCAGAGAGAGTGAGAGAGACAGATAAAAACAAACAATCAAAAATCAATACGTGCTGTTTGGGCTTTTAAGCATGCGAAGCATTGAGGAGTTTTATTTAATACGTAATACGTGCTTTGATTGGGTAGCTTCTCAGCCGTCCGCCAATAGCATCCCTTGTATGAAATCAACTGGGCAAACAAACTGATGAAGCATGTACCATGAATTAAAAGCCCCATTGTCTGCAGAAATCTGCAAACCAGCGAAAAATTTGTGATATATATTTAGATGTGCTTACATTTACAATCCGCGATGGAGTGAAGCCGCAAAAGTCGAAGCGTGATATAGCGAGGGATCACTGTATTTCCCACGTCGACTACTGAAACTCCCTACTGGCAGGTGCCCCTTTTAAGCTGTTATCACAGCTCCCGTTGGATCAGAAAATTGCTGCAAGGGTTTTTTCACAAACAGGCAACAGTGAGGACATCACACCCATCCTGCACCACCTTCACCGGCTTCCTGTGTCTTACATGATGGAATATACAATTCTATAATTAACCTGTAAAGCCTTACATGGCCTTGCCCCAGACTACATCAGTAACTCCTCCATCACTGTGCTCCTGTCCACCTGATAAGGTCCACTGATTCTGGCAATTTCATTGAACCCCAGACTAATCTGCATTGTATGATTGACAGGGTCTTCACCTCTAAAGCGTCCAGATTTTGGAAGAATCTTCCTAAATTAATGAGGTCATCCAACTCAATTTATTCTTTCAAAAAACAAGTTAAAACTAATTTCTTCAGGAAGCCATTTAAACGTACCCTGACTTTCTGACCCTTCTTTCAGTTGAACTTGTTTACTGATTTATTCAGGGTTTTCTTGTAGTATTCATATTTTGTATTTTGTTCTGGTTTATTGTCTCTTATTCTGCTACAATGCCTTATATAGCATGTATTTATCTGTGAATATTATTTGTATCCAGTGTTGTGTATGCCCTGTTGTTCTTTCTGAACTTTTGTGAAGTGCTTTGAACATGAGAAAGGGAATATAAATATAACGTATTGTACTATTACTATTATTATATACATGTACTTTGAAAATCAGGTCACCCTATAACTTACCATCAGAGTACCACATTTGCCTGAACCCTAACCCTAATGGTCACTTGCTATAATAAAATTTGCCTATCACTTCTGTAACTCCCTAACATTTGTCATGACTGAATAGCTTTGCAAGTCCTATTTCATAAAAATTACTATGGCCAGACATGCTCACATACAGAAGGAATATAATACAAGTTTTTATTTATTTAAGTTATGTTAAAGGCAATTGCAAGTTGTCACAGTAAACTAATATAGGGTATGTGTGTGAGAAAGAGTGGTCTCTGTGATGGACTACAGTCATGTCCATGCCTGTTTTCAGCCTTTTACCCAGTCCTGGTGTGATTGACTTTGCCTCCCACAACCCTGAAATGAACTGAGAAGATCCTAGAACCTGTCCACTGAACTCAGTCCATCAAAGGCTACAGTGGCCTGCCTAACTGGCAGACAAATCTGAACGTTATGCCATGTGTACATTTTCTAACTTGTTGGTTTTTTTTTTGTACAGCACGATGAAAAGAGTTCTAAGTGTATGGCTTACTGTACCTCAGGTCTGTTACTGTAGATGTAGTTGTATCAGCTGTTCTTTGGACAAGGCTTTCTCACTGGTGTTCTGCCACATTCAGCAGTTATACATTTGCCTTTAAAACATTCCTATAGTATGACTGAACAGAGACATTAAAAGTCTGTCTGCTCAAATTTGCTTGACTTGTGATTTGAGTTTTGCAATAAAAACACTCGCAAAATCAATTCATTACAATCACAAAGATAAAAATGATTAGAAACAACAACCTAAGTGGGTGTTCACTCCAAATGTTAGTAGTAGGCTGGAGAGCATTGATCGGCACATACTTCCAAGTACATTCTTACTAAATTAGGAAAATAAAAGGGAGCCTGGAAGAGGAACATTTTATAAATTATAAAAGATTTGTGCTGCTGTTCAACACAAAGTAAAGAAGATCACCGTTTCTTAGTCTTTCTCTATATGTCATGCAGTAGATACTAAGTCACTGCTCAAGCACACCAGTTTCATGTAGGATCTAATATCGGAAATCCACTTTGCTCTGCCTTGGGACATTTACTCAGAAGCAATTTATTTCCTTAGCTTTACTTCTTCCTTCCATTTTAGCACTCCAACCATGGAGTAGATGGCAGTTCTTCAAATTGTGTGTTTAACGACAATGGAATTTTGACAGGCGTATCAGGTAATCATTTGAGTGCTTGAGAATGTGGGGCACAATTTAAGTTCAATGATACTTGCCATTTCTCTGCAAGACATGAAGCAAACACGCAAAGATGCCTAGTAACAAAAAAAAACTAACAAAAAAAAATATCTAAATGTTGTATTTAATGCTAGATGTTCATTCAATTCACCGTTCTGTGCATTAGGTGTCTGCAGGGCTCAGGAGTGAGACAGCCTTTCACATTTTTTGTATATCTTCTCCCATTACAGCAGGGAAGCATCTGAAAACTTTCTTTGTGATTAAAACTTATTAATGTCAGAAAAATTATTTGGCTTCATATTTCTTGATGATGCCACTATTTCATTAGTTTGATTTATTGCCATACATAATAAATGCAAGTGAAAGTACATTGAAATTCATACTGTCATCTGCTTTCTCTCTCTTATTTTTAAAGCACATGGATGGCAAAAAAAGAGCAGAGTATGTAAAAATATCAGAAATTTAGAACACGACAAATAGAGAAGAAAAAAAAGTAGTGATAATAATCACATTTCTTCTGTGCACTCTGATTCAAAAGTGCTCCCATTCACAATGCTATGAAAATGATAGGAGTCTTGCTATTTTTCAAGTAGCCCACCCCCTAGGAATTTTAAAAAGGTGTCTCCATTGGTGCCAATTATGCAGCTCTCCAAAGCTCACTGTGTTCCCATACTAGTTGATGCTCCTGGTGACAGGGTGACTGCAGTTCACAACCTGCACTGCTGTCGACAGCTTGAGTCTCCTGGTATTGTTCAGGTATGTGTTCAGACTCTGGGCAAGTGCAGAGCAATATCAGAGTTCATCAGAAAAGGATCTTGAACAACCAGGCTGGAATGGTAGGAAAGTATGTCTTAGAAAAAATAGAAAAAGAAAAACAAACCATAGGAGAGGAAGATGCAAGATGGAAGCCATTTTTATAGTGTGCCACATATGTGCAAGTAGGAGGGAGCTGTATGGACCAGGCCAGGGGGTGGCAGGGTGCACTAAACCTTCTGTTATCCCTACAGAACAAACACGGGAAAACCTGCCTGACTCATCCCTAAAGATGTCACTTCTGGTTCCAGCACCTAGAAGAACCTCACTTCCGGTTATGATGTCAAAAGGAGGTCACTTCCAGTTCCCATACATTACTTCCAGTCTTGGCATTTAAAGCCACCATCTTAACAGCTATGCATCAGTTCTTTTCTGGACTCTATCAAAGACACTAATGTCTTACTCTCAAAACACATTGCAGCCGGGGATATTACACGGGTGGCTGCCCGAAACCTTTTCAAGTGTGCACCTTTTCAAGTGTTTCGAGTCTGATCATTTCACAGTGGCGTAGTTTCTGTTCAGGTTTGACTTCCAGTCTAATTAGGAGCCAGAACTGGAAGTGATGTTGTTCTAGGTGCCAGAAGTGATATTCCTGTAGGCGCCAGAACCAGAAGTGACATCTTTAGGGATTAGTCAGGCAGGTTTTCCCGTGTTTGGTCTAGACATAACAGAAGTTTTACTGCACCCTACCACCCCCGGCCTGGTGTGGAATTACCCTCACTTGGTCCTTACAGCTTCCTCTTACTCTCACATGTGTGACAAGTGTCATTTTCCTGTAATGCTAAAAGCATGAGCCTGGATATATACTGATAAGGAAACCAAAATAATTTGTAAACTATGTACCTCAAGCAAGGATTTTGACTTTATAAAATTCAGCATTATAAGGCAGATGTTTTTGCTGAGTTTGACTTCATGCTGGAATTGTTCCACTGCCTATCACTTAGTTTGGAAGGGATTTTTTGTACTTCTCGGTGCCTTCACCCATTCAATCTGCTGATCCAATTTCTCCTTTTTATGTCCATTACAGTGACACATCTCTTAACATAACCTGCTATAATTTATAAAGTAAGGGGGAAATTAAAATACCTCCAGACCACCCAGGTTAAACAGAGGAAACCTGTTAAGGGAAGTTTGACATATCTATGAACAGTTTTGTCTACTCCAACAATTAAGAACAACTTTGGACGCATGTGATTTTTTGAAAGCAAAACCAGTAAAAAAAAAAAAAGGTGTTGTAAAGAGCACTGATAATAAAGGATGCCTTTTAGGCATCCCTCTCACCAAAATATTTAAAAAGTACTCTCATCTTTACTTCAGAGTAAACTTTCTTTGAATGTATAAGGTAATGTCTCTCAGCTTGCAGTGGGCAGAGGTGGGATAAGGGAGGATAGTCAGTAAAATACGTGACATTTTCATTGAATATATTTCTCTTTACTCAAGTCATGAGAGTTTATGTTTTCATTAGGTTCATGGCTGATGCTTTATCCAGTAAGTATTTTTTCCTGAATAAAGATGAGCTGGCATTACCTAACAACACCAGCATCATATTCTCTGTACTGATACTGCAGCAATGACAGTCTTATATTAGAATTTACCATGTTTCAAAGCATGTGTTCTCAGCTTAAGTCTAAATCTGATTAATGAATTTGAATTAACTTTCTTATTTGACTTAAATAAGCAAATGCAGAATTTTCCTACATAATTTGCAGATACAACATTCCAGTGGTGTGAGAAAGCATAAGAAAGAATACACTTTTGTTAAATGATAGGCATAGTCAAGTGTTTAATTTTGACAAGGTAATGCAAATAAGTGAAGGCCAGTTTAATTTGTGACAAGATTCACCAAAAAGTTAAAGCATATGGCATAATTTTCACAAACTGATAAAACAGAGAATGCATTTAAATGTGACCATTGTCATTTTAGCCTTTAAAGTTTGCTATAGAGCAATGTAAGTTTAATGATTTTATTGCTGAGACATGACTTACTTCACTCCACTTTTTATGATGTAGTATGATGCCAGTGGCCTCCAGGGGGCACTCCAACTCCCCAAATACCCAACACAAAGGCTCAGACACAAGTATAAAAGCACAAAGATCTTTTTATTGTGGGAAACATTCCAATATGCATTTCCCAAAACACAAAGCACAGTAAAATAGCACACAGCAATACAGCACTCTGCAACTCTTTCTATCACTCTGTCTGCCTCCACTCCTGCACGCAGGCTTGGTCCTCATTCCTCCCACATCTGCATCCTCAAAACCTGGGAGTATTTCCAATGTCCCATAATTTTGGTCTGGGAGCACTTCCAGGTTAGGCTGGAGCCCAACAAGGTATGGGTTGTTAGTCCCCACATCACCCCCCGGCGGCACCCACTGAACACAGAAGGCTGAGTTCAAGTTCCTATTATGTCTTATGGGAAACCATGCCACTGACACAACCCACGGGGGGCTGCCATCTGGCAGTACGGGGGAGAATATGTTGTGTTCCCCTTGTCTTTCTCATCTGAGGGCATCCTAGGCCGGGTTCCCATCCGTCTCTCACATGCCCTGATAGAGTGTCTATCCAAATGTTTCACTCCTTAAAAGTTTTCCCATTTTTTGGTTAGACAACATTGAATCACAGTGGATTTAATCTGGCTTTAGATCAGCTGAAACTCTTTAATGACATGGTCTAATTTGATCACAAATATAAAATATAAAAATGCTTGATTATATACTGTAAGTATCCAGCCCCTTCAAGTCAGTATTTAGTAGATGTACCATTGGCAGCCATGACATCCTTAAATCTATGTGCACTGGTCATAATTAGCCTGGCACAACTGGACACAGCAGTTTTTTCCCAGTCTTCTTTGTTCAGGCTCTGAAAGGTTGCATGGGGATTATGAGTGAACAGCCGTTCCAAATCTAGACAAAAATTATGAATTGGATTTGGGTCTGGACTGTGACTTGGCCACTCCAGGGCATTAACATTTTTGTTTTTAACTCTTGTGTAGTTTTATGTTTGGGGTCGCTTTGTGGATGGAAAACAAGTCTTTTCACAAGGTGCATGTTTCTTGCAGACTACATCAGGTTTCCTCTAGCATTTCCCTATTTTTGCTGCATTCCTATGACCCACTACCCTAACAAGACTTCCAGTTCCTGTTAAAGAGAGGGATCACAACAGGATGACACTACCATTACTACCATGTTTCACAGTGGGCATGGTTTGTTTTTTATGATGAAAAGTATCTGACATACGGCAAACATAACATTTAGTCCATGAGCCAAAAAGCTTAATTTTGGTTTGATCAAACCACAGAACCTGATTAGAGTAGAACCTGATTAGAGTAGACCATAGAACCTACATTAGAGTCTCCGTTGTGCATTCTGACAGACTCTAGTTGAGATTTTTTTTTTCTACGGTGACTTTCTCCATACCATAAAGCTACAACTGGTAAAGCATAAGAGCACAGTTGTTGTATGCACAGTCCCTCCAATCTCAATAAATATAGATGATAGATTCTGTGTTCTCAGAAGTCTTCTGTTTTTGTGCACAGCCTGCTCTCGGCCAATTTACTGCTGTGCTCTTTCCATTTCTTCATGATTTATTTAACTGGACTACAAGGGATACTCAGCAACTTGGATATCTCTTTGCATCCATCCCCTTACTTGTGTTTTTCAATCATTGTGTGGGTTGGACCATCATACTGACTCACCATTGTAATATTTCAGCCTTTAAATCTGGATGTTCTCCCACAGTTCCTGGTGGTTCATTTGCATGCTTTTGGGAGTTTAAGTAAGTTTCTGTGTTTCTAAATGTGCTTTTTGATATTTATGGATTTCTGACATTCTGCCATCGCTTTGGATTTGTGAATGTTGGGACTGTGTCTGTCTTATTATCTGGACAAATCATTTGTGCCTTTTGTGCACTACATAGCTTCACTGTTTGACAGAGCATTTTTGAGGAAATTAATCCTTTTTATTTTTATAAAATTCAGTATTTTCCCTTGCTACTAGATGGGTTTGACCATTTTCCTCTATTTGGAAGTGCTTTGGTGGACTTATAGTGCATCCGGAAAGTATTCACAGCGCATCACTTTTTCCACATTTTGTTATGTTACAGCCTTATTCCAAAATGGATTAAATTCATTTTTTTCCTCAGAATTCTACACACAACACCCGTAATGACAATGTGAAAAAGTTTACTTGAGGTTTTTGCAAATTTATTAAAAATAAAAAAACTGAGAAATCACATGTACATAAGTGTTCACAGCCTTTGCTCGATACTTTGTTGATGCACCTTTGGCAGCAATTACAGCCTCAGTCTTTTTGAATATGATGCCACAAGCTTGGCACACCTATCCTTGGCCAGTTTCGCCCATTCCTCTTTGCAGCACCTCTCAAGCTCCATCAGGTTGGATGGGAAGCGTCGGTGCACAGCCATTTTAAGATCTCTCCAGAGATGTTCAATCGGATTCAAGTCTGGGCTCTGGCTGGGCCACTCAAGGACATTCACGGAGTTGTCCTGAAGCCACTCCTTTGATATCTTGGCTGTGTGCTTAGGGTCGTTGTCCTGCTGAAAGATGAACCGTCACCCCAATCTGAGGTCAAATGCGCTCTGGAGCAGGTTTTCATCCAGGATGTCTCTGTACATTGCTGCAGTTATCTTTCCCTTTATCCTGACTAGTCTCCCAGTTCCTGCTGCTGAAAAACATCCCCACAACATGATGCTGCCACCACCATGATTCACTGTATTGTTGGTATTGGTCTGGTGATGAGCGGTGCCTGGTTTCCTCCTAACGTGACGCCTGGCATTCACACCAAAGAGTTCAATCTTTGTCTCATCAGACCAGAGAATTTTATTTCTCATGGTCTGAGAGTCCTTCAGGTGCCTTTTGGCAAACTCCAGGCGGGCTACCATGTGCCTTTTACTAAGGAGTGGCTTCCGTCTGGCCACTCTACCATACAGGCCTGATTGCTGGATTGCTGCAGACATGATTGTCCTTCTGGAAGGTTCTCCTCTCTCTACAGAGGACCTCTGGAGCTCTGACATTGGGTTCTTGGTCACCTCCCTGACTAAGGCCCTTCTCCCCCGATTGTTCAGTTTAGATGGCTGGCCAGCTCTAGGAAGAGTCCTGGTGGTTTCGAACTTCTTCCACTTATGGATTATGGCGGCCACTGTGCTCATTGGCACCTTCAAAGCAGCAGACAATTTTCTGTAACCTTCCCCAGATTTGTGCCTCGACACAATCCTGTCTCAGAGGTCTACAGACAATTCCTTTAACTTCATGCTTGGTTTGTGCTCTGACATGAACTGTCAACTGTGGGACCTTATATAGACAGGTGTGTGCCTTTCCAAATCATGTCCAATCAACTGAATTTACCACAGGTGGACTCCAATTAAACTGCAGAAACATCTCAAGGATGATCAGGGGAAACAGGATGCACCTGAGCTCAATTTTGAGCTTCATGACAAAAATGCTGTGAATACTTATGTACATGTGCTTTCTCAATATTTTTTATTTTTAATAAATTTGCAAAAACTTCAAGTAAGCATTTTTCACATTGTCATTATGGGGTGTTGTGTGTAGAATTCTGAGGAAAAAAATTAATTTATTCAATTTTGGAATAAGGCTGTAACATAACAAAATGTGGAAAAAGTGATGCGTTGTGAATACTTTCCGGATGCACTGTACATGCTTTGGCACTCCTAAGTTACAGCAAACACAAGTAGGAACTTCCACATAAGGTGCATTTATACTACAGTACAATCAAATTAAACTCTTGAGTACAAACAGGTCATCACCATTATGTGACTTCAGAACTGACTGGCTACACCAGCACTGATTTCAATGTGTCATAACAATGGTGGACAATGCTTATGGGATCACTAATTTAGTGTTTTACATTTGTAATTAATTTAGACCACTTTGCATAGATTTGTCTTTACTTTGAGAAGAAAGGGTCTTTTTCTATTGATCAGTGTCAAAAAGCCAAATTAAATCCACTGTGAATTAATGATGCATAACAATAACATTTTAAAACTTCTAAGGGGATGAATGCATTTTATAGGCAGCATAGATGGCATCAAGCATGCTGTCAGGTTAGTCAACCTTCATATTGTTAGACACATGGTGCTGGAGAGAGGCGACGTGTTGCATTCTGCTCCTTGCAGACTTTTCGTTTCTGTGTCTGTATTTTTGTTATTGTCACTGTTTTATTAAATACAATCGTACAACATTGGTAAACATCGGAGCAACAAAGGCACAAGTTGCTACTTTTGAAGTTATCGACCAGGGGCTGCTCGCCACAAAAACTCGAGACTAAGGTGGCAGACGCGACCCACCCGATCACGCCTAGAGGACACAGAAGAGAAAACATGGCTGGCGTGCCATCCAAGCGAGGACGAAACACCGAGGACTGCAAAATAAGACAGCCTAGCATTTTCCAGGCCAATGCCCAGTGTCTGGACAACAAGCTAGACAATCTCTGTGGTAGACTTCGTTTTCAGTGAGATCTGCGTGACTGTTGTGTTTTCTGCCTCACAGAAACATGGCTCAACGCCTGCACACCGGATTTGGCTGTCCAGCCAGACAGCTTCTCTATCCACCATGCTGATCCGTCGGTCTCATCTGGGAAAAAGAGAGGTGGCGGGGTTTGCTTCCTCATCAACAATGCATGGTGTACGGATGTGGAAGTCATTTCACAAAGCTGTTCACCAGACCTCGAGTGTCTGATCATCAAGTGCCGGCCGCTTTACCTGCCTATAGGGAGTTTACACCTGCCTATAGGGAGTTTACAGCTGTACACATGGTGGCTGTTACATCCCCCCTGCAAGCAAACACCAGCACTACACTTAAGGAACTGTGCAGCCTCATTACAGACTGTGAAAACACATACCTCAAAGGTTTGGTTATCATCGCCGGGAACTTCAACAAAGCAAGCTTCTGGTCTGTTTACACCAAATACTACCAACACGTCTCCTGTCCCACCAGGGGTGCTAATACGTTGGGCCACTGCTACACCAAACACAAAAACGTGTATCACTCGCTCCCACGGCTGAACCTCAGGCAGTCAAACCACTGCTCTGTGCTGCTCCTCCCTGTTTACAAGCAGCATTTGAAGTGCACAGAGCTGGTCTTGCGAGAGGTGCACTGTTGGACCCTGGAAGCTGAGGAGAAACTTAGGAACTGCTTTGAATATGTGGACTGGGATGTTTTCAAAGAGTCCTCTGAGAATCAGGACGAGTATGCCACAGTTGTAACAGGCTTCTTCGGGAAATGAGTGGATGACTGCGTACCCACAAAGACTGTACGCATATTTCCAAACCAGAAGCCCTGGATGTGTGCTGAAGTACGCCAACGGATCCTCTGGAGATACACAGGCATACAAAAAGAGCAGGTATGATCTCCGAAAAGCCATTAAATACGCAAAGCGCCAGAACGCCCACAAACTGGACTCTCAGTTTAACAGCACAGCAGACACTCGTCGGATGTGGCAGAGTATTTAGCTGATCACAGACTACAAACCCTGGACACATGCAGCCACAGCTACCGCCGCTTCACTCCCGGATGAGTTGAACATGTTTTTCGCTCGCTTTGAGCTCGCTAACATGGACAGGCCCGTGCGACCCCTGGCAGCGGCGCAAGACTCCAGCCTGAGGCTCTCTGAGGACGTCTTGAGGAAGACTTTTTCCTGATTCAGCATCTGCAAAGCACCCAGCCAAGACGGAGTCTCAGGATGCGTTTTAAAAACATGTTGCTACCACCTAGCTGCTGTCTTTACGGATATTTTGAACACATCTCTCAGAGTTTCATCTGTCCCCACCCAGTTCAAACACACAGCTATCATCCCTGTCCCAAAGAAAAATAACGTAGATTGCCCTAATGATTACCGCCCAGTAGAACTTACTCCCATAGCCATGAAGTGCTTTGAGAGGCTGGTGCTAGAACACATCAAGGACACCATTTCTGACAGTCTGTACCCCCTCCAGTTTGCCTACTGTTGCAGCAGGTCCACTGAGGATGCCATCTCCATAACACTTCACACCACCCTGTCTCATCTGGAGAACAAGAGCTGTTATGCTAGGCTGCTGTTTGTGGACTACAGCTCTGCATTTAACACCGTCATTCCATCCCAGCTCATCACTAAATCCTGGATCTGGGCTTAACTCTTTACTGTGCAACTGGGTACTGGAATTCCTCACCGGCAGACCTCAACAAGTTCATATTGGTGGAAAAACCTCCTCCATCATCACCATCAACACTGGCACCCAGCAGAGCAGTGTGCTGAGCCCCCTGCTTTACACTCTCTACACCCATGACTGCATAGCTAAGTACAGCTCTAATACCATCCTCAAGTTTGCTGACGATACCAATGTAATAGGTCTGATCAGCGAGGACGATGAGACATCCTACAGGGAGGAGGTCAGACTCCTGGCAGAATGGTGTCAGGACAACAACCTCACCCTCAACGTTAGCAAAACTAAGGAGATGATTGTGGATTTCCGCAAACAGGCAACAGAGCACGGCCCCATCTATATCGGAGATGAGGCCGTGGAGCAGGTCAGCAGCTTTAGGTTCGTCGGAGTCACCCTCACTGATAACCTTAAATAGTCAAGTCACACTATGGCAGTAGTCAAGAAAGCCCAACAACGCCTCTACTTCCTCAGGAGACTGAGTAAAGTCTGGATGTCTATCACAACCCTGTGCAGATTCTACAGGTGTACTGTGGAATCTATCCTGACAGGATGCATCACATCTTGGTACAGAAACTGCTCAGTTCAGGATTGGTGAACATCAGATCACGAGCACACAGCTCCCTGCGATCCATGACAGCCACACTACACGCTGTCTCAGGAAAGTGAACCGTATCAAGCCACCCTGCACTGTCACTTTTCACTCTCCACCCATCTGGGAAGCGACTAAAGTCTATTCGGACGGCACCTCCAGGTTCAGGAACAGTTTCTACCCAACTGCAATCAGACTCATGAATAATCAGTAACCTTGTGTCACCTCCACTGCTACCTGCACATATACTTCTACCACTGTCTCTATTTATTCCTAGAATTGTGGTTTTATTTATTTACTTATTTATATTCATTTATTTATTGTGTGTGGGATTTTTTTGTCTAGGTTCACTGTCTGCAGAGGCACATGCAAGCAAGCATTTAACTGTACAGTACATGGTACTTGTACACATGACAATAAAGAATTGAAATTTAAATATTGTTCAGATTCTGTGAATTCCTATTCATACCAGCAATGGATGAGTCAGTAGCATTTTCAAAGTATTTCCTTATATTTGAATAGAATGTCTTAGTTAAAGACTTTGATAAAATATATTGCAATTTTTTTTTTCTTGAAACTGATTGATTTGAGTGTCACATTTCATATTTTTTAAGAATAAGTTTAACTAATACTTCATCCAGCTTAAGCCCATCTATCACTGTGTCAAGCACTTCATTTGTAAAGATCACCAGCATAGAGTCATGCCAGTCTTGAATGACAAAGCAACTCCGGCTAAAATAAACAGCAATGGCTAAACGGCAGCTTTGCCCGCCAGCTCTCAGCCTGCTATGTGGTCACGTTCATTGGCATTTTTCTCTGACAGGAGTCACTGTTTAATGAACCGTGGAAAAGAACATTTTTTCTTTCCACTTGCTAAATGTGTTTATATCAGGAAATTAATTACAGAAGGTTAATTTAGTGTGGGCACCAAAATTAAATTTATTTTAATATTAAGTGTGGGAAGAATCATTTATTTCAACACCTTAGGATAATACTCCCCCAATCATTCTTTATTACCTTTTAATTTAAATGTAAAACTGTGGAGTCAGGGGGATACAGCAGGATATACTTTGTTAAAAATTTGTCTGTGATTTTATTAGCACTGCTGTCACAGTGTGATCAGTGGCATTACATCTTCTGCCTGTAATTAGGAATTTATTTTTTCCTCTATTCTGTTGACATAGAAAACTCCAGTTCTTCCATGAACACTTGGTTTAATTGTCCACCTAAGTTTTTTCAAACACGTTTAAAGGATTAGGCCATCACATCAATTTTTGTTTTAAGCAGTGCTTTTTGTTATGAGCAATCAGATAGAATATACCTATTACTGTAAGAAATGTGGTGTCAGTTGAAATAGAGTATGTACTATACAGGTTTAAAAATGGCAAAAACAGTTTTATACTGGATTAAAAAAGCAGAACAAGAAAACGATGCACTGCATCACTGCTAATGGATAAAAGGAATAGAGAAAACAATTGTCTTCAGGGACCTTGTTCTTCACTGTGATCTGCAGCTCCCAGTAAGATGACAGGTTGAGGCTTTTATTCTTTTGTGAACCTTAATTGTCTCTTAAACTTCATTCACTGTGCACCAGCTGGTCTGTCACTGTAATTGTAGACAGGAATTCACAACTTAAAAAAAAAACGAAACAGTATTTTCTTGACGACCTCTAAAAAGTCATCCAATAGATCCATATCAGAGGCATGGAGTCATATATAAAAATAAATATAATGAAATGAAAATCTTTGACTCTGTCCTCAGCCCTGAGCTTTGTCAAATCAGAAATCAGGTTTGTTGAAGTATGGTTTGTGTGGCCCCAGATCTCATCAAATTTTGAGAGGAGCTAAAGGAGGTTGCAGCCCATCACAAAATTAAACCCTTGCTTTGAAATTTTTTGACATTCAAAATTAGAGGATGATCTCTCTATTACACTTGTAATAATATTAAAGAAAGTAATTTGGAAACAGTTTGTATTGTTTCACTTCTAAGTTTACTTTCTCTTTACTGTTTATTTTATTACATCACTTTAGAAGTTATTGAAGTAAGACTGATTTGTTGAGAGTAGTTAAGTTTGTTAAGCCTAGAGAGCAGAGCTACTATCAAGTTTATTTTCTTTTTATCATTTATTTTCTTTCACTACTTTAAAAGGTACTGAATTAAGACTGATTGGTTGAGATTTTCAGCCTAGGGGGTGGGGCCCCTTAGCTGTGCAGCTCTCATTAGAGATTACACTGACCTCAAGCTAACTGACGAGACTTTTCGTAGTTTTTGTGCTATGGTTTCTTCAGGTCAGTTTGCTTTTGTAGACTGTACGTTTAAATGTTTTCCTTTTTTGTATTTATTAGTCCTGCGTTTGTAAGTTTTCCCCATTTGTGTATTTTTTAGCATTTGTTAATTTTGTTTATAATTTGGACCTTTTTGTTAAGATATGATTTGCTGATTTCCTGGGCCTATGAAAAGTTGAACCTTCTTTATCGTATATTCTTCTTTAATAAACACATTTGAAATTAAGCCTGTTTTGGGGACTGACGGTTCTCCTTCCTTTGAACAATTAATAACAACATTAAAATAACTAAAACAATCAATGCCAATTACAGAAATCACTAATCATAGATTTTCTTACATTGCAGCTCATGCCAAAAAGTTCTCAGTACACCTATCAGTTTACTTACTTCAGTTACTTTCTAATGAAAATCCGGGTGGTGTGGTTTTAGTTTGGTTTATTTTATATAGTATGGTCTCATTAGACTGGCTACAAAGTTTACACATATATCATTATTTGATCATGTTTCCTATTCTATTTATGGGAACACATTCACTCATTTTGAAAAAAACTGAAAATGTGGTTATTTGGACAGCTTTTAAATAACAAACTGCTTGATTATACAATCTATCTGCTATATTTCTAAGTCAGAGAAAGTACACATTTTATAGTGAATTAATGTGAGAGGTTAATGTTTGCTGCATATGAAAAAGATAATATGTGGATTTTGGATAATTTCAGCTTCACTAAAACTGTTATCATATACTGTATTTACCCGATGCTGATAGAAACTTACAGGTTTAAAAATGTTAACAATTGAATGTATATTTTTAACAACTTGAAGCGAATCATAATAATTATGGCTCATTATGGCTTAATTTGCTTACTTGGTGCTGTGCACATTACCAGGTCACCATACTAGGACCAAATAAATTAACTTTTGCATAGCTTGTTAGGAGAGGTGTGCATTAGGGGAATGGTGACTACATCTTTAAAGCAAGTTTCAGTACAAAAGAGTGAGACAAGACTTTTTACATACCATAATGCAAATTAACAAACAACTATTTAGCCAACAGCATTTTAAAATGTTCTCATTGAGAGATGTTTTCTTAATATGAAGCTGAAGTGGAGGACTATTTCATAATTTAACTGTAAGTTCAGGACATAAACAGTCCATTTGTTTTGTTTCTATAATAGTAATCTACTGTTGTGTTCATCATGTCATTTCTTTACATTTATGTATTTATTGCTGTGCTCCATGGGACTTGCGGGTGGTCCCCCAAGAGGTGGGTCACCTGTCCATCACTGCAAGGGACTGCCCTCAGCACTCTAAAGGTTAAGGAAAGCCCAGTCTTTTGTGGCTTATTGAATGTACTAAGTGGGTATTGAGTTCTCTTGTGTTCATTGCTATTTTTGATTGTTTTTGTGATTACTAGACTTTTCACTACTTTTGCTCTATTTTTTTTTCTATGGGCTAATATTTTTAGCACATAGGAACTCCTTAGGCATGAATAAGTTACTTACTATTGTCCATGATTTAAAAAATTGTGCCATAGATGAATTCCTGCTTTTCATATTGACTTTATTTAGCTTTATTTGATGGTCATGGGAAACCACACTTTTATAGGAAACTGTATTATTTTGAATTGAACCAGAAAACTAGTGGGAATCATGGGTATAACTTTAATTTCACCCTCCAGCACATACTGTAAAAATGGTAACTTCAATCAGGTTTGAATTTTTTTACTGTTACAAAGTTTTGGATGATTTAGATCAAAAGCAATATATACTGAATCATAGTCAACTTTAACTTATTACATACAGTATTAATGTATATAGGCAGTAAATTTATGCTGGTAATGGAATGAATTGAACAGTTTAAGCATTGTGCAGGAAAGAACATATGAAAAGAAATAATATGGTGAACTATGCACAATGTCCAAATCCTCCATATTGTGTCCATGTAGGACCCTTTAGTGAGCTATGCAAGTGTTTGAACTGACCAAAACATACCTTTGCTCCGAGCTCATGTTGTACCCTGGGCTTGAAGTGAGCAGATACACTTTAGTAGCACTTCTCTGTTTCTGTTTTGCAAACTGGAATGCAGCAGCTCATCGTGGTCTGACCACCAAGTGGACACCCTAGTTCTCTCCAATATTTCTATTTCATCGCAAATAACCTGTTGTCCCTCAGCCATTGTTCGAAGTATATGTATATAAGCACTTGACAATACAGAGGGCAGAACCCAACCCCTTGGAATTTGAATGTATTTTATACCGCATCATAAATTGTCAGAAGAAGCTAACAGAGTAGAAAGTACTATGTGTACCTAATGATGAAATTTGATAAACATGTCTACTTTGAGCTTCAACAAACTTTCTAACTTTCACTTTACTTCTGATGGTGGCTTTCATTTGCATGAATAGCAAACCCCATTTCTCTGCACTGAGACAAAAAACTGATGCTGTGCCTAAGAATAGCCCACATTGTTATCAATAAATATCGACAAACAAAAAAAATGCATGTCTACTAATTAAACTTCAACAACTTCAAACTTCTATTTGAAGTCATCAAGTTTGAATCAAATTAGTTAAAGCTTTTTTGAGATTTTGTGATTTTTCGTTTTCTATTGTGGCAGGTTTACTCTACATATTGTCAGAAACTTAACACAGAGCCATTGCAAGGCTTGGGGCAGCCGCCTGTATAATTGGTATCCTGGCTGCAAAGTCGTGAATATGTTACACCACACTGATGTGCACAAAACCAAGTCCAAAACAGAAATGAGGGAAGAGGGAAAAGGTCGAGGCTTTTAAAGGGGAAGACAGGAAATGGTCAAAGGGGGTGCGGCTCATAAGGGTCTTCAACGATAGGCTCGAGCCCAGACATGACATCACAGGGGATGGAGCCAGCAAGGTATTCTTCCATAGGCTCGAACCTGGAAGTGATGTCAAAAGGGCCAGGTGGAATCTCCCGTGAATGGTCTGCAGGAAAGGGAGAAAAAGAATCGGTGTACTCTGCCACATCCCAGTCTGATTCGGAATTGCCCTTACTCAAGCCCTTTAGCTGCCTTCCATGCGCTCAACTGTGACAATATTAATATATTGAAATATCCTTTCGCAGTGGATAACTACAACCATAGATTTAACATTCTGGCAAATTTCAGCTTTTTACCTAAATGGGAAATAATGTTTTCGTTGATGAAGCTGTTGTGCTGTGAGGTGCCTATCTTGTAAGCTGGTGACCCTCAGAAACTTGCCTTCTGATTAGGTTAATACTTTGGGTCTGCGAGATCTCTTTCCGTCAGTTTCCAATTGCTTCTGGATTATGTAAGACACCGTACTCACTGACACTAATTTTTTTTTTTCGACATCTCTCTTAATGAAAGGCATACACTTCGAAGGGTAATAATGGTCTGTCTTATTTCATTTGTTAACTGCCATTTTCTTGCCATTATCACTTGAATATTGCCCAAGTAGTACTTCAGAGGGTGTAGTAACACAGTTTGTTCCAACACTACTTTAAGACTCACAGAGGGTTCTTAAGTAATCAAAAGAAGTTGGGACACCAGTGCAAATTGTTTGCTTCAACTTTGAAGCTTTAATTTACTTTAATTAATGCAGAACATCTGTAGTTCATAATCTTTTAGTTGCTCTGTGAAGAAGGCCCATTTGTAATATTCTGATATTTCATTTTCTTCAGTTTTTGCTAAATTTAAACCTCTTACAATTTACTGCTTACCATTTCACCATATTAGGTCATTCATTAAATTTTACCTGATTAAATTTGAAGAAGAACTGGAAAAACCAAGATGTTCTAAAGGTTTGACTGGTCAAGTATATATTCTATAGATTTAGAGTAGTCAATTAACCCAAAACACATTTTTGGGGATGATGTTTCTATGGTTTATGGGGCACTGACCCCAATAATGAGTAAAGACTTCCTTATAGGCAAAGTTATATACTGTGTTAATACCATATAAGGAACTCTATGCTTATAGTAGCAAAAAATTAAGCTGTAGCACAATCTTTAAAAGGCACTTAATGAATGGATGTTGACACTTGTAATTAAATTCCAGTGCAATACAAGAATTAGGCATTATGCATTCATTAATTATAGACTTTATTGTTATTAAGAGAAATGAGTATGTGTTTACTGTTTTCATCCAGCATGGTGTTTAAATCTCATTACTGAAGGAAATCCCTGTGAGTGCCCATGAATAATTGTTTATGAGCTGTAAAGGACTGATGATGGCCGTGACGGGCAGGTGAGCCCTGTCGGCTGCAGATGTGTATGCAATATCTAGATCTTAATAAACCATAGCTGTTGCTTGAGTGCACTTATAATATCTCCTTCCTTGAACCTGTATTCATCATAGATCAGATACACAAAGACTGGTCCTAAGAAAGAAGCAAACTAGGTATCCTTGGCTGCCCCCTGCTAAAAAGAGAACAGCAAGCCCCTGTTTGACTGGATGTGTGTTCGGGTGCCTGAATAGGCTACCAGCCTGCCTTTCTGAGTAACTTAGAAATGTGGAAAGCTGAGTGCGTGACTCATGTATTGACAGATGGAGTGAATATAATATAAGCAGGCAGCTAGCAAAAACAGGCCAGCTGCATTTGAAATATTTTTAGAGCTGAAATAGTTTGTGCTCACTATGACACCTGAAAGTTTTAGAATCAGGGAAAGGGGATTGTGTCTTTGCCAAAGGGTGCTTGCTCCATCATTTTTTTTTTTTGTTTTTCCCTTGCTGTGATATTCAAACAGCATCATCATCAGCAAGGATATTTATTTATATCTGTAAGTGAGAATCCTTAACTCAGCATTTTAAAAATAATTTGCTAGCCCACATATCAGAATGAATGGAGATTAGGAATGATATTGGCATCTTTCGGTCATTTTAAGTTATTTTAAGGGAACTAGCTGAGAGCAAAAATAAATCTGCTGCTGTTGCTGCTGCTGTTGCTATTTTCAAACTTAAAAACCTACTAAAGACAAGCAGGCAATATCTGTCACACAAAAAGTTTCTCCTGAGTTTGCTGCTTCTCCTGGGAGGAATGCCTTTATTGTTGAGAAAAGACAGTTTAGTCTTTTAATGTTTTGCCCACATATGCTCTTTCCATTTTTTTTTTTTTTTTTTAATAAGATGTTTCTGTTCAAGTTTATTATGACGTGTGAAGAAACACACAAGACGTCAAGCACACATACAAAGCAGTAAGCCTTTCATCAGAGATTCGGAGGAAGCCAAGCTGTGAAGCATGTAGGCATGCTGATTCTCGCCTTTGCACAGCAAGTCTCAATCGGTGTTAGCCACTCAACACTTTTCTTCAGCTCTTCTTTTTGAAACAAATAGAAACACATCATTGAGGGGTGAAGGGCTGCAGTTTAAAAACATCAGGTAGACTGACGATACATGAAGAGCATGACGTGCATGAAGGAACCATCAGCGAGACCATCTACTGCAAGTTGCTCAGCTTTTAGGATCCTTATTTCTCACCAAATCATGGCTGATTCACTACAATTTGTTTAGTTAAATGTACTTCTGTTTATCAGGATTCAGGAGTTTTGTTTGTGGTAGTTGTTACGTTTGTTCTTATTTTGCAATTCCATGGTCATTTTCTGATTGTAATCATTTTTATCATTATTTTTATTTGCTTTTGTTACAACATTTTTGTTTCTCAAGGGTGCTGCCATCTCAGAGATCAGATGTGTTCATTAATGTTTTCTACTGTCTTGACAACAAACTGGCAGGTAAACTTTCGAGGAAAAGTGGGAGATAGGGAGCAAAACCAAAAGATTAAAAATGGCAAGCAAAACCAAAATGTGAGACAAAATTCAATGTAAAAAGGTACGACTAACAAAGAGAATTTTAGCAAAGATTTTTGAACATCCTGGGTATCTGCAGATCAGATAAGGAAAAGAACCCCCAGCCGATCTTTTATCCTGTCACGCGATTAACCAACAGGTCAAGCCTCCAGAGACAGGTACCAAAAATGATGACAATTGTGGGACCTAAAATGTCATCCAAGATGCTAAAAAAGAAAAATTACTCAACTCCTAATCTATTAGAAAAGTTGAACGCCTAAGGGCAAGAAAGGAATCCTTGACCTCAAAAACCTCTAATTAAAGTACAAGATTGTATCACTTAACTATCAAAATGAGTAAAAAGCACCATATGCAAAACCAAATCATGACATCCAGCATGTAACACCCAGAATTAGTGCATCATGATGCCATCACTTGGATTGTCTTCCACATTGCAGGGCAGTACTCCTGAGGCCTCATATATAAAACGGTGTGTACGCACAATAATGCTGCATAAGCCCGTTTCCACGCTTACTTCGCAATGTATAAAACCTAAACTTGGCGTAAAGCCACGCACATTTTCACGCTAGCGAAATGCTTGGCATATGCAAGTTCTCCACTCGGTTTTGCAAACTGGCGGCACCCAGCGTCAAAGCAGTGCTTTTGCTCCAGTGTGGTTTCCCTTTCTTTTTTAGATCCATGTCCCTGATGTGGCTTTATCAAATACACTGAAATTAACTGCATATTGTTTATTAGTTTAAGGCATCTGATTGTAATTAACCTGATTGTAATTAACAACATGCCAAACTATTCCAAATACCATAGCTGCTTTAGCGTTGTTCCTCTCAATGCACCACTGAGAGTATTTATCCCTCTGTATCTGAGTGTGGAATCACAGCTCTACAGCAGCTGACCAGAAAGAGAATTATCGGTATACGGCATCAAGCACAAGTCGCCTCAGCCATGCTTCCTATTTGAACTGCTCTCATACGACAAACGTTTCAGAGCCTTTCCTGTACGGACCTTGTGGTTCAGAAACAGTTTCATCCCAAGACCTATAAACAAACTCAATCAGTCCATCAACTGCTCCTTGTAGACCTGTTTGTACTTATAACTACAATCACCTCACTGTAAACTTGCGATACATTTATAATACTGCACAACCTGAGCCACTTTATAAAAGTGTGTATTTACATATGATGACGATATCATTTTTAAGATGAAATGCAGCAAAATATGTTTATTATATTATACAGATAAAACTTTAACTTCATTTAAATAATCTATATTGTTAATAATTAAAGGACACAGTGTTGCTATGCTAGCAAGGATCTGGCACTCCGCACACGATTGTTCCTGCCTCACACTATATGCTTCACTGGGACTGGTGTGAAGGATAGAATAATTAAACATGTACTACGAAGATATTTCAATGTTCCTTAAACGTTTAGAAGAATCGACATTATAAGCTTACAGATGGCTTAATGTCTATTACAGAGCTGATTGTGTGGAGATCAGTTACTTGGGGAAAGAAACTAAGGACAGGAATTGGAGGTTAGTACGTTTGAAAGAGACAGTACTGCATGGGTGGCCTTAGGCATGTGCAAACTGTGCACCTGCACAGGGCTGCCACACCAATATATATTGAATATAAAACAGAAAAAGAAAATAACAACACAGTTAAAAGCTCAGCGGCAAATTTCGGCAAAAGTTAAACACTTGTGTCATGAGCATGAGGCAGCTATGCAGTGTCCACAACGGACGTGGCCATGCATAAGACACCATATTGACATTGGCGGGCAAAGGGGCCACCGATTCTTTCTCTGCCCAGGGCCGCCACGAGCCTAGAGCCACCCTCTGAGTACTGCTGCAATAAATTATTTCATCAAAGGTCACACACAATCACTGCGCCACCGTGAAACCAATGTTTAATAACGTGCTTTAACTGCTATCATCATGAAAACATCACGTATACATCTCAGTATTTTAGTTATTCAGAGAGCTGTAATATCACGAATGTAATGGATTCTGTGTCCAGTTGGAGGAAGAGAGCCGGTTTAAGAAGCATGTAGTGATTCCCACACACAGAGTACATAGAAGAACACATATAAAACAAAGCATTTAACGTGCTACTTTAATTACGATATGATTTGAGAAACTGGTTGATTAAACAATTTTAAGATGAAGTTTATGATGTTCTACTTTAATGACAAAATAAACTACGTGATTAAAGTGGAAATTTCAAGATTGAAGTTGACATTTCGTGCTTTTTCCCACTGTGTGCCTTTTTTTTTCTCTGTATCCTAATAAGCTTTCATATGACACTCAGACAGTGGGCTATGACTCGCCTTTTCACGGCAACTTTGATATCTGACGACTTCTTTTTTATTTCGGGCACTATGCGACTTTGTGAACTTGAGTTTTCAAGTTTCTCTAACACGTTATGTCACTCGATCAACTTCCTTTTGTTAGTTATACCACGGTTTAAATCAACAAACAGTATGTTTTTCCTTTGCCTCCACTTGGTATTCACTGAAATTCTTCTATTTTCCCCTGTGCTTTTGCCATTGCCTTTTCACCGAAGTTGAGCTTAAGGGCTATTTATATTGATTTGGTGAAATTCTTATATTTTCCCCCATGCTTTTCCCATTGTCATTTCACAGAAGGCTGAATAAAGGTCTATTTATATTGATTTTCATATTCAAAGAGGCATAATTCTGGGAGGAATTGGGGCGGAAAAGCAGGCAGGTGCACGTGCGTTACTTTTCACGCTGACCAGGATTTATGTAGCGGAACAATGTGGAAGTTGGAGTACGCACAGATTCCTGCATCTGGTTTTTCTGTGCGTAAGCACATTTCAGCTTTTGTGCTTGTGTCATGTTATAGTGTGAATTCTACGCACGCCGTTATGAATGAGGCCCCAGGTGAGGCCCCAACAGTGTATTAAATAATTTAAGTCTAACTTCCCTTGACTTGTACTCCCCACATCATATTTAACCTAACATCCTATTAGCTTTCTTAATCACTTCTGTACAGTACACTGTGTGGATGTCTGTGGCTCCAAAGTCCTTCTTGTAAGGTGTACCTCCAATTTCATCTGCCACAAATCTGGCCAAGCTTGTATGCTGTCCAAGTCCCTAAGAAACAATTTAGCTGAATCTACAGTACATTATCTACGCTTCCATCTTGTTAAACCAGCTTATTATTTATATTCTTGTTGATATGGTTTATGTGTATTAAAAAGAGCAGCGGTCCCACCACTAAACCATGAAGAGCAATACTTTTAACATCTCTTAATCTGTAAAAGTTCCTCTCACCATAGCATTTTGCTTCCTATGTTTAAGCCAATTTTGTACCCACCTACAGATTGCATTCTGAATGCACACTTCTTTTAGTTTAATCACTAACTTTTTGTGTGGTACCTTATCAAAAGCCTTTTGAAAAGGTAGATAACTAATATCATATGCACCTTTTCAATTGCATTCTTTTTTTGCTTCCTCATAGATTTCCAGCATATTAGTGAATCGTGACCTTCCTCTTCTGAACCCATGTTGAGTGTTACTAATACACTAGACATGTGCTGCTTGATCATTTCTTTAATATGAGCTGATGGGGGATGTGTCACTGCTAATCCTACTTGCTTTTAATTGAGTTTCTATTTTTTTAATTGATGTGGAACTTAGTTGTTTAGTGAGGGTGCAGCTGAGTCATTTATTACATTTGTAAATCTCCCCATGGCACTTGTAATAACAGCCATGTGTATGAGCGGATTAAGTTATGTCATCTGAGAATTTGTTTGTATAGATTTGGCCACAGGAGCTGACTGCTTCATCTCAGTAGCATAATGCCAAACAAAGTGCTCCCATAGGAGCTGAGGCAAGACAGCAGCAAGTGGAGGGACTCCTGTGTAGTGTGATGTGACACAGATTTCCCAAAGTGAACACTATATTGCAAGCTATCTATTTCCGGTACCTCCCTGGATTTACTGTAAACTCATTTTTCGTGATCTAGATCTTGTAGATATACATTAATTTCAGCTACTGATCACCAAAATCAAATGTCACTTAGAAGTAATCACACACACTGGCCTCAAAATTTATTTTCAATCTCCTAGATCCCTTGACCAAATATCCTATTTTAGCTGCATAACCCACAAAGCATTCACATAGAATAAAAAGTTATATAAAAGAATATTAATTACTGCAGATGTTAAAGTCTTACTTGCCACTTGGTTACTGATCTCTCTCTCTCTCTCTCTCTCTCTCTCTCTCTCTCTCTCTCTCTCTCTCTATATATATATATATATATATATATATATATATATATATATATATATATATATATATATATATATATATATATATATATATACACACACACACAGTGTGGACTAAGCCCCGGACACAAACAGGTAGACAGGTTATTCACAACTATCATTTACAGAACTAAAGTGCCACACAACCCCCAAGACTCCCCAAAGTCCAGGCCTCACACTGCTTCTTTGCTTCTTCAGGCCGCCTCCACTCCTCTCCTCCAAGACCTTGTCTCCTTCTTTCCCGACTCTAGCCCTCATATGGAGGGAGACAGCCCCTTTTATAGGCACCAGGATGTGCTCCAGGTGTCCTCCAGTAACCTTCCATCGACACGCCCCTTGGTGGCGGAAGCACCGGCTGTGTACCCAGAAGCATTCTGGGTGTCCCCAATCCTCTTCCCCCCAGCACTTCTGGGTGTGGCGGAAGTACAGAGGTCCAGTGCTCTCTAGGCGTTGGGGCGCCCCCTACAGGGTTGAGCTTCCAAGCTCTCTACCCGTGGTCCCCAAAGCAACCAGGGCAGTTGCCTCCTTGTGGTCTGGAGGTGGCGCAAGCACTCCTCTGGTCCTCCTGGGCATCCTGGCTGGGTAGCAGCCCCAGCCACTCGCCACAATAGTTTTATTAAAAAAGTAAGTACACCATTTGCAAGTTGTTAACTTTTTCTACATATCTAAACAAGCAAACATTAGATCTTCATGCATATAGTATCTATACATAAATATGATACACTTTAACTAATGACACATAAAATTGACATGGTGTATTAATTCTCATAATCTAAATTAACAAAAATGCAGACTTGTCAAGCTGAAAAAGTAAGTACATTGATCACCGCTTTAGATCAATCAAATTTGAATCTGGTCTCCCAGACTAGGTGCCAGTGATTAGAACCTCCTTAAGGAACATTTGCAGATGGGCCATGTCTTATTTGAACTATTGACGTATGTGGTGTCATTAAGCCAAGATCAAAAGAGATTTTTAAGGCCCTCATTTGGAGTTAATTACTCCATTGTCAAGAAAATCATCTACAAGTAGCAAAGATTTCAAACTGCTTATTTCTCCAGGACTGGCCAGTCTCACAAATTCGGTCCAAAAGCTGACCATTTCATAATAAGAGAAGTCTCCTCAAAATTTCTGCAGGAAACTCTTTCAAAAGTTAGTGTCAAAGTGCATGCATCTACAATCAGGAAGAGATTGCACAGATGTGCCAAGAAAAAGTCTTTTCTGTCCAAAATGAACATCACAACAAGATCTACACAGTTTGCCACTGAACATATGGGCAATGAACAGGCCTTCTGGAACATTTTGCTCTGGCCAGATGAATCAAAGATAGGGTTGTTTGTCCAAAGTAACAGTGGACATTTTTGATACAGACCCAACACAACATTTCATTAGAAGAACCTTATACTAAATGTGAACAGCTGTGGTGGAAATATTAGAGTTTTGGGTTGCTTTGCTATCTCTGGGTCTGGTCAGCTTGCAGTCATTCAGTCAACAACAACAGCAACATTTATTTATATAGCACATTTTCATACAAATAATGTAGCTCAAAGTGCTTTACATGCTGAAGAAAGAGAAAAAAAGACAAAGTAAGAATTAAAATCAGAGAACACTAATTAACATAGAATAAAAGTAAGGTCCGATGGCCAGGGAGGACAGAAAAAACAAAAATAAACTCCAGATGGCTGGAGATAAAAAATAAAATCTCCAGGGGTTCCATCCAGGCCATGAGACCACCCAGCCCCACCTAGGCATTCTACCTAACATAAATGATCAGTCATCATTGTATTCAGGGTTCTTATGGAAGGACTTGATGATGACAATCACGTGGACTTCTGGCCTTTAATCCATCAATGTAGGGACATCACAGTGCTTTGATTAGGTGGTGGTGGCGCAGGTCACCACCACAGAAAACCAGAAAAAGAACAGAAGAGAGAGTAGGGGTTAGTACGTATTTTAGAGCAACCATGAATAGTAATGATAATAATTAAATATGCAGAGCTTCAGGATTAAATTAAAATGAAGTTATGAGATAGCCATGTTAAAGTAATGTTTTTTTCAGCAGTTTTTTAAAGTGCTCCACTGTATTAGCCTGGTGAATTCCTATTGGCAGGCTATTCCAGATTTTAGGTGCATAACAACAGAAGGCTGCCTCACCACTTCTTTTAAGTTTAGCTCTTGGAATTCTAAGAAGACACTTATTTGAAGATCTAAGGTTACAATTTGGAGTGTAAGTTGTAAGACATTCTGATATATAAGATGGAGTGAGATTACTTAAGGCTTTGTAAACCATAGGCAGTATTTTAAAGTCAATTCTGAATGACACAGGCAACCAGTGGAGTGACATCAAAACTGGAGAAATATGCTTGGATTTTCTTTTTCTAGTTAAGAATGTAGCAGCTGTATTCTGCACTAGTTGCAGTCGATTTATGTATTTTTTGGGTAGTCCTGAGAGGAGTGTATTACAGTAATCTAGTCGACTAAAAACGAAAGCGTAAACTAGTTTCTCAGCATCTTTCAATGTTGTAGAGGTCTAACTTTTGCTATATTTCTTAAGTGAAAAAATGCTGTCCTAGTGATCTGATTAATGTGCGATTTAAAATTCAGGTCACAATCAACAGTTTCCCCTAAATTCTTTGACTTTTAATCCTAATGCATCAAGTTTATTTTTAATAACCTAATTATATCCATTTTTTCCAATCACTAAAATTTCAGTTTTTTCTTTCTTTAGCTTGAGAAAATTACTACTCATCCACTCAGAAACACAAGTAAGACATTGTGTTAGTGAAACAACAGAGTCGGGTCATTAGGTGCTATTGATAAATACAGTTGCTTGTCATCAGCATAGCTGTGGTGGCTCACGTTATGCCCCGAGATAATCTGACCTAACAGAAGCATGTAGATTGAAAAGAGCAACGGACCTAGGATAGAGCCTTGTGGAACACCATATAGAATATCATGTGTCTTTAAAGTATAATTACCACAAGTAACAAATAATTTTTTACCTGCCAGGTAGGATTCAAACCAATTTAAGACACTGCAAGAGTGGCACACCCACTGACTAAGGCGATTTCTAAGAATATTATGATCAATGGTGTCAAATGTGGCACTCAGATCTAAGAGGATGAGAACAGATAAATGGTCTCTGTGTGCATTTACCCACAAGTCATTTACTACTTTAACAAGTGCAACAATGTACTACTCTATATCATATCAAAGTGTGGTGGAGGAGAATGTGAGGCCATCTTCCCAAAACTTGAAGTTGAACCAGAAATGAACTTTCAACTTAATAGTCCAAAGCACACTAGCAATCACACCAAGGAATGGCACAAAAAGAAAAACATGGAGGATTATTGGAGACCTAGTCAAAGCCCTGATTTAAGCACCATTAAAATTGCATTTGAAAAAGGAAGTACATCTGTGGTTCTCAACCTGTGGGGCGGGCCCCCCTAGGGCACAAAGTAACAAAAAGATGTGAAAAAAAGAAAACAAGAAACAAAAATATGAAAAAAAATCTGTTGAAACCAAAACAAATTAAATTAAACCACATTCTGATACTAGAATAATAAATATAAAGTTAGATAAATGTTGATAAAAGTTAAGTAGGTATAATAAAATATGCATCTACATTTCAAAAAAATGTTAGGGGGGCGCGATTAAAACTGTTATGAAAAATCAAGTCGCAAATACTTAAAGGTTGAGAAACGCTGAAGTACATGAAAGAAATTCCACAAAAATCTTGCAAATCTGGGAATTTTGCATGAAAAAGTGGTCAAAATTTCAAAATGTCAAAGGCTGGAAGGTAGTTATGCAAAACACCTACAAGAAGTAATTTCTTCTTGTCAGGGATGCCAGGGGCAACGACCCGGCCGGGACGCCGTGAAGGGACCGGAAGAGGGTCAAAGCCCACCCTGGATCACGTGGGGGCCGCCTTCCTGGTTCCTCTGGGGGCCACGGGTTGAGGGCATGGAAGCCCTACCCTGTAGGGGCCCGTGGTCACCGCCAGGAGGCGCCCCAATGCCTTGTGGACCTGTTGCCCCAGCACTTCCGCCACACCAGGAGGTGCTGGGGGGAAGACTTTGGACGATACCCGGAGAGCTGCCGGGAGAACAGCCGACACGTCCGACACGCTGGGGCGTGGCCAACCGGAGAGTGTCGGAAGCACCTGGAGCTCATCCGGGTCATGTATAAAAGGGGCCGTCTCCCTTCATTCGAGGCTGGAGTCGGGTGGAAGAAGGACGAGGCACGAGAGGAGTGTGGAGGCGGCCCGACGTAAAGGAATTTGTGTGGCCAGGACTGTGTGTTGGGGTATTTGTGCACGAACTGAGTCTGAGTGACTTTAAACTTTGTAAATATTATTGTAAATAAAACGTGTGGTGGTGAAAAACAACATGTCCGCCTGTCTGTGTCCGGGTTGGCTCCACATTCTAAAGGGGTCATAAGAGAACACATTTTTAAATATTTGATATCTCCTGCCCTATGTGTACCTTTAGTGTTTCTTGAACAACTTTGCTCTGAATCCTTGTGTGTCTGGACCACTCTGGACATCCTCTCTTGACTGTTTCTATAAAGCAGGCTTTTCACATCTTCTTGCTTCTTGTCTGCTTTTTGATCAACACCAAAGTAGAAAGGCCCACATTACCCACTGTGAAAGCATCATTCATGTTCCTGTTTATAATTCCCATCTTTAAAGGTGACTCTCAGCATGCCTCCTGCATCTTTACTCCTCCTCATGTTTTTCAGATGTGTTTCAACCTTTTTTGCCCAGCACCTCCTTTGTCGATTGCATCACCAAAGCCAAACTGACCAATTAGCTCGAAGGGACTGGACACACACAAGCACACCGTACCTTTTTATTATATAGTAGATAGATATACAATATTCCATGGAAAAAATATAGTCCTACTGTTCTATGATCAAAATATAATTGAATGAATCATTTGGTTATGGCTTCTCTGGTGCTGATCAAAAAAGTCTTTCTTCATTATTGAGACTTTCTTTTTCCTCATTTTGTCCTTAATTTTTTTTTCCTATCTGTGGCCCTAATATGCTTCCGTACCTTATTCACTGAAGGTTGAGCTCCACGCAATTACTTTGTTGGATTTCACCAATGTATTACACCACAAAGGCAAGGATCAAGAATAGTAGACACAGTAAACTGATAGCAATCATGACTAAGATGCTAGTCTTACTTTGGAGCCCCTGAAATGAAGGGATTGTGTTAAAAAAAATACTTTAGTTGCCTCACTTTTTTATGCAATCTTTGTGTTCAACCCACCGAGTTAAAGCTGAAAGTCTACACTTCAACTGCATCTGAGTTGTTTTATTTAAAATTCATTGTGGTAATGTACAGAACCAAAATTAGAAAAAAGTTGTCTCTGTCCAAATATTTATGGACCTAACTGTATCTATCTATCTATCTATCTATCTATCTATCTATCTATCTATCTATCTATCTATCTATCTATCTATGCAGCACTAGCTAGCCGAGACCTCTGGTTTCTTTTATTAAAAGTTATATTTAAACTGGATGAATGAGCAGAACTGCGAGCTGCTCAACGTACATGTGTGCCGAATTGCGTAAACACCTACTATGCTAGGAAGGAAGATTCACAGTAGTTATTCCTGGGTGAAGTCAGACTGTAGTCCTGTGTGCAAGTGCATTACAACTGTAGGTTGTGTGTCTTTGTTCCAATTAGTAAGCACATTGGAACATTAGAAAGATTTTGGTGAGAATGGGCCATTAAACCCAACTAAGCTTGCCAATCCTCTCCACTTAATTTCTCTAAAATAACATCAAGTCTAGTTTTGAAGTTTCCTTAAGGTTCTAATCTTTATCACATTACTTGTTAACATACTCCATGTGTCCATTATTTTCTGTGTGAAGGAAAAACTTCCTAATGTTTTGTGTGAAATTTACCCTTAACAAGTTTCCAACTGTATCCCTTTATTCTAGATAAGCTCATTTTAAAGTAACATTCTTGTCCTCTGTACTAATTCCTTTCTTAATTTTAAACTCATTTATGTCAAAGTGTAGAAATGGACCATATAAGGCAAGACATATAACTAAGGGTCTATAGGAAATGAGTCTGTACAGTGAGATGAAGAATTTATATTTTAGGAAAAGGTCTCCCGAAAACCTTTTCACGATGAAGCACTGCTTAATCCAATTCTCCATCATGGAGGGGCCAGTTCAAATCACTTATTAACTTAACATATCTGTCTTTGGGAACATGGGAGAAAAGCCAGAGCATCTGGAGGAAAACCCATGTCAACACAGGGATTCTAACCCAGAATGATGGGGCCTTAAGTTAGCAATGCTAATCACCATGCTGTCTTTATTACTCTTTTTATTTACAATAAAATGTTGTCAGTCATCAGAACCAGCTGCTCCTACTGGGATGTACAGTACCATACTGTGAAATGTCCAGGAGTGGCTGGGTACGTAGCTGGCCTAGATCAATCAGATTTTGACTTTGCTTATTACAAATGTCTGTAGTTCATTGTTTTTTTCTTGTTTGTAGGAATTTTACTATCTGAATTTTGTATGATTTACTGTCACCTGGCTACAGTTCTATTACAGAGATAATTGAATGCTAAATGAAACCTGCTTCTAACTGAAAAGGCTCTGGAATGATTCTAGTCGATCTTAGAACTGTTGTTTGACTCTTTAGTAGTAGTTAAACCCCTGCTCAAGAAAAATAATCTTGACCCCTCTGCCTTTGAAAATTTTAGACCCATCTCTAACCTGCCCTTCTTAAGTAAGATTCTAGAGAAGGCAGTCATTATGCAGTTAAATGACCACCTCAATAAACATGCTATTCTTGATAAATTTCAGTCAGGTTTCAGAACAAATCACAGCACAGAAACTGCACTCGTTAAAGTAGTAAATGACTAGCGGGTAAATGCAGACAGAGGCCATTTATCTGTTCTCATCCTCTTAGATCTGAGTGCTGCATTTGACACCATTGATCAGAATATTCTTAGAAATCACCTTAGTCAATGGGTGGGCCTCTCTGGCAGTGTCTTAAATTGGTTTAAATCCTACCTGGCAGGGAGAAAATTCTTTGTGAGTTGTGGTAATCACTTCTCAAAGACACATGATATACTATATGGTGTTCCACAAGGCTCTATCCTGCTCTTCTCAATCTATATGCTTCCGTTAGGTCAGATTATCTCAGGTTACAACGTGAGATACCACAGCTATGCTGATGATACACAGCTGTACTTATCAATAGCACCTGATGACACTGACTCTCTCGATTCACTAACACAATGTCTTACTGGTATTTCTGAATGGATGAATAGTAATTTTCTCAAACTAAATAAAGAGAAAACTGAAATTTTAGTAATTGGCAATAATGGATTCAATGAGGTTATCAGAAATAAACTTGATGCATTAGGATTAAAAGTTAAGACGGAAGTAAAAAACTTAGAGGTATCTGTTGACTGTAATCTGAATTTTAAATCGCATATTAATCAGATCACTAGGACAGCATTTTTTCACTTAAGAAACATAGAAAAAGTTAGACCTCTTATATCATTGAAAGATGCTGAGAAATTAATTCACGCTTTTGTTTTCTAGCAGCTGCTAGAATCTTAACTAGGAAAAGAAAATCCGAATACATTTCTCCAGTTTTGATGTCACTACACTGGTTGCCTGTGTCA
The DNA here is from genome assembly GCF_016835505.1 of Polypterus senegalus. Lineage (NCBI taxonomy): Eukaryota > Metazoa > Chordata > Cladistia > Polypteriformes > Polypteridae > Polypterus > Polypterus senegalus. Next base: position 99,448,654 of record NC_053154.1, on the reverse strand, counting down.
TTCAGGATTGACTTTAAAATACTGCTTATGGTTCATAAAGCCTTAAATAATCTCGCTCCATCTTATATATCGGAATGTCTGACACGTTATATTCCAAATCGTAACCTTAGATCTTCAAATGAGTGTCTCCTTAGAATTCCAAAAGCTAAACTTAAAAGAAGTGGTGAGGCGGCCTTCTGCTGTTATGCACCTAAAATCTGGAATAGCCTGCCAATAGGAATTCGCCAGGCAAATACAGTGGAGCATTTTAAAACACTGCTGAAAACACATTACTTTAACATGGCCTTTTTATAACTTCACTTTAACTTAATCCTGATACTCTGTATGTTCAATTCATCATAATAACTATTCACAGTGGCTCCAAAATCCATACTGACGCCTACTCTCTCTTCTGTTTCTTTTTCCGGTTTCTTTGTGGTGGCGGCCTGCGCCACCACCACCTACTCAAAGCATCATGATGCTCCAACATTGATGGACTGAAAGCCAGAAGTCTACGTGACCATCATCATCAAGTCCTTCCATGAAAACCCTAAATACAAAGAGGACTGTTTCATTTATGTTAGGTAGATTGCCCAGAGGGGACTGGGCGGTCTCTTGGTCTCGAATCCCTGCAGATTTTATTTTTTTTCTCCAGCCTCTGGAGTTTTTTTTTTGTTTTTTCTGTCCACCCTGGCCATCAGACCTTACTTATTCTATGTTAATTAATGTTGCCTTATGTTTATTTCTTATTGTGTCTTTTATTTTTCTATTCTTCATTTTGTAAAGCACTTTGAGCTACATTTTTTTGTATGAAAATGTGCTATATAAATAAATGTTGTTGTTGTTTAACACTCTCTTACAATCGTAGACGTAAATGGCAGTGATTTTCCAGGAGCTTAATGTTTTGTAATGCAGTCTTCGTGGCTTTTGTGTTTCAGAGTCTGTCCCTCATAGTGAGAGTTAAATTATGTCTTACAGAGGCATCACCATTTCCTTTACTCTGTTAACTTTCACTAAACCTTTCTTGAGCCTGTGGACCTATCACCGTTCCTCAATTTGTATAATCATACTGTATCTCTATTTATGTTTCTTACATTTACTGTCACATCTGTCACATACAAATTTGGAGATGATCTTTTTAAAGAAAAAGAAGACCCCAGAAGAAGTTGGGCCCTTGTTTCCTATGCTCACAGAATTGTCTTCCGCTGTGCCAAATGAGACGTTTAATTTCTCATTGAAGGTAGTAAAAGTGGAGGTTAAAAAGAAAAGATTATTATTAGACAAAGTGTTCCTCCCACACTAACAGCTGCCAGTTTCATAAATAAATTCATCACGTAGAAAGTGAACCCCTGTATAGCTTCCCTCTCTTTCTGTTTTTCTTTTACCTCACTACCTCACAAATCTTGTGCCTACAATAATATAGCATAACTTACACAGCTTTTTGGTTGGAATTGAGAATTAATGTTTTTAGGTCATATAGTATATTTGGCAAGCATTTTACTTGTCTTCCTCACATCTTTTCTCCTTCTGTGCTTAGCAGGCTATATAAAAACAACAATTCCCAGAGGTAAGTGGGAAAAGCCAGGAGCTCACTGTGTTGACAAGGCTATCTGCGTAAGAGTCACTTGTGACGTGCTTGGAGCCCATATTTGCGTTAGAGACAAATTTCCTGAGAAACTACTAATTGGTACCTGAATGGAAGAAGAGTTAAAAAAATCTGGGCCCTCCGTCATATTAAGGTCTCAGATGCACTGTCCAATTGAGTAAGTGGCAGGTTTTTCTTTTTTTTTTTGCATGCATTTCTCTTGTTTAATCTCCTTGGACTATGCCTTGACAACTTAGTTGCACTAGCATACCTCAGTAAAAGCTACTCAGAGAGGCACTATGTGAGTCCTAAAGCCTCCATTACATGGGTTTGTTATTTTCTTTATTTCATTTTTTTCCAACATATCTTTTTCATCAAGAAACAGAGGGAAGGGTAATAGGGACAAGTTCATCACACTGGTAGCTGTTTTCATAGTATTTATGATGTTGTTTTATTCATTTCTAGTGTTTAAGTCATCTTCCAGTTTTTGCTTCCCAGTTTGATTTTGCTTCATTCTGTCAATCCATATGCATAAACAGTTTAAATTAATTCAATGGTGCAGTGCTGTGACCCATATACTACACAGGTATGTATCGCATATAGTTTAGGTTCAAGTTCATTGTCATATGAACATAGTATAATGAAATTTTTACTTGTGCGTCTCTTAGGACAGTAATAATAATACAATATTAATGAAGACAAGGACAAAAGACATACATCTATACACTTTCAATTATGTACCGTCATAATAATAAAAGTGCAATGATATATAACATAACATTATCAGACTCACTTAATCCAATCATCGATCACATGGAGCTGGAGTATGCATCTAGTACAAAGCAGGAAATAATCACAGACAGGCCTCTAGCTCGTCGAATGGCCCATAGTACACACTCCCACACGGGGCCAAATCAGAATATGCAATTCAATCTAACCTACACATCTTTTCAGAGGGGTGGGGTTGAGATAGCTTAAATGTAAAGTACATTTTGCAGTTGTGTTGCTAGACATCATCAGTGATGTTACCTGGGGTCAGCAGGTGATTTGGGTCTTTCAATGTCGCACAGTCTTACCTAGGCGACCCAACTGGAGTAGATTAGATCTCAGCTTGTGTCCCAGCAGCTTTGGTCCACAGATCAATTCTCCTGACCCATAACCATCTAGAGGCTCTCTCAACAGTCTCTGCGGTCGTTTGGTTGGATTTACTCTTGCTAGCCCTAGTAATGCCAAGTAGGGTGTAGACTCTGCAGAATGAGTGGCCGGCAAAACCTTTCACTCTACTTGAATTGGCTCACAGCAAGCCTTCCAACGTCCGGCACTGCCCCATGAGCTCCTGGTATTTGGCTTACACCTGCTGATTTACCTTCACAATGTGGTCCTCCTAGGGACGTATCAGCTTCATAAGTACAACACTGAAGAAAGGACTACATCCAGCCCCTGTGAAGTCATTTTCTGTGTGGCCAAGACACACATCAACTTGAATCAGACAGGCCCGATGATGATGATGATCCTTTTCTCAACTGTCTGCCATCACTTTTTTTTCCTTCCTGTCACCCTCTTTTCTACAACCCTTATCAGCACCAGCACAACCTGTATGTGGGTCCAAGTGTAAATAAATACCAGCTGCATCTGTCAATAAATACTCCAGAGTAATAGGAAAATGTATGTATGATAATATACTGAACTTGATACTTATTAGACTTCAGTTCATCATGCAGGTAGCTCTTGCTCCTGCTTTAGCATTCCTGCCTTGTGCACTGCCAGCAGTGCCCACAGGACAGCTGTAGCATCATCAACCTGAATCTACAATTAATTGATGTTTTGATCCCTTGTTCAGTACATCCTCCAACAGGGGTGTAGTGACTCAATGTTGACATCTCCTGGACAATCTCTGCAGATGTCCTTAATAAGGTGTTGCCCCCCAAACTCTTTCCTGCACCCTTAACCAAAACCAATAGCTTGCTTGCGTCGCCTCCTGTAACTCTCTAGCAGTTTTTTTTTTTATTTTGTCTCAGTCATGCCAGCAAAGCTGGATGGTTGCTGTGCTGACAAAATCCCTGCATCCAGTGTGGATGGTTGCATTTCATTCAGCCTTCTGGTGCCAAATCCAACTGCTTTAAACTTTTCTGCCCATGCTGCACTGACATTCCTTCCTCCCAGGATATGGTTAGTTCAATCTTTGCAGCAGATCAACACACTACAATGTCAGTTTGAAAAACCAGCTGCATGCCAACTTCTGAACACATTTCCTATACCTTTCTAGGGGTGTGGAGTGATGTTGGTTCTGTTGCAGCAGTTTCTTGTATGTTACCACCTTGCTTGACAAATGGTATGTATTAGGGTTTTGCAGCATCTAAGACGTTATTCCCTCTTGACATGCAGCTCTCCAAAAACTTGGACAGATTTGTCGGGACCTGGTTGTGCTTTCACCTGAAGTGCCCTTGTGTCAGCACAACCTTGAATCCTGAAAGAATGTGTTACAGTCGTGCATTGATTGTATTACAGAGTTTTTGCTTCCAAACCAATGGCAGAGATTTTAAGGGTATGGTAACGTATTTTAGGTTGTTCTTATCAGGAGGCTGAGCCTTGCTTGTGGGGTTTTCCTGATATCTGCCCAGCTAATCGCTCTGCTCATGGTGACTTCCAAAGTTTTTCTGCCTACCTGGCAACCCTGGGACAGAGCTTTAACTGGGTAGCAATTTTGCTCCACTATGTTGAAGTCTCCCATGACCATAGGCTTCCTCTGCTTCCTCTTGGCTTTGAACCAATACAGACAAACCTGCCTGCACACATCCTAGGACCAAATGAAGGTAGGCATCTCCTTTTATGCTGCATTTGAAGGAACTCCAGAAGGCTTGTTAGTGAGGTCTGGAAGCACCAGGGCTCTGCAGCTCCCCCTGGTGGGCCTAAAAGAACCCAACAAGGGCATGATGGGAATCTGAGGCACCTCTGCAACCCTGGGGGACTGATATCTAGCACTCTGGGGAAAGCAGTGCCCTGTCCATCACACTATCTATCTATTTATCTATCTATCTATCTATCTATCTATCTATCTATCTATCTATCTATCTATCTATCTATCTATCTATCTATCATCTGTAGTGTTCAAGGCTGCTTGCAGAGTGTGTGGTGGGCAGAAGAGTTTTATTTGTTTTTTGCAAAAGGTTATAAATGAAAAGAGCCATTCTCAGTTAGTGCGTATTTCTTGCAGTATTATTGCCACTTCCAGCAATGGCTTAGGTCTCTTAACATAATACAATTTATGAATGCCTCTACACGAATGAATGCTGCAATCACATAGCAGAAGGATTTCTATAAACTTTAAGACAAATATAGATACTCTGTGATGCTGAAACTTTACCTTTAGAGCCCAAAACTCTCCAGTGATTTCCTTGCTAATGTAAGGAGAGACCCATTTAAATCTAGTCTGAAGACCTCTTACTTTAGAATACCACACTATTTTTAAAACTGCTGGCTCAGTTTTTAAAAATAACTGTCTGTAAGTTATTTATCTATTTGTGGCATAACCATTACTGAAAACTCTTTCCCATTCACTATTTCTTTTTGGTATCATGTTTGTCACTGTTGCCTTAAAGGAGATGCACCTTCTGATTTACTGAATGAGAACAAAATGGCATCCAGTTTCAAACACTTTCAAGATTCCACCACAATTTTGTATTAATTGACTGGATTTTTCTTTTTCATCTCCACTATTTCCAACTAGCTATATCTGTTACTTGAATTAATGTTATCATGATTTTCACTCTAAGGTACATTAATATAAAAAGCAAAAAGAGCATTGAACTTTGCATTTAGTAATCTTCAGCCATCAATCCATTTTCACAATCAGCTCAGTTTAATTGTACATTATGCTTCTGGCTTGCGGGCGAGACCAGGCCTGTGATAAAGCACTAGTCCATCACAAGGCTCATGTACTTTCATGTCCATGGGACCAATTCACGATTCATTTTTCTTTTTCCTTTTAGTACATGCAAGGTTATTCAATATTGCCTAACAGCATTCACTTTCTTTAATGCTTTTTAAAAAGGAAAGAACAGTTAGTGAGCCAAACAAAATTAAAGTAAATCACACAGGAAACACATTTAATTCATTGTGAAACCTGACATAAGATAGCCTATGTCCTTTATAAAAGGAAAAAAAAACAATATAAAATTTTATAGAATTTCCTAGTATTTTTCTCAAAACACATTAAATCAGACTCACAATGCTTACATACTTTACATCATTCACAAGATGCCAGATACTGCATAAAGTGTCAGTCAACAGCGATGGATTCTCATGTTGCACTACGATTATATCATGTGATGAACATTACTCATGTAAAACATGTAAATAAATACAACAAACACATCTATAAAGGACTGGTGCTGCTTCCAGAGATTGTTTGTCCTATCATCTAATGCTGTTGGATTATGACTCCCTCTAACTCTAAATCTGAGATAAATAGGTTCCATAAACAGGTTCATATATTACACATCTAAAACGTCTTAAAATGCTTGTCTCTTTATTCAGACAACTATTAAATTGTGTACAGCTAACAAAATCCCAGATTACAAAAATAAATTTGGATTTTCTCTGAATTAAATGTCAAACCTCACCCTGTTTTTAGGTAATTGAGGGTCATTATCAAAACATGCAATTTCCATACTTTATTCTCTAATGTCATGAGTTAAATGTAGGATACCTAAATTCCTCTGTGTATTCTATAAAAATTGTGCACCTTAATCTCAGAATTCTACAGTCCACAAACCTACATCTAGAACCTAATGTTAATACTACAATAATTACCTTATTATTTAAAGCAAAACAAATTCTGTTGTCAAAGCTCAATATGCCCTTTGGGTGTTCAATTTTGAGTTCCACCACAAGGATGCAACGTTACTCCTTGTCCTACACCACTATTACAATTACTCTTCTTGCACATGATAATGTCCTCAGAGTTTTTCACATTTTTCCATCCATTTTCAGAAACTGCATTTTTATGATAAGGGCTTAGTGAATGGGATTCCTCTCTTGTTAGCACGTGGTGAAATGCAGGAGCCAACCCTAGAAGGTACTCATACTGTATACACAGACACACAGAGAAATGTTGCTTTACATCAGGCAAGTTTAGATTCTTTAATTAACCCACCGTGCATCATAGGGACCTAAGAGGAAAACCAGATGCCCTGATAAAAGCATTCTGTCTGTTAGTTGAACCCAAGTACTTGGAGCAATGAGAAGTTGTGTTAGCCATCTCTATATATAATCTTCATTTGGATCTTGATCTTTGTTTGTCCGCGAATGAATTAGAAGAAGAAGCACTAGATGGCAGTAGAGAGACAGCTAAAGCATAGGCATTGCATTAAGAATCTCCTCCAGGCTTATACTACTGAAGACTGTAGTACTCCAGTCACTACTCAAAAGGCAGACATTCCAACTAAACAAATTGTTGTGCTTTAAATTAACTACAGAGAATGCAGCTTGCTGTGTTTTAGAGAAACGTGGCTAACAACTACCATCCCAGATGCTAACGTGGGGCTACCCGGGTTTAGCACAGTTAGAGCGGACAGAAACGCAAGTACCTGCGGGAAGAAGAAAGGAGGAGGACTCGCTCTCTATGTCAATACAAAGTGGTGCAACTCAGGACATGTAAACGTTAAACCAATTGCTGCAGGGACATCGAACTGTTGGCCGTAAGTCTGCGTCCCTATTACTTGTCCAGAGAGTCTGGACGCGTGATTGTTGTTATTGTTTACATCTCCCCTCAAACGAACGCGGAGATAGCGAGTGACATCATCCATTGTGCAGTTGCTAAGTTACAAACGCAGCACCCTGAGGCACTTGTGCTAATCGCTGGAGACTTTAACCATGTGACGCTGGACAAAACATTACCTGCCTTCTCCCAGTATGTGGATTGTAACACCCGGGGAAACAGGACTATTGACCTACTGTATGCAAACGTTAAAGACGCATACAGCGCCACCCTGCTGCCTGCGCTTGGGAAAGCAGATCATAACCTGGTTCTGCTTCAGCCTCACTACAAACCAAGAGTGAGGGAACTACCTACAACCACACGCTCATTCAGGAAGTGGTCCCCTGAGGCAGAGCAGGCTCTGAGAGACTGCTTTGGAACTACAGACTGGGATATATTGCTGGGGTCACATAGTGAGAACATTGAAGAGGCTGTTGAATGCACAACTGATTACATCAACTTCTGTATGGACATTGTAGTTCCAGTAAGAACAGTATGCTGCTATGCTAACAACAAGCCATGGATTACAAGTGACATCAAGGCCTTTTGAACCAGAAGAAAAAGGCTTTTAAAGGCGGTGATCGGCATGAGCTCAAGCGCATGCAGAAGGAACTCCGAGTCCAGCTCAGGGCGGCGAAAGAGCAGTACAGGAGAAAGCTGGAGCAGAAGTTGCAGAACAACAGCATGAAGGAAGTGTGGGATGGGATGAAGATTATCACTGGCTGCAGCTCGAAGCGGGGTGCCGCCATTGAGACAGACATGGAGAGAGCAAACCAAATGAACAACTTCTTTAATAGGTTTGATCACCCTAACCCACTCTCATCTCGGAGTACTGCATCCTCCAACCATCCTTCTGCTGATACCAGCATAGGTGAGACATCCCCACCCACAATTACAGCAGCCCATGTGAGCAGAGAGCTGAGAAGACTTCATGCCAGCAAAGCAGCGGGTCCAGATGGTGTATCACCACGACTGCTGAAGGCCTGTGCGTTGGAACTGGGGAGTCCTCTACAGCGCATCTTCAACCTGAGCCTGGAACAGGGGAGAGTCCAAAGGCTTTGGAAAACATCTTGTAGATAGATAGATAGATAGATAGATAGATAGATAGATAGATAGATAGATAGATAGATAGATAGATAGATAGATAGATAGATAGATACTTTATTAATCCCAAGGGGAAATTCACAATCACCCCTGTCCCAGAGGTATCACGTCCTAGTGAGCTGAATGACTTCCGGCCTGTTGCTCTGACGTCACATCTGATGAAGACCATGGAGCGGCTGCTGCTTCACCACCTGAGGCCACAGGTCCGTCACGCCCTAGACCCTCTGCAGTTCGCATACCAGGAGAAGGTGGGAGCGGAGGATGCCATCATCTATATGCTTCATCGATCCCTCTCCCACCTGGACAGAGGCAGTGGTGCTGTAAGAATTATGTTTTTGGACTTCTCTAGCACCTTCAACACCATCCAACCTCTGCTCCTTAGAGACAAGCTGACTGAGATGGGAGTAGACTCACGCTTAGTGGCATGGATCGTGGACTATCTTACAGACAGACCTCAATATGTGCGTCTTGGGAACTGCAGGTCTGACATTGTGTTCAGCAATACAGGGGCGCTGCAGGGGACTGTACTTTCTCTGGTCCTGTTCAATCTATATACATCAGACTTCCAATATGACTCGGAGTCCTGTCACGTGCAAAAGTTTTCTGATGACACTGCTATTGTGGGCTGCATCAGGAGTGGGCAGGAGGAGGAGTACAGGAAGCTAATCAAAGACTTTGTTAAATGGTGCGACTCAAACCACTTACATCTTAACACCAGCAAAACCAAGGAGCTGGTGGTGGATTTTAGGAGGCCCAGGACCCTCATGGACCCTGTGATCATCAGAGGTGACTGTATGCAGAGGGTACAGACCTATAAATATCTGGGAGTGCAGCTGGATGACAAATTGGACTGGACTGCCAATACTGATGCTCTATGTAAGAAAGGTCAGAGCCGACTATACTTTCTGAGAAGGTTGGCATCCTTTAACATCTGCAGTAAGATGCTGCAGATGTTCTACCAGACGGTTGTGGCGAGTGCCCTCTTCTACGCGATGGTGTGCTGGGGTGGCAGCATAAAGATGAAAGACGCCTCACGCCTGGACAAACTTGTTAAGAAGGCAGGCTCTATTGTAGGAGTAAAGTTGGACAGTTTAACATCTGTGGCAGATCGACGGGCATTAAGCAAACTCCTGTCAATTATGAAGAATCCACTGCATCCACTTAACAGTGTCATTTCCAGGCAGAGGAGTAGCTTCAGTGACAGACTTTTGTCACTGTCCTGCTCCACTGACAGACTGAGGAGATCGTTCCTCCCCCACACTATGCAACTCTTCAATTCCACCCGGGGGAGTAAATGCTAACATTACTCAAAGTTATTGTCAGCTTTTTTATTTATTTATTTTTTTTTCATTTTTATTACTATTTAATTTAATATTGTTTTTTTGTATAAGTATACTGCTGCTGGATTATGTGAATTTCCCCTTGGGATTAATAAAGTATCTATCTATCTATCTATCTATCTGTCTATTTAGATCTTGATCTTTGTTTGTCCGCAAATTCCACGCATGTGTAGACCACCTTCCAGTTTAGTACGTTGTTGTTACTCACGGATGTCAACAATGTGCCGGAATAACGAAAGGGGTGGTGGACAGTGTTACGCTGGTTAGCTCCTGAGGCCTGGTTAGAGAATGAGATCTCCGAAGATAAAAGGTACATGCCTACGTAACATATGAATGAAAGAAAAACAGTGGGTAAAATGAATGACAACGTAACAGCACGTTCCGGAAATTATTATTGTTACGTTGCAGCCAGTGAGTCTCACAGTTGTACCGTGGCTTGCTCACATGTCAGTGAAGTGATCCCTGTTTATGCTTTAAAGAGCCTGGATACCTATGTGTCCCCCTTTTATAACCATTGCTCCGTGTATATTGCCTTACTCTTTGGACTGCCACAAAGCAACCTGCGAGATTGGAGAAAGGTTGAGAAGACATCATGAGAGGAAATGATAGCGTCGTGAAAACGAGACAGACTGTGAATGGAAAGAAGCAGAAATGCTCCTACACCACCACATAATTACTATTCGGACAGTGATTCCGAGTAGGCCGTTCCTATCGAATCAATGTCCAAGGGTTTTCTTATGTAATTTTGTTTCCCTTATAAAAAATCATAATGCTGTGCGACGAAGGGCCCAGTTCATGACTGGCAGCCGCGTTTAAACAGGGTGCCCTTCACAGACAACTTTAACATGCGCAACGTAGTTGGGCGCACATACCTAGTTATATTATAATGTCAGATGTTACACTTTTAATAAAGTTGAAAAGTTGCTTCTCTCAGAGTTCAAATTAAGGCTTATTTTCTCTGCTCAGGTCACAGCTATTAAAAAAAATCTGCTTCTTCAATACACACATCCTCAGCTCCCTTTCAAAGCTCCCTAGTGTGAACTCACAAATTAAATGACGTCCTTTATTACAATATATGGAGTCAGTAAATTGCAATCTGAGTCAATAATTTCTCACGCATGGAATTGTATATACAGTATAATACCAGGTGCAAAACAGTTAGGATAGAAGCTGAAAAGCAACTCTGCATGGATCCTGTGGATTGATCAAGCTATTTGTACACTGATATTTTTCTTGTGAAAGAATCGATCCCCCTTCATGTTTCCAAATTCCTTCATATCTTCCTTCATGTCCCTAATCTAAGATGTCCATTGTCATCATCTAAACACATTTCATGTCTACTTCCCTGTAATATCTGCTAATATAATTATATTTGCACTAGGAAACACATGGACCTCTGGTCCTCAAATGAAGGTGGTTCATACAGGGCAAGCTAAACTTTTCCATTTTAGCAAGACAGTGTTTTGTTTACAGCTTCATAGTGACCACATTGGTGATGCCACATTTCATGGTAGTGCTCATGTGTCAGCATGCATTTCTCTTGTTCTCGTTCTTTCATTCTGTACCCCATATTATGTGCCTTCTGTGATGCACCTACCGCTAAACTGATGTTGCTTCTCTTCTTTTTCCTTCTTTTGTTTACAGAGTTCTTTGTCACAGTCAATGATCAATAAACACAATACTTACAAAGCATGACCCAGAGGATTATCAACAGATGGGCTTGTGGGGATTGAGCTTTTATTACTTTTCTACTCACCAGTAGAACATTCAGCAGATAGGGACACCTTTTTTCTAATATTTTTTAAAAATTTTTAGACTTTTCAGAATGTATCAGTTAATAAGCTTTCGATTAGATCAAGATCAAGGCTGTAGCCCCATTAGTTTGTAAATACCAACAGGTTACCACGTTGCACATGTTTGCTGCTCAGTGGATGCCGCTGCTGCCTTTCTTCTTCCTCCTATCACATAATCAGCTTCTGCAATTTGCTTAACAGTCAGCAGATGCCACTGCTCTTCTTTATCTTTCTGCCATGTCACCAACTCAATTAGTTTTTCGTAAGAAACACACAAACCTAGCTCACTTTGCTGATATTTGGCACTACTGCACAAGTGTGCATCAGTTGATAAGCTTTCAATTAAGACCAAGATCAAGGTTCTAGCCTCAGTAGTTTGTGAGTAAATGCTTGACAGATGGATAGATCTTAGCATTTTATATATGAAGGGGGATCCACAATTTCCTGGAATTTTTCAATAGCACAAGTGTTAGGTGTTATCTAATAGCTTGCTATGTATTGTATGCCAACAAGTGTACTTAATCGGTGCACAGAGTGGCATCATGTTGAGCTGATTGAGTGTGTCTTTCTGGTGTTTATTCTATAGTCAAGCAGGTGACTTTGGTGATTTTTTTTTTCTCTGAGGGACAAAGGTGATTGTGCTTTTTTGACACTGACGGACTTGTTTGTAAAGAGTTTGTTCCCTCTAAACATTGAACTGCTGAAGTGTCTGCAGGAAAGCATCAGGAAAGAAAACATCCAGAAACATGCCTCAGAGCTGGGAGGTTTACTATTAACTAGCTGTGAATAGAATATAAGGACGTGAAACTATTAAATAAAGACTGCTTTGACAGTCTATCCAATGAAAAAATATCTTTAACTGTTGACCATGGCGTTCATTTTTAATATCCCATGCAAGTTAGTTATTAAACAAAAATAAGGTAACAAAAAGGACCAACAGCAGCAATTCATAGTGCACTATTGGAAAACATTATAATAAAATGTATACGATCGAAGGTTGCAATCTGGCTGATTATATACTCTGAATAGCCCTAAGTCTGGACTAGCAGATGTCCAAAATTATCTCATGAGGAGAAAAAGGTGTTTGGACCTTTCAAGTATGCTGAATATGCATGAAGTATTCAGTCTCCTCTGCTTCCCAAATTAAAATCCTATAATAGGTCATTCAGATTGGTCTGACTATAGGGATTTTCCAAATTCACAATATAAATAGGGTAGGCAGGTAGATGTACATTTATTTATTTTATATAAATCACTAGGTTTCATTTCTGGATGGGCAAAGCACCTTGCTCCACTTTTCCCAGATTCGAGTAGCTGGAAGAGCTTTGCCAGCCTTGTGACCTCAAAGCTGTGGGGCAGTGTCTGCCGAGTCTATCCAATTACGTATCCAGCACTCTTGAAAAATGGAGGGGTTATTTTTAAAGTGATCAGATGTCTGGCACCATGATTCATTTAGTTATTTTGATTATTCTGTTAAAATTAAACACGGAGCACGCTGACTGCTGTAATCAGTTTGACTACAAAGCTCTCGCCCCGTATGACATTGACAAAGAATCCTCATTTTGTGTGGCTTTAATTGAGCTATTAACCACTTTCAAATTCAGCAAATTCTGGGAAAATGTGTGTTCATATCCAGAGGGGATTTACCCACACACTTCAGGGGAGGACAGGCAGTTTTTCAGTTGTCGTTGGCTGAAATTTACAATTTATTATTCATCAAGGAATGATGTGACTGCCCTGCTGCTGCTTGAGTGTTCCTTTGAGAAATCCCTGGCATTCTGTCATTAGAATGGTCCAAATGTTAAAAAAAAAAGAAAATAACATGCCAGTGATATACAGCATCACTAACAACAAAGCAAGCGTAGGTTGAGCCTTAAGATTTTGAGGATAATAAGACAGCTAAATTCATGCCAGGACATACTGTATTTACTAAACTGAATTAAGCTGTCAGAAAGGAAAACCTGCATGTGTTATTAAGATATCAGAAGGGAAAACCTGCATGTTTTATGTCACAGTCTTTACTTACATTTTTTACTTTTTATGAAATGGTTGATCTCACATGCATTTACAAAGAAAATGTTCCCACTAGTTCCTTCTAATTTGTTTAGGAGCTGACAAGACCAATTAAATTGAATGCATGGAGGGAGGATGGTAGTTTATTATTCCAGATAGATGACTTTGCTAAAATAAATGTCTGTAATGTTTAATCAGGCTAGCATTACATATGATCAACAAGGCTGCTGGAGATGTTACTGATCAACATAATTTTTTCATTTACCACCATATGGACATACGGAGTATTAGAGAAGGAAGGAAATCAATAACTTTTCAATGTCTTAACATGGAGAAAACTTCTAACCTGCTTCCTGCAATATGAATTTGCAAATTACCGTATATGCTCGCAGATAACTTCTCCTGTGGATAAGTCAAGACTTGATCTCACCGTATAATTTCTGGGATTTTATAATGTCGGTTGTATAAGTCGAACTTGGAAAACTCACGCTATTGGTATAAGGGATTATGAGTTGCTAACATCCACCTGAGAGAGTAACCACAGAGCACACTGCCTTTTTATTCTATGTGGGTGCAGCAATGCGCTGTATCAGTGTGTGCTCCTAACCGCTCTCTCTCTCTCTCTCGCTTGTTCTCTATTGTGCCTACCTGACCACATGATAATACCTGAACTATTCCGAAGAAACGTTTGCACTGATTTGTGTTTTTTGTATCTCAAACCCTCATACACCTTTATCATAAGAGCATCCCTTATCTACGATGGAGCGTTTGAACTGAAGAAAATATGAAGCTGGTTTTAAATTAAACGTCATTGAAATAGAGAAAGAAATTGGTAACTGCGCTGTTTCAACAAAATTGGACACGTCTGAGAAGCTGATGTGAGATTGAAGAAGGCAAAAAGATGTACAAAAAAAAACCTGTGTGTCGCATAAATCTGGTTCGATTTTTCAGGTTTCAAGACCCGACTTATACGTGAGTATATATGGTAAACGACAAAGGTGTTTTGAGATTTTTTTTTCAGGTGAGAAAGTAAAACGTTTCAATGTAAAATTGCATAAAAGTAATGAGAAGAAGAGATCTTAAAGAGTTTGCATTTGCAGGGATTCCCAATTTAACGTCCAAAGAATTAAAAAAAAAAAAAAATTAAAAAGAAAGCAGCACAACTGCTACATATGACTTTGCAGCACAAAACTGAGGTCCCATGTTGAGGTCCAGCCTCCTTGGTAGGTAGTTCTCTAATGAAAGCTGACTTCTGGTCAGTGCTCTTTTCTAATAGTGAAGAAAGGACCACTGACAATCCTCCAGATGTGACATCAGGGTTCTTCCTGTGAAAGCCCCTCCACTCTGTGACAGAAGTCAGAGCTGATGTCACCTTTTTAATGATCTGTCTTTGTTCCCCCTGTCAATAACCCAAGACACACTCCAAGCTCACATGCATGACAGTTGTTATACTCACTAATCATGGAGTATGATGACATTTTGCATTTTGATTAACATATGCAAGTATGACAAAATGTACTACCCATGTTGCCTACTGCAACACACTAATGCTGACCTTGCTATATTGCATATCAGTTTTTAACTTTAATCACCTCCTATAGACAGCAGGCTATGTAATGTTGAATTTAAAATTTGAACCAGGGTGGGTTGATCCAGAGCATATTATACCGCAAGTGGGCAATAAGTTCTTTCAGTATAGATGATTTCTCTAGATGAAATGAAGAACCTTGGAGAGAAACAGAATGAAAATAGAGAGACAATTCCTGGCAGGATGGAAAGAAGTTTTATCAAGTCTCCAGGGCATCAAATAAGCTTCCTATTGACAGCAGAGAACAGGAAGTTTACCACATGTTAAGGAAGCATAACCCTTAGGCAGAGACAGTGAAGTCAAAGGGAACAGGGAGAATGGCAGTGAAAGACCTCCTAGCAAGTATGTGAAAGTTTGTCTAGTCAAGAGAGCAGTCATTCAGAAACTGTTGTGTTGGTCTGCTCGTTAAAAGGCTCGTCAAGGCTCAGTGGTGCAATGGGGCCTATACAGAGCATTGTGACTTTGTAGGTCTGCCTCAGACTACAAATGAAAGAAACATAAGGTGGTGTTTAAATATTCTCCCCTAGACTATCACAAAGTCCAGAACTGAGAAGTGAGGATAGGTACATACACACTGAGAAGGAAGATGTGAAGTTACTGAAAGATGTTGAAGTTTGAGGGCCTACTTTATAGTGGAATCAAGAGGTTGGAAAATATGGTAAGCACGTTGATTATCTGTATAGGAGGGATAGGTGAAGCAGTAGGATTTTGTTTATATGTTTGCTATTATAATATTTTGGTTTCTGACTGTGCTCATATCTGTTATTTTTTTTTCTTAAAAAAGGCATTTTTATTTTGATCATTTAATGTTCTTTTCTTGTAATGGTGGGCTCGAGTAGGAGAAGCTCTGTGTCACAATATATTAGTTTTTTGTTTTTCTTCAAGCGTTGTAATCAGCTTTAAATTGTCTTCTAATTCAGTGTTTCTCAACCTTTACTGTCTCACGTCCTAATTTTTCCTTTGCAAGGTTTTTGATGAAAAAAATGGTGAGAAGAGTGGCGAGGGATTCCCTTGATAAAATGCGTACAGATACAAATGGCGATAAATATTGCACAGTGCTGTAGATCGCTTAGACAACCTACTTGCACATTCACTGACATGAACGTATGATCCAAAAGTGGGTCAAAACCCAGTGGTTGAGAAACACTTTTCTACTCCATTTTATTGCTTTTTGTTGTTTTGTATTATTTAGGTTAACTGCGTCTCCATTTAGAGAAATAAAGATAAAGAAAATGAAAGAGAAACACGTTTGAAGGCACCAATCTGGCAGATAAAGAGTGTGGGGCAAAAGTTCAAAGTTGCATTCTTGCAATGCTTCCACTTTCTTGTGTACTGTGTTTGGTTGGGCATTGTTGGGATTAAAATAGACTGCAAAGGAAGAATTTTTTCAGGACTCTTGTCAGCAATGGCATTAGAAATAAGGTCTGGTCAACTTAAAGAAAACAAAAGGTATGTGACCTGATGTTACTCCTTCATTGGTGGACTCAGTTCCCATTAGACAGCCTTCATACATTACCTCCCACATTCTAAAGATGTGTGTATGTCCTGAATTGGCCAAAACGGAGGGATCTCCATTCAATGTCTTACTTTTAATACTGCACTTTGATTAAGCAGAACTTAAAATGGATGGATGAATGAATCTTGTTCTTCAGAGGAATGTTATCCACTGACTAGCAAATATCAAAAAACAAAATGTGTCCTTTTTTTCTCAATTTACTTTTTTAAGTGCTCCTCATTACAGAACACCTTTGCCTTACAGCTCCACAATCTTGTGTTCATATTGAAGCCTTGGCACAGCCTGTGTTAGGTTTCCATGTCATCACCATGTTTGCATGAGTTTTTCTTAAGGTACTTTAGTTTTCACCTCTCATCACAAGGCACTGCTTTCAGATTAAGTTGATTGTCAAATCTGAATTGGTCTGGTATGAGTAAGTGGTGGTATGTGTATCAGCCCTGTGTACTCCAGGGTTATTTCCCATCTTTTTGTCTGGGACTTTTGAGATGGGCACTGTCTTCCCCTGACCATGAACTGAAGAATAAATTTAGAAATTGATAGATGGATGTTGGGTATTGATCTTTCCCAAATTATGATAAAGATAATTCAAATGAACCATCAATGTCTTTCAAGAGGTTTAGCTCATCCAGATTTGCTACAAACATAACAGCTTTAAAGGGTGCAGACCAGGTAGTACCTGCAAGTAAAAATTTCACTACACCCTGTAAATGTGACAATAATAATCTAGTATACCTATAAAGATGTGACATAAAATAGGCAACACACGATATTTAGTTTGCAGATTGTCTGACTCATCACTAACAACCAAGATAATAAGATGTATCTGCTCTTTAATGCCCATATTTCTCATTGTCCTGATCTCTGTCTTAAAGTATTCTATAAATTAGTAGGAATGCTGACAGACAGGGATGCTCTATTCCATGAAAATTATCCTTCTGGTACTTTATTAAATAATTACTGTAGCTTAGTTGACTGATCCTGTTAAATAATTAAGGGACAAGGGGAATCTTCTTTGAGGCCTCAGGGTGGCCAAATCTATACTTATCTGCACTTACCTTTAGCTCAAGGAATGCATTCCCTAGTGTATGCCTCTGCTTAAAGAGACTGAGATATGTTCTACATTTGCTGCCTTTGACTGATCTGTAAACCTCATTATAAATGACAGCATGGTCTGGTAAGTGATTCTGTAACACACTTGCTACTTGGCTAGTGGTGTGTCAGGAGACGAGGGAAGAAGTGAAATTACCTTTCATCCTAGTAAGTACTCACACTAGCTCATGTGTTAATCATATCTCAGTTTCTGAATCTTGTGTGCGTTAGTCTCATTCATTTACTTTTTGCACCTCTCTTGGCTTTTCTTAGTTTAGGAAATGTATTTCCCCCTTTTATCTTTCCTTGGGTGGTGGAAAGGGAATTTCAAACTTATTTGAAGACATTCACTGATCCATGGACATCTCATGCATGCTGTGTGAACTTTATGTAAATATAAGAAACCTTTGTTTTTCATAATCTTTCACTCATATCTACTAAATGTTCCAGCTATGCAAAATTATATTACACTGGTGAAAATGAAAATTGAAATACCATGAAGACATCTTCTGATTTTCTCTCTTTAACATTGCACAGTATTCCTTATGTTGGTTATCTCTTAATGACAAATATGCATTGTGATTTTTCCCGTAAGGAAGACTGAAGCTTTGAGGCATGGTGGTAATACGTATTGTGGCAGCAGAGAATAGTGACAGGTTACATTACCATTAGCATATGAAAGTTATAATGTTTCTGCTCTTTGCACAAGCTAAAAATAATCTATACTAATAAAAGGCAAAGCCCTCACTGACTGACTGACTCACTCACTCACTCATCACTAATTCTCCAACTTCCCGTGTAAGTAGAAGGCTGAAATTTGGCAGGCTCATTCCTTACAGGTTACTTACAAAAGTTAAGCAAGTTTCATTTCGAAATTCTACGCGTAACGGTCATAACTGAATTTTACTTACGTACATATATACATCCATAGCCTGCAGCTCGGTCGCCGTGTGAGGCGGCGTTATGCCCCCATCACCACGCCTCCCACGTAGTTGGCTGGATGCCTATATTGCGTCCCCCATCCCCACGCCTCCCACATAAATGATTGCCTGCCCATATAAGGCTGTCCGTCAGCAGCAATCCAAGCTGTGAGAAAACAGTAAAAAGGAGGCGTGTCAGACGTTGTGGTACATTTTCTGATGCAGCTAGACGGAAACAACTTTGTGGCGCTGCCGCCAAATACTCGCAGAAAAATCCACAAGTTAATAGACATGCTGTCGCTAAATACTCGCAGGCAAATCCACAAGTTCATAGAGACGCTGCCGCTAAATACTCGCGGGCTAATCCATATCTGGAGGAACATTGTGTCTTATGTATTTAATGACAAGGGACAGGATCAAGGTGTGGACTGATGACAGTACAGGAGATAATTATACTACACAGGGGCACTATAAGAGTGAAATGCTTAAGCCCTTCACCTATGCTTCTGCATGTGAGTTGATGGCTGCTGCAGAATTGTTCGGTTGTCGCTTTCAAATGTACCGAAATGGCCAAATATTTTACACTTTTGGACAACTGCCAATGCTTCTTAAACATCTTAGATTCACAGGTGATGATTTCAGTAGTAGACACTTTGATGTTTATGAATGTTTTAAACTCTCAAAAGCTGGATGTGAAGTTATCGATGAAGCCGGTTGTATGCTTACAACGCCTGACAGATGCCAAATGTCACTTCAACACAAGTCCTGCAAATACTAACATAATTGAAACAAACCATGAAACTCAAACCAATTATGACAGCAACGATCCAAGCTGTGAGAAAACAGTAAAAAGGAGGCGTGTCAGACGTCGTAGTACATTTTCTGATGCAGCTGCCGCCAAATACTCGCAGAAAAATCCACAAGTTAATAGACATGCTGTCGCTAAATACTCTCAGGCAAATCCACAAGTTCATAGAGACGCTGTTGCTAAATACTCTCAGAAAAATCCACAAGTTAATAGACATGCTCTTGCTAAATACTTGCGGGCAATTCCACAACTTAATAGAGACGCTGCCGCTAAATACTCGCAGGCGATTCCACAAGTTCATAGACACGCTGCCGCTAAATATTCGCAGGCAAATCCACAAGTTAATACCGGGAATGCCTGTTAAACATCCTAGATTCACAAGTAGCGATTTGGGTAGTGAACTCTTCGATGAATGAAACCTGTTATCTTTACAACGGTTGACAAACACGGAATGTAACTTGAACACAACACATCCTCCAAATACGAACCTGATTGAAAGAAATAATGATGATCAAATTCTTGATGACAGCAACACTCATAACAGTGACAAAACAATTACATTGACAATCATGCTACGCTATTTTTAAAATGTTTCCTTTTCTTTTTCATTACTTCTTTAACACATTACTTCTCTGCTGCAAAGCGTGGGTATTTTGGTATTAACTCTATAAACCTATATGCATATGGATATAATTATAAGTGATAGTATCTGTAAAGGTGATTAACTCATTGAGAAAACAATAGAAGAGGACTCAGCTAATGTCTCTTTGAAAAACAACCTTCATTGAATTTTCATACTGTATTGAATTTTACACACCTTTTTACTCAACAGGTCATGCCCTGTAGGCAGATAACAGCCTGTTGCAATAGCTGTTGGAGTTTTAGATGAGCCAGATCATTAGCAACTTTGAGACGTTGCAGAGCGGAGTTAATGGTAAACCTCCATTGAACAACATGTGGGACCATCAACAGACCAGTCATGAGACTTTAGGGAAGGAAAATGAACGTAAACCACATTCTGATAACAGATCAAAGAGCAACAGCCACACAAGCTAATTCTGCATTAACATTTAGAATCTTAAGATAGACAGGAAGCCAAATGGTGCACCATTGTAGTGTAGGTGTGTCCCTGCCGGGTAAAATCCCTGGCTGTCTGCCACAATATATTATATACAGTAGATATACATATATACACCGCTCAAAAAAATTAAAGGAGCACCTTGAAAACACATCAGGTCTCAATGGAAAAAAAAATCCTGGGTAATGTGAAGGATACCACATCATTTGATAGAAATTAAAATTATCAAAATACAGAGGGCTGAATTCAAAGACATCCCAAAAATCAAAGTGAAAAAATGATGCGGCAGGCTAGTCCATTCTGATGAAAATTCATTGCAGCAACTCAAAATTGTTCTCAGTAGTTTATATGACCCCCATGTGCTTGTATGCCTGACTGACAACATTGGGGCATAATCCTAATGAGACAACAGATGGTGTCCTCCCAGATCTGGACCAGGGCATCACTGAGCTTCTGGACAGTCTGAGGTGCAACCTGGCGGCGTCGGATAGACCAAAATATAATGTCCCAGAGGTGTTCTATTGGATTTAGGTCAGCCAAGTGTGGGGGCCAGTCAATTGTATCAATTCCATCATCCTCCAGGAACTGCCTGCATACTTTCACTACATGAGGCCAGGCATTGTCATTCACCAGGAGGAACCCAGGACCCACTGCACCAGCACAGCGTCTGACAATGGGTCCCAATACCTAATGGCAGTCAAGGTGCCATTGTCTAGCCTGTAGAGGTCTGTACATTCCTCCATGGATATGCCTCCCAGGACCATCACTGACCCATCACCAAACTGGTCATGCTGAACGATGTTACAGGCAGCATAACGTTCTCCACGGCTTCTCCAGGCCCTTTCACATCTGTCACATGTGCTCAGGGTGAACCTGCTCTCATCTGTGAAAAGCACAGGGAGCCAGTCGTGATACAGCCAATTCTGGTATTCTATGGCAAATGAAAATCGCGCTCCATGAAGTTGGGCAATGAGCACAGGGCCCACTAGAGGATGTCGGGCCCTCAGACCACCCTGACGAAGTCTGTTTCTGACTGTTTGGTTAGAGACATTCACACCAGTGGCCTGCTAGAGGTCATTTTGTAGGGCTCTGGCAGTGCTCATCCTGTTCCTCCTTGCCCAAAAGAGCAGATACCAGTCCTGCTGATGGGTTAAGGACCTTCTACGGCCCTGTCCAGCTCTCCTAGATTAACTGCCTGTCTCCTGGAATCTCCTCCATGCCCTTGAGATTGTGCTGGAAGACACAGCAAACTTTCTGGTAATGGCATGTATTGATGTGCCATCCTGGAGAAGTTGGACTACCTGTGCAACCTCTGTAGGGTCCAGGTATCGCCTCATACTACCAGTAGTGACACTGACCACAGCCAAATGCAAAACTAGTGAAAAAACAGACAGAAAAGATGAGGAAGGAAAAATGTCAGTGGTCTCCACCTGTTAAACCATTCCTGCTTTGGGGGGTTGTCTCATTTTTGCCCCTTTAGTGCATCTGTTGTTAATTTCATTAATACCAAATCACCTGCAAATGATTAACAACCCCCTCTGCTACTTAACTGACCAGATCAATATCCAGGAAGTTTCATGGACTTGATGCTATACTATGATTTAAAAGTGTTTGTTTAATTTATCGAGCAGTATATATATAAATGTATGTACTGTATGTATGTATCTTTAGCTTTATCTAAACATAAACATACATATAAACATCAGAAATGTTGTTTTCTTCTACACGTTAAATTAATTGAAGCCTCTAGAGTAATCAACTATTTTTCAGTGTAGTTATGTCTATGAGTATGCCCTTCTAAAAAATGGTATTCCATTCACATTTGGTTCCTGCCAGAATTCTAATGCAGTGAGTTAAGAAAATTAATTAATAAATGAAGTCATAGGAGGGGCGACATGGTGGCGCAGTGGTAGCGCTGCTGCCTCACAGTTAGGAGACCTGGGTTCGCCTGGGAGTTTGCATGTTCTCCCTGTGTCTGCGTGGGTTTCCTCCGGGCTCTCGGGTTTCCTCCCATGGTCCAAAGACATGCAGGTTAGGTGGATTGGCAATTCTAAATTGGCCCTGGTGTGTAGGTGTGTTTGTGTGTCCTGTGGTGGCTTGGCACCCTGCATGGGATTGGTTCCAGCCTTGTGCCCTGTGTTGGCTAGGATTGGCTCTAGCAGACCCCTGTGACCTGTGGGTTGGAAAATGGATGGATGAAGTCATAGGAAGCAGGACTGGACTGGCATCCCAGCTGTGATGGGTGGACCCTCCTTTCCTGGTCTGGAAGCCATAAGAACAGAGAATGCATTTTCCAAGTACACTGGGTGTCAGCATCCTTATAACATAGCCCCCCTTTGAATACCTACAGAGCTGCATAGAAGTTGAAGCTTTGTTGGGAATCTCTGTTGGGGTTTTAGGATACTGCTAGATGCAAGCTTCTTTGTCAGCTGAAGGTTCTGCCTCACCTGGAAGAGCATCCTGACTACAGTGCTGATGTGCAGAAGTATCCTTGGGTCTAGCTTATTGCCAGGCAAACTGGAGTTGGAAGAGAAGAACAAAGCTGTCCTGGGAGGAGTGGACAGATGGTTTTGGTGGAGAAGAACCCTTTATAGTAATGTATTTACAATAAAAAACAGTCTTTTGAACCTGGGACATTAAAGGCAATGTCCATCTAACATCCCACCCTAAATGACTGACATGTCCTTATTTCCTTACCCAGCTGTGAAACCATCATAATGAGTGGTAGCATCTCTTTGATGGTATTCCTATTTATGCAATTGCAGGGTTGTATGGGAACTATAGTGCAAAAAGGTAGTCCTGTTGGTGTCCTTTGGTGTCGCTGATGGAAACTGTACTCCATAGATTCTACCTGTCCCAGGTGTCTTTCCTGGATGTGATATTATTGCTTCAGAAATACTCCCGGGTCTATCTTAAAAGAAATTCCTCTGTCTCAGCCAGAGAATTTAGCATTCAAGTATAGTTGGATGAATATTACCTGGAAAGGGAGATTATGCAAAAGAGGAAGGAGCCATTGTATTATATCCTGTTGCACTGTAATTGTGAAGGTAAGCCTTCCCTGAGCATACTGCACCCCAAGCCCGAAACACAACTGTTACACACATGATTTATGGGTGCAAAAAGACATTTTTATTCTTCTAATACCTTCCAAAGGTTTCCTTCATACTGTAGTTTCAGAGCAATAGCATATTATAATTATACTGCTGTGCTAACCCATGCTGTAAAAAGCCTGGGGTCCTAGAAACTATTGAAATCGTCAGAAAAAAAACTGAAATGTAGAGATGTCAGGTAATTGAAAGGAATTAGTCTGGGCATCTCTCTCCTAGGAGGATTTGTTTTGCCCACGTACTTGCATCATTTCTGCATTAGCAGCAGGAGGAAAAGTAAAAGGGATACGGTTTTGCTGATGTTAGTGGCTAAGTGACTTTTTCTTTCTTCTGAGGTTTCATTTTGCAGACGTGCTGGCCTCGCTTGTGTTATCAGCAACTAAGTGACTTTGACTTTCTTCTGAGGTTTCATTTTACTGACATGCTGGCCTCACTTGTGTTATTAGCCGCTAAGTGAGTTTTTTGTTTCCTTGGAGGCGGAGCCCTTACCCCAACTCTACCTCTCACTTCCGGACCAGACAGACACACACACTTTCATGCATAGATGTTTATATATAAGATATACAAAAAGAAGAATTGTTAAACATAAGTCTACCAGCTAGACACTCCATTTAATCATTACTGGCAAAAAAGCAGGATTGAAAAGGCACGGGTGCATAATGGTGTTCATGCCGAAGAAAGAAGTTGAGCGCATTCTGCCATTTCTCAACATCAGTTCCAAATTGTATTCCGACTTCCTGTTTCATAGAATTTAAATGTTGGCTGTCACAGAAGGGGCTTCTTGGAGACTAATGAAACAAGTCCTCTGCTGTTTAATCCTTTAGAGCAGTGAGCAGCAGGGAAGATGTATTTAGTGACCTTGTCTGCTGAAGGTGGTATTGTTACCTTTTGGAGAGCCCTGAAGATGTCCCCTAAACAGCATGTGTGTGTGACACTATACATACACATTGTATATATACAGTATATACTGTATACATTGTGCAAAATGGATACCATAATGATAGATACTCCAAAACTCTTCTTTGCAAACTTTAACAATTATGCAATTAACAACAGATTATCAACTGCACGTGACCTGTGCCATTCCTTGACAAATGTTTCCAGATAAGCATTCAATGCTCAGTTTCTGAAAATTGTAGGTCTGTAATTCTGATCTTCTTTATACTCACTGGTCACAGCATTAGACTTGGACAGTAATAGAGCATTCTCAGAATCAAAATAATAAAGTTAGGATGAGTTAAATCAAAACAGGAGAAGACAGTCAAAAAATTATCTAAATGGGAATGACTTGATTTGGTCATTTTTTGTAAGTTTCATTTGTTGCCATCAGACTGCAAATTTAGGGTTCCAAGGTTTAAAAGCAACCAATTTTCTTTTATACCCAGAGCTATTAGAATTTTGAACTTTAGTAGTTGTAGGGATTTTACGAAATTGTGAATTATTATTGTGGATATTAAAGGTAATTACTATTATTTGCAGAAATGAAGTGTGTGAAACAAAAGAATTATTGTCATATGTCGTGTTTTCGTGAATCTCTGGAGCAGTGTGTGAAGCCGAAACGCGTCCCCATAGCAACTTGCTGCTGAAACCGGTACAACTCTGCGTGTCCAGCAGCACAAAACACAAAAAAGGTAGTTAAACATCTCCATGAAGGTAACAGGAAAAAAAAAACAAATCGAGAACAAAGGGTTTTAAATATGAGAACTTACCATCATTTGTTAGTGTGTAAAGGGAGGGGGTTACTGTGGTTTTGTTGGTTTAATGCTTTTTTTTGAGTTTGTTATTTTTGAGATCACAGATGAAGGAAAGTGCTATTGGTTTGTTGTTATTGTTTCTTTTGAGCAGGGTTAGGTTATTTTGGTTGTGAAGCCTTTGGGTAATTTCCCCCCCTGAAACAGAATATGGTTAGTGTCATCCTACAGCAGTGGGCTTCGAGAAAGAAATGATAGCGGCTTTATAAGGTGTGGTTCATTGGCCGCTAGGGGTGTCGTTTAACTTACTGAGGATTACAAAGGTGTGCATGGGCTGCTTGTGGGGAGAATAACAGTCTCCTATTAGTCGGTTCAGGCTCCTGATTTTTTGGAAGTTGGAGGAGCTCAAATATTAAAGACTGCTTCAGAGCCTTATTTTTTAGTTAATGGTCAGGGAGTTTTTTTCCTAGAAAGTGAAAGTTGCCTTGAAGATAAAACCATGTTTTGATTATTTTGGTTTTTTTTTTTTTTGAAAATGTGTGCGTTGCTGAAGTTTATGGGTAATTTTATTTATTAGTTTATGGGTAATTTTATTTATTTGTTTTTGTGTTTTCCTTTGTAAGATTTTTGTGTGTGAATATGGACACTTTATATATTCCTGCCCCAGAATTTTACTTGCCAAAGGACTGATACAATAAACAGCTGTTTTACTTTATTCTTCCTGCCGTGATTCTTTTGTTTTGACTCTGCTGGCATCCTGGTCAGTCACAAACTACTAGTAGGTTACCTACTCCCATAGGTAGATTATGGCAATTTGGTGGCAGCGGTGGGATGAGCTGGCAGTGGGGGCCCAAGAGCAGGAGACCGATGAGCAGATTGGTGGCAGATGAATTGGAATCTAAAGAACCCACGGACCCAAGCTAGAGAAGGACATTTTTAAAGGACTGAGCTTTTTTAAGAGACATTTATGTATTGCTTATTTTACTGTCTTTTAGAGAGTTCTTATTCTTGTAATGTCCCGTTTTTACAAAGGGGGTTTGGGTTGTTTTTAGTATGGATTGTTGTAGTGCTTTTATTATTTGTTGGTGGTTTTAGTGCAGTGGTTATTTGGCTGAGCCATGGACCTGGGCCACCAGTTGCACTAGGTTGGTAATGGTGTGGAACCTTCAAGTGCAGCTGGGGCTTAAGGGAGGAGGTATGTGGTATAGCCAGTCTACTGTTTAAAAATAAAGGGCCAGTTTTAAATCCATAGAGCCATGTCACTCTCTGTGGACATGACTACACGACCGTGGGGAGTTAATGAGGCAGTGCAGGTGCAATCGTTCTCAACTGCTTCATTGGCTTCATGTGGCGTGTGATTAAGGCGCTGCACTCATGGAGACATGAGTGTGTATATATGGGTCGGCACAAGGAAAGAAGAAATCAAAGATGGAAGAGATCAAAGAGGGGAGAAATCAAAGATGAGAGGAAAAATGATCGAAAATGATGGAGAACATGAAAGGCAGTCTTAGCAGGAGGATCTGGCCACCTGAAAGGAGGAAGCAGTGCAAGCTGGAGCCCCGTGAAGAAACGTTAGCTGTGGTGCTCTAGGGGCTAGTTCGCCCCACTGAACATTTGGGTGAAGTGTGCCGAGCAAGGCAGGTGCCCTCCCTAGGCTTCTGATGTGCGACCATGTGAGTTCGAAGGAAGAAGGGAGGAGAGTCGACCTCGGACAATCTGGCCAAGATGCCTGGAGACAGCCAAGGTGGAGCTCAGCCGAAAGGAGGTTGTGGCTGCTGAGTCTCCACGAGTAATTGGAGAGCTGGGTAGAATGAAAAGGAGATGGGCTGAGATCAGGAGCAGTTAGTCTGCATTTTAATCTCTGATGTTTAATAGATTTATTTAATTATTATTTTTATTCAACACTTTTAATTGGATTTTTATGGATTTATATAGGTACTTTTTTTGAACACTGCACAATTGACACTTTTGTTGGTTTTACTTTTGTTTTGACTGGTTTTTAATAAAGGCACTTGAGCACTTTTTCCACCATCCTCTGGCATCATCAGAGAATTGTCCTCATTTGTCAGCTCATCTCGGTCGTAACTATCGATGGTGTTGGTTCAGCAGACTCTCATTTGGGAAGATGGCGTCTGTAGGGGACCGGCATCATCACACAGTGTCCTATGTTTTTCATATTGTATTGCTGCAAACAAATTTCATTCTAGGATAATAACGTCTGCCTGTATTAATTGATCTGCACCATACCTTAATACAAGGATCCAAATAATTAACCTCTGATTAAGAAGGAGCTCCAGCACTTCTTTAATTCACAGGAATTATGGAGAAGGAAAAAACAAGTTAACAGAGAAATTAATTGTGTTTTCAACTGAGCTAAAACGCAGTGCAGCAAGGAATTAACATCATGGCAGCTGTAAAATAAATAAATAACTATAAAGAGGTGCATGAATGAAGGGTCTCAATGTGTTTTCTTTGCCATATAAACTAAACAGCTTCTACGATTTCTTTGAGTGGTAAGATCTGGAATGTTTCATGTGGTCAAGTAAATTTGATCTTCCTCAGCTTTTAAGTGCTTTATCCATGTAAATTAACAAGTCTCAAAAGGTAGATGGTATATGTTGCAAGACCTCCAAGCATTGTAATGAACACCTTAGTGCAGACCTGCTGTAGCTAATCTTGTACTTTGTAGACCAGAGGAAAATTGCACTGCTATGAAAAACCTCAGCCATCAACTTATCGTTGTAAGGGACAAAAAGGTTTGTTTATTCAAAAACCACAGGCCTGCCCACTCAACCACACTGTCGACCTTTTTTCTCCTCTTTGATTTAATACAACTTAACTTTAACATTTTCCAATGAAGACACATGTTTTGCATACAAAAATAATTATTTTTTCCATCCATCCATCCATCCATTTTCTAACCCGCTGAATCCGAATACAGGGTCATGGGGGTTTGCTGGAGCCAATCCCAGCCAACACAGGGCACAAGGCAGGAACCAATCCTGGGCAGGGTGCCAACCCACCGCAGGACACACACAAACACACCCACACACCAAGCACACACCAGGGCCAATTTAGAATCACCAATCCACCTAACCTGCATGTCTTTGGATTGTGGGAGAAAACCGGAGCGCCCGAAGGAAACCTACGCAGACACGGGGAGAACATGCAAACTCCACGCTGGGAGGACCCGGGAAGCGCTACCACTGCGCCACCGTGCCACCCCAATTCTTTTTTTTTTCAAAATATTTATTTCTAGTGACAGCTTTATGCAGTGCATGTCAAATATGACACAAAAAATAAAAAGATCTTAAAAGATCTTAAAAAATGATGAACTGTCAAAAAAAAGTTGCATACAATTATGCAGTACTTTCCCTAAACTACCAAAACCACAATTTGTTTCACCCTTCTTTTTCTGGTTGCACGTAATTCATTATATGTTGAGTATTTATTCTACAAAGTTTATGTTTCATACATAAAGAAATAAAAGCAGAATGAGTCACAGTACAAATGTTCATAATACATAAGAAGAGGTCTCCAAAGATCCAAAGTATCAAAAGTGACACCTAAAACAAAAGAGAAAACAAGAAGTACAAAAAGATGAACTATAAAAAGGATACATTAAATACCAATAAAAAAATTCTCAGATTACAGCTTGTGGTGAGAATTTACTTTAGCAATATTGGCAGTTTCTGAATGACAGCACATGCCTAACAAACCATGTAAGGGCTCAGCTGGAATGGAATAAAAATAACAAAAAAAATTGTGAGACAGAATCTTTATTGTTTGCAGTGATAATGAGATACAAACAGCACCTGGTATTAACCATAGCCATCTCTAATGTTAATATAAAAAGAATGAAACTGATGGATACCCCACGAGGAGCACAAAAAAAAACTTTACAAGGCCACTAAAACCACTAACTAGCTCTAAGGAGCCTTGAAACAGCATATTGATAAAATATAACAGAGTCAACAATCAAAAGCAATAAGTAAACATAATACCAGACATACATCAGTGAAAAAATTAGAACAATCTAGCCAAAAACAGGCCATTCAGCCCAACAAAGCTCACCAGTCCTATCCACTTAATACTTCTAAAAATAACATCAAGTCGAGTTTTGAAAGTCCCTAAAGCTTACTGTCTACCACATTACGTGGTAGCTTATTTTAAGTGTCTACAGTTCCTAAAGTTTGTGCAAACTTTTCTCAAAACAAGTTTCCAACCGTGTCCCCGTGTTCTTGATGAACTCATTTTAAAATAACAGTCTTGATCCACTGTGCTAATTCCCTTCATAATTTTAAACACTTCAATCATGTCACCTCTTAATCTTCTTTAGCTTATACTGGAAAGGCTCAGTTCTTTTTACCTTTCCTTATAATTCATCCCTTATAGCCCTGGAATCAGCCTAGTCGCTCTTCTCTGGACCTTTTCTAGCGCTGCTATGTCCTTTTGTAGCCTGGAGACTAAAACTGCACACAGTACTCCAGATGATGCCTCACCAGTGCATTATAAAGCTTGAGTGTAACCACCTTGGACTTGTACTCCACACATTGTGCTATATTAACGTAACATTCTGTTAGCCTTCTTAATGGCTATAGAACACTGTTTGAAGCTGATAGCATAGAGTTCACTATGACTCCTAAATTCTCATTAGGTGTACTTTCAATTTTTAGACATCCCATTGTGTATTCAAACCTAACACTTTTACTTTTTACATATAATACTTTACATATACTTACATCAAATTTCATCTGCCACAAATGGCCAAACCTGTATGCTAACCAAGTCTCCCTGTAATGATTCAGTGTATTTCAGATTATCTACCAATCCACCTAGTTTGGCATCATATGCAAATTTAGCCATGTTGTTATTTATATTCATATCAAAACAATGCCTATACATTAAAAAAGCAGTGGTCCCAACACTGACCTCTGAGGGACAATGCTCTTAACTTCACCAAACTCTGAAATGGTTCCTCACACCATAACCCTCTACTTCCTCTGTTTTTGCCAGTTCTGCACCCATCTACAAACTACACCCTGAACACCCACCTCTTTTAGGTTGATGGTTATCTTCTCATGTGGCACCTTATCAACTGCTTTCTTAAAGTTAACATAAATAATATTGTATGCACCACTCTGATTGTACCTTTTTGTTGCTTCCACATAGAATTCCAGCATGTTAGTAACTCGACCTCCCTCGTCTGAATCCATGCTGGCTGTAAAGCAGCCAGATAGATCAACACAATGCTGTTCTCACCATGTGTTGCACAATATTTTCCTTAATCTATACTAATAAAAGGCAAAGCCCTCACTGACTCACTCACTCACTCACTGACTCACTCACTCACTCATCACTAATTCTCCAACTTCCCGTGTAGGTAGAAGGCTGAAATTTGGCAGGCTCGTTCCTTACAGCTTACTTACAAAAGCTAGGTAGGTTTCATTGCGAAATTCTATGTGTAATGGTCATAACTGGAACCTATTTTTTCGTCCATATACTGTAATAGACTGCAGCTCGATGGCCGTGGGAGGCGGAGTTGCGTGTTGCGTCATCATGCCTCCCACGTAATTGAGTGCCTGCCCATATAAGGTAAATATTCGTGGATGAAGGACTGTGCTTAGCATATTCATAAGTAAAAATATCTGAATCACAAACTGATGTTAATTATATTTTGTGCACGAATACTTATTAAATAATTCCAAATAGTCTGTCCGCTTCCTTTCATAGCTTTTCTGATGGTTGTGCTGCTTCCAGGCATGTATTTTCGTATTAAACCATTTAACCAATCACATTTCAGCCATAATTTGTTGCCAGGCAGAGAGGACTTTACAATACGTTGTGCAGGCACTCTAACACAGAATAAATATCGATTAACCTGTTGCTTCAACCAATCAGATTTTGAGTTGCTGTCAGTACGGCCCTCTAGCAGGCGTACGGCAACGTCACCATATTCAGATCCATTGATTTTATAGAAGCCACAGGTTCGATTTTCAGCATTAGCTTCGATGGCGATAGAAAGGGACTTTCTGATGGAACTGAAGGGCACGGATAATCTGCACAACAGAGTGATTGAACTGTTTTTGAGGAAAGAGAGGAGGATGGATTTTGTATACAAATAATCAAAATTTTTGGTGAGTAAAATGTTGTGATTCTATCTGCGATGCAGTGGTTCTTTATACTGTATTTCTGCATATTAAGATGGTTTTTATAACCATAAATTAGTTTTTTTGGGGCGGGTTGATTCAGATGGAGCAGTACTGAAGGCCTAGGTGTGAGATGCACGGTCCACCAATGGACCAGATGATACGTAAATTTAATGAACATTACAACCTGAAAATAAACAAAACTGTAGAGAGGCCCATGATTAAATGAATGTTAAAAAAGTAAGAGTGAAGCAACGGTGACTTATTGAGGCAGGCAGGCCAGAGCACAATAGCACGAGGCTCGATGTAGTGCGCGTTAAGTCGATCTAAAATGCGCGCTCAGATTCGAAAAAATATATCTTTTCAAGTTCTATCTGGATATAAGTAGGTTCTATTTAGTCAACAGAAATATCTTTGGTAGGAATGCAAGTTGAATTTAGTCTTTACATTTCTATGGTGAAGAAAAATGTATTCATGATGACTAAATTTAACTTACATTCCTACCAAATATATTTCTGTCGACTAAATAAAAATTACTTATATTTAAAATTTAAGTAGAACTTGAACAGATACGATAGTTCATAATACCCATGCAGCATGTAAGAGCGGAAGTCATCCATTTTAACAAGCAGCGTATTGCACTGATACGAAATAGTCTGCCCATTTAATTATTTAGGAATGGATAGATAAATTAAGAATTTGTACAAATAATGTTTTTCTGTTTTCTTCCTTGATGGATTATGGCACGCCCAGCAACAGCTGCTCGCACCCCAAAGGGTGTAATATACAGTATATATATGTGTGTGTGTATATGTATGTGTGAATATATGTAGATATGTGTATAAATATATATATATATATATATATATTATATACGAGGGGGGACCCAAAAATAACCGGAAATCTTTTTAAAGCGTGTTTAATTTAATTTTCTGTACAAACTACAATTAGTCTCCTTCAAAGAACTCTCCATTGGCAGAAATACACTTATCTAACCGTTTGTTCCATTGTTCAAAACATTTTTTAAATTCGTCTGAAGTAATGCCCATTAACGCTCTGGTCATTTCTTGTTTTACCTCTTCGACGTCAGCAAAACGGCTTCCTTTCAAGTCTTTTTTCATCTGAGGGAACAAAAAGAAATCACACAGAGCTACAGTAAATCCGGTGAGTAGGGTGGGTGGTTCAGGGTTGTCATACCATTTCAATAACAATAGTTTCTGCAAAACATTTTTCAAGAAGAAAACAAAATTTCACTGCCGCGCATTGATCATGATAATCGGCCATTGTAAAAAAAAGACGTTTGCACAAAACTACTTTTACAAAATTCACTGAATACAAGCACAACCTTCCAGACTGATGGCACTTGGCAGACTGACTTGGGGCGTGTCCGCGGAGGAATGCAGGGAAGCAGCTGGAGCCCATCCGGGGTGCGATAAAAGGGGCTGCCTCCCAACAGTCGAGAGCGGAAGTCGGGTGGAAGAAAGATGGAGCTGGAGAGAGGACTGGAGGCGGCCAGAAAGGCATTGTAAAAGGGGGATCGGAGCTGGAGGCACTGGGATGTGCACTAAAACTGTAAATAGTGTAAATAGTTGTGGTGGAAATAAAAGTGTGCTGGGTGAACAAACGATGTCCGTCTGCATGTGTCCAGGACCCATTCCACAGTGGCGTAGTCGGCAGGATGCTCTGTCTGGTACAAGACAGGGACCTGCAGTAAGAAATCAGTCTATGGACGGCCCGGAGCAGCAGCGGACCCCACACACCACGTGCACAACCCCGCGGGAGCGGTTCTCCCCACGGAACGCCGCCGGTCCACAGAATGGCCATGTTACCCGGGTGCGGAGGAAGGAGAACGGGCGTTGCCAGAGTGCAGTGGGCTCCGAGAGTCGCGCTGTCGGGAAGGATGGCCAGGCCGGCGTTGCAGCGCAGAAGGCCACACCGAGGCAGGGGCCTCAGAGTGACGGGATCCGGGAGGTAAGTGCCCTGCCCCGCAGTAATCGGCACTTCGGGGTCGAACTTACCTTGTTTTCCACAGGCAGGGATAATCCAGATCCGCGTCCGTGGCGGGAGCACGACGGTCCACAGGCTGTCGACAGCGCAAGGGCAGCAGTAGAGGAAGCTGCGAAATCGGAGCCGCTGCAGCTCAAAAGATCGCAGCAACTGCGAGGCTGCCAGGATGCACGCCACCATACCTGGAGAAGAGGAGACAAGTCCCACCCGCTGACAGGCACGGGATTGGCCGGTGTGTCTTGTGTGCCCGCCAATGACTGGATAGAGGCGGGACCAAGGAATGTGAGTCTCGTGCCCTTAGAGAGACCCGACTGGGCCAGAGGGAGTGGCCCGCCAGAGGGAGTGGCCCACAGGAGGCAGACAACGTGTGCGGCTGACGGACAGGTAAGCCCACCGACGTCTGTCTCCCTGTTCTCACCGGTGGCTCTGCGCGAGCCGGAGAAGTCCCTTCGGCCCGCAGAGTCGCCTTTATTACAGATGCTACGTGCTCTCTCTGTGGAGTTGGAGAAGCTGAGGGTGACGGCGATTGCGTCATCTGGGACGCAGCAGGCTGCGGAGGAACGGCGCAGCGCTGGAGCCTTTGGCCGGAGGAGTACGGCAGGGAAGGTGAGTGTTGCCCACCCCGTACAGCATAGGGGAGAAGTCGCCGAAAATGGCCATGATAACAATGACCGGCAACAAGTACGCGATTCTCCAACAGCGGACGCAGCAGTGCAGGCTGCCCGCAGAGCGAGGAGAGCGAGATCACAGGCGCTGGTAGGACAAGGGCTGATGAGTGCCCCGGGTCCTAGCGCCCTGCGCCCCAAGCCTGCGGCTGTCCCAGACCGTCAGGGCATCCAAGAGAGGAAGGAGGAGCCGAGGGGTGTATGCCAGTTCCTCCGACAAGAACCCAGCAACACTTTCGGTGAAGGGCCGTCCTCTGTGGAGGCAGAGGAAGAATCCTGGGCGGGTGGAGGAGCCGCCTGCGAGAGCAGTCCTGACAATGAAGAACGGACGGGCATGGAACCCACGGCGGAGGCACTGAACAGGCAAGTCGAGGGATAGTGACGGGTGGGGGGGAGCACTGCAGGCGTAGAAATCGAAGGGACGTCTGGTACGAGTGTCCAGGCAGCACTTCTGGCCCTCCCTTTTGTTTCTTTGCAGGTCTGAAGCCCCAACGAGCCGTTGGACCTACCCCATTGGGAACCTGCCCTCCTGGAACGGGCTGCTCCGTGGGAGGTCTCTACACTGGCGACCGGATGGTGCCCCGGCTGGCGGGGACTGTAGAGACGAGAGCGGTGAAGACCAGAGGGGCGAGAAGGCCTCGGAAGGGGTGCCGAAGCGGTGCGTCCCAGGGTGCCGTGGTGGGCCCTGGGTACGGAGTAGGACCCACTCCAGGGACGTGCTGCCCTCTCGGGATGTATCGCTCCGACGGACGGGTCTTTGCTGGCAGTGGGGCACTGTCACAGGCAGCTGGGGGTGGAGCCCAGCCGGGACGCCCAAGGGGACCGGAGGAGGGCTGGTGCCTCCTCCCGACCACGAGGGGGTGTCCACCCTGGTTTTGTTGGTGGCCTCGGGTAGGGGGCTTGGAAGCCCAACCCTGTAGGGGCCTGTGGCCACTGCCAGGCAGTGCCTTGGTGCCTGAAGAACCCTGGTGTGGCAGAAGTCGGCTGGCACTTCCGCCACACTGGGGCGTGTCCGCAGAGGAATGGCGGGAAGCAGCTGAAGCCCATCCGGGGTGCGATTAAAGGAGCCGCCTCCCAACAGTCAAGAGCGGAAGTCGGGTGGAAGAAGGACAGAGCTGGAGAGAGGACTGGAGGCGGCCAGAAAGGCATTGTGAAAGGCCCGGGCTTTTGAAGGATCGGAGCTGAAGGAACTGGGATGTGCACTACAACTGTAAATAGTATAAATAGTTGTGGTCGAAATAAAAGTGTGCTGGGTGAACAAACGTCTGTCTGTGTCCGGGTCCCGTTCCACAATATATATACTGTATACATACATATATATACTGCTCAAAAGAATTAAAGGAACACTTTTTAATCAGAGTATAGCATAAAGTCAATGAAACTTATGGGATATTAATCTGGTCAGTTAAGTAGCAGAGGGGGTTGTTAATCAGTTTCAGCTGCTGTGGTGTTAATGAAATTAACAACAGATGCACTAGAGGGGCAACAATGAGATGACCCCCAAAACAGGAATGGTTTAACAGGTGGAGGCCACTGACATTTTTCCCTCCTCATCTTTTCTGACTGTTTCTTCACTAGTTTTGCATTTGGCTACAGTCAGTGTCACTACTGGTAGTATGAGGCGATACCTGGACCCTACAGAGGTTGCACAGGTAGTCCAACTTCTACAGGATGGCACATCAATACGTGTCATTGCCAGAAGGTTTGCTGTGTCTCCCTGCACAGTCTCAAGGGCATGGAGGAGATTCTAGGAGACAAGCAGTTACTCTAGGAGAGCTGGAGAGGGCCATAGAAGGTCCATAACCCATCAGCAGGACCAGTATCTGCTCCTTTGGGCAAGGAGGAACAGGATGAGCACTGCCAGAGCCCTACAAAATGACCTCCAGCAGGCCACTGGTGTGAATGTCTCTGACCAAACAACCAGAAAGACTTCATGAGGGTGACCCAAGGGCCCCATGTCCTCTAATGGGCCCTGAGCTCACTGCCCAGCAGCATGCAGCTCGATTGGCATTCGCCATAGAATACCAGAATTGGCAGATGCACCACTGGTGCCCTGTGCTTTTACAGATGAGAGCAGGTTCACCCTGAGCACATGACAGAAGTGAAAGGGTCTGGAGAAGCCATGGAGAACATTATGCTGCCTGTAACATCATTCAGCATGAGCAGTTTGGTGGTGGGTTAATGATTGTCTGGGGAGGCATATCCATGGAGGGTCACACAGACCGCTACAGGCTTGACAAAGGCACCTTGGCTGCCATTAGGTATCAGGATGAAATCCTTGGACCCATTGTCAGACCCTATGCTGGTACAGTGGCTCCTGGTGCACGACAATTCCTGGCCTCATGTGGTGAGAGTATGCAGGCAGTTCCTGGAGGATGAAGGAATTGATACCATTGACTGGCCACCACACTTTCCTGACCTAAATCCAATAGAACACCTCTGGGACATTATGTTTTGGTCCATCCAATGCCACCAGGTTGCACCTCAGACTGTCCAGGAGCTCAGTGATGCCCTGGTCCAGATCTGGGAGGAGATCCCCACAACACCATCTGTCATCTCATTAGAAGCATGCACCGATGTTGTCAGGCATGTATACAAGAACACAGGGGCCATACAAAGTGCTGCATACAATTTTGAGTTGCTGCAATTAAATTTTGGCAAAATGGACTAGCCTGCCACATAATTTTTTCACTCTGATTTTTGGGGCGTCTTTGAATTCAGGGCTCTGTAGGTTGATCATTTTCATTTCCATCAAACGATGTGGCATCCTTTCGTTCCTAACACATTACCCAGTCTATATCAGTATAGATATCCAGGAGGATTTTTTTTTTCCCATTGAGATCTGATGTTTTTTCAAAGTGTTCCTTTAATTTTTTTGAGCAGTTTATATATATATATATATATATATACATACATATTGTGGAGGACTGCCGGCTTCCCATGCCGGTCCGCACCCCCAGGCCGCCAGGAGGAGCTCTCCCGACAGCAGGGTCGTGCCCCGAGTTCCAGCAGGGCCTTATGGAATATGTAGTGTTTTTACACAGCCCTGCTGGATACCTTGGGTACCACCGGGAGTCGCTGTAGGAGGGCTCATGGGCCCTTGTGTGCCCTATAACCCGGCTGTACGTCACGGTCACGTGACGTGAAGAAAGAACGTGCTCCTGGGGTGAAAAACAGGAATGTTTGCCCTGACCCGGAAGGAAAAAGGAACTGTGGACTGTTGGGACAGAAACACCTCCGGGTCAGGGGCTATAAAAGGGCGGTGCCTCACTCCAGACAACGAGCTGTGCTGGGAGGTGGAGGAGCAAAGTGTCTGGGTGAGGAGGAGAGTTTATTAGTAGTGGATTGTTTAAAAGAGTTTATTGTATGAGTAGTGTGGAGGGTGCTTGGTGCACATTTGTGTTCAAAGAAAATAAAAGGTCTTGGACTTTTTCCTGGTGTTTGGAGTCATCCCTGAGGGTTCAAGGGAGCACTAGCGCCCCCTACTGCCACTATATATATAGGTAGGTGTGTGTAGGTATGTATGTGTGTGTATATGCATGTAGATATGTATATATATATATATATATGTGTATATATATATGTGCATGTGTGTGTGTGTGTACAAAGTATATATGTATGTGTATATATATATATGTGTATATGTATATATGTATATGTGTATATGTATATATATGTTTGTGTGTGTGTGTGTATATATACTGTATAGAAAAAACCACATGCTAGTCCATGCCTGCATACTGTATACTGATGGCTAAGTGTATGTGATGTCACATCAGTGAAACAATCAAAAGATAATAGAGGAAGGAACAAACTTCAGCAAGAAAACACAATTAAAAAACGAAACTAGTAAATTTAGTCAACTGGGAAACTGCTCTAGATGAAAAGGCCTTTGGTTTTATGGAATGCTAACTCTATTGCAGAAGTGTGGATGATAGTCCAAAGCAGTACTGAAGTACTGCTCCTTAAAAATATACATTACTTAAACAAAAATAAAAGTACACTCCCAAAAATACATTTTGAGTAAAAGAAAAAAGAGGTATTAAGTCAAGTATTTAAATTACATTGATTTGAATTTGATATTCAATCTACTGAAACAACCATGTTACAATTTTCAGCACTTTAAAATACAATACATACATCTTTCAGTAAATTAAATCTATTATTTTCAATAATATAGCAATAAACCAAAAAAATGATTACATGCAAAAAAGTACAGTTGAATGTATTTTATGCAAATCTCTGTTTTTAAAGTGCTGATAGATGTGTGAGAAACTAAAAAGGCAAACGTCTTTTTGTGAGACTAAGCAAACTCTGAAGTGCTTCTTTTCCATACTTAAGTAACAGTTGACTATTGTACTCAGTCAGACTACTATTAATAATTCTAATAATAACAACAGATTAATTTAAGAAGGTAAAGTTAGTTAGTAACTGCCATCAACTTGAAAACTTACGAATGAAGTGTTTTGTAACTAGCAATGTTTCCTAACACAGGCAGTGAGTTGGTGATGTTCCATTGGTGACGTTGATATTGAACTGCTATTTAGAAAACAATCAGATCTAACAGAGTAAAGTTCATTTTTTATTTACAAATGTACTTATCATTGAAATTAAAAAGTGCCATTGTTAAAAAATGACTATGTGGTACTCCCCTAATTTCTAATCTCAAAGATAATAGTTAGCACATTTATTTTTTTCATATTAATTTGTGTCCTGAATGACTTACTCTTTTTTGCAGTCTTTCACTGGCCTCTGGTTTTGAAAGTTTGGGAGGCCAAGCAATTCAATACTTACGTTTAAGTTTTTATGTGAACACATTTTAAGCAGTATTAAAAACAAAACATGTTCTTCCTCTGTACCTTTCTGTTTGTGTTTTGCTTTCCACCACTTTGTGCATTTTCCTTTCTCTACTACTAATCTGGAGAACTGTGGGTGTGTGTAATATGTGACATCATTAAGGATGGCA
The DNA here is from genome assembly GCF_016835505.1 of Polypterus senegalus. NCBI lineage: Eukaryota > Metazoa > Chordata > Cladistia > Polypteriformes > Polypteridae > Polypterus > Polypterus senegalus. Next base: position 99,409,498 of record NC_053154.1, on the reverse strand, counting down.
TCACACACTTTCTGTTTGTGAACATTCAAGTTTGATGTCCTTGGCTTATTTAACTTCTGGTTATTACCATGGCTCATTTTCTTTTTTTTCTCTTCCATCTCCATGTTCTGTTTAAAAATTATACTTTCATCATCCAATGCAGTTATTACAATTATTCAAAAGATCTATTAAAGATGACCTGGGGCATTTACTGATCAATCAATATATTTATAGTTCAAAATGTTTGGCTAGTCCTGACAATTTAAGCTGCTAAATTTGTTTTTCTGTTTAAGTGACTTATATATGTTTTTTGATTTTGCAAGCTAGTTTTCAAGCAATATTCTTTTGCACCAAATATCTTGTAATGGAAAGTAGTTCAGAGCAATTTTTTCACAGGAATTAATATAATCAAATGAAATTATAAAATCCATGTGGACATGAGAAACTGGGTGAACTCCCTAAGGACAAAGATCAGAACAGTAATCAACTTCATGTCACTTGAGCTGAGGTGTTCCAGGGACTAAGCTCCACACCATCATGAGAGGCTACAAGAGTTTAATTGTGAGTGTCACCAATATTAGACAACCTGGAAGTGCATAATGCTGAATTATATAATTTTACAATGATGATACTACTTGTTGCACACTCCCATTTGTTGCAGCATTTTAACATGGTAGCAACCACAAGCAAATGGACAACAAAATAGTGCCACGTGTGAAAAATCTAAATTAGAACATGCAAAAAGTCCAACAGCTCAAATTAAATTAAAAGTAAAAATAAATGACAGAATCAAACTCTGCAGCAAACAAAATTCTTAACAGAGAACAATAGAAGCAAAACATCTGAATGAGGGAAACAAGGATTGTAAGGAAAATCTAAAATGATACACCATCATAACACCAATTAACCTAGATTACACAGTTTTGGAAAGTGAAATGAATGTGAGTTGTGGAAGTGAATCGACAGACTCATGGAGAATGTCTGCAATCCACAGAGATAATAAGCATACCTAAAGTCAAACTGAAATACCTGGAGCTGTGAGAAACCAGAGCTAGTTTTGACAATGTGGGTGCAGACAAGTCCATGGTTTCTGCATTTCTTGAGAACAATATAATACAATACAACTTATATTTTGTATAGCGTTCTTCACTGAGTGCAGGAATAAAGCGCTGTGAACAATTCTCAGTTAAAATACAAGTATAGAATATACTAATTAATATATACAGAACTGGAACACATATAAATGGAGATTTGTTAAATGGAGATTTGTTAAAACACACAAAGAACAAGGCAGAACTAATTAAATATAAATTGAAACCAACAATGCTAATTAACAGATGAAAGTACTGGAGACCTTGGCCAACTGGTTGCTTACCTGCTCCAGGGTTTTCTATAGTGGACTCTCTGTGAACCATCCAATCTGATGAGAGAATTTTTCCATTCAATGATTCCAACGCATCTTTATCCAAGATGATTTTTCCATATACAGGAGAGCAGCCTGGCAATCAAGCAGTAGCACAAAGTGCCACATCAGGATACCGAGAAGAGAAACAGAATAGAGTATGGTCAGTAAAAGTTTATAAATAGTGTATTACTTATATTTCTTTACAAATGACTAACAAATGGAGAGGCAGTATGAACAGTTAATCAGCAGCTCTAGTCAGGGTATTCTAGACTAAAGCACTGAGTCTTCAGCCTGGATATAAAAGCTGAGACTGAAGAAGCACCTCTTGTAGTAGCAGGCAGATCATTCTATAGCTTTGGGTCCCATAACTAAAAGCTGGACGTCCCACTGTTATTTTATGAATCATTGTAACCTTAAGTAGGCAGATATCTTGAGATCTCATTGTGTGCTCTGCTTTCACAAGTTCAGATAAGTAAACAGGGCCTAGGAGGGTTTTGAAATCAGCCCTAAGCTTAACTGGGAGCCAATGTAAGAACCTGAGAATTGGAGTTATGTGTTTGTATTTTCTGGTTTGTGTAATAATTCTTGCAGAAGCATTTTGAATTAATCTGCAAGCATATTGATTGACATTAATCCTCGTGTTCAATCTTGCCTCACTTTGACAATGTAATGCTATGATTCTATAATGTTATAATCTCATTTGCCCTTCGTTAACATCTCCTTTCTGAAAAATTGTGAGTAATGCAAAGAAGTAACCACACAGATATAACAAAGCAACAAATATGTTAAGTATGCAGCATGCTGGGCTCATTAGAGGGAGTGCACTTCATAGGAATAAACTGAAAAACTGAATATGAATTTGCAAATAAATGGTGTGGATATTGGGTTGGAAAGAGAATTTGACACTTAAATTATAACAAGTGTTTTGGTTTTTGTAATCCTCTGATCATGAAACACATGGTGTAAGGAGGCTATTTCAAGTGAAATGCTGCTTGTGACACATGATGTGGCAAATCTGAAATAAGCAGATTTTTTTGCTTTGGCACTTTCAGAAAAATAGCCTAAATGATGGTGGACTTGCTTTCCTTGCAATGCTGGTATGGGATGATGTGGACTGTTTCGGTCACATACCCTGAAATTATATACGTTAAGGCCTTACTGTCTTTCTTTACATCGACAAATTTGATTACCCCACATCAGATGTAGACAATAGAGTGACCAGCCTCTATATTTTTCCCCCTTACTTTTATTTCAATTTCTGCTGTTAAACATTTTCCACCTATAAATCAAAACATATCCTTGAAGCTACCTTCTTCATTATTCATTACGCTATGCTAAGTATTTCATCCTGTGATACAGCTTTAGTCCTTACTCTTGCAGAAATGGCTGTTTTCAGTTCTTGCTTCTGTGCTGGTATTACCTTCCTGCAGGGCTTTTCAGTCAGCTTCATTTTTGTAATGCAGTACCAGTGTTCCTTTGGTGCATCCACCTACTCATTTTGTCAGGCAAAACTCCCCCCAAACCGTCAGAAGTCTTTGCTGACTGATCCTCTCTGAGTCACATTTCGTAAAGGATTCCACTCTCTTTGCAATTCTATGATGCTGTGGAGGAGCTTGTGCTGATCTGTGGGTTTTCCTATATCTTTTGCATTCTTTTTTCTTTTTTTTTTTTACATGCAGCAATGAAATGTTTTATGTGGGTTTCTACTCTAACTTTTTTAATCTACATTTTGCTCCCACTTCTGCTTCTTCTTGGAGTAAAGGACAAGAATCTCATAAAATCGATTTCAGCCCGCGCTTTTCTTCAAGAAGGTCTAACCACACTCATGAGTCATTTACTGTACATGAGTCAAAAAGAAAAGAACAGCAGGCAAATGGCACTTGACAGGAGGGCGACAGATCAAAGAAATAATGACAACTGAATTGTGTGACTGCCCCCCCCAAGTATTTCTTCATTTTTAAATGGAGATTTCAGCGACAAAAGATAATGCCCCCTTTACATCTTTAACTGATCCATTTATTTCTTTTCTTCACACAGTAAAATGGGCTTTTCAAGCCTTAAACAAGACTTATCTTGTCCATGAAGGTTATAAATAAAAGTTCATTTGGCCTGGTGCCATGTTTTCTGGATCTGTTTTCCTGGTTACCAAAGTTAAGGCTTCCAATTCTTATGAAATAAATAGTGTTTCAATCCCACTGTTATTAATGAAAAATAAAGAAATATTTGAATTTAAAAAATCAAAGGGATATGTTTCTTTAAATTTTAAAGGAAAAAGAAATCTCACCATTTAGTCCACCTTCAACTTGCTTTGCAAACTTCAAGATAGCAACAGATTCAGTCAGCTGATAAACAATCTGAAACTGGCTAGCATGATGCACTCACCTTAGTTAGTGGGGTCCACTTAGGGCAGTAAGGTAGTTGGCATATTTAATTTGCACCGATGTGTGCACAAGTGTGCCGTTTAACAAATCGGTGTCTCATCCAGTGTTGCTTCCTTCCTTGTGCCCAGTGCTGCTAGGATAAGCTCTGGGTCATTATAACCCTTAAATTTAACTACATTTTGTTAAAGCTCATCACAAGCACATATAAAAAACAGCATGCCTGAGTCCTGATATCATTAGCACAGAGAACAGAATTTAATAGAGCTAATGATAATAATAACAGCCATATAAACCTGTATAACCCTAATCCAGTTCTCCAAAAGAATAAAATTGACTCTGAATTCTTTCAGTTAAATAGTAAATAATGGACACTCTGGGAAATTGAGAAGAACTGCATTCAAGAAGGAATTCAGGGTTACAGAGGGGTGTGAGAATGTGGAACAAAGAGACTTTAGTTGTGTAGCTGGGACAGAAATCTTGACAGTTTTGAAAAAGTAACTGGGTGACATGTTACAACATTTTAAATAGTATCTAACAAGACATGCTTGGTGGATTGTTTCTTCTTGTTTGTCAAATTTATTATGTCCTAATCTTCTACACATTTTGAACATAGCGAGTGTCTCTAATAATAATATACTGATAACATAACATTTTGGCTATTGTCAAATTCCTGTGTTATGTAAGTTCATATTGATTTATTTTTGTATTAATTATTCATTATTATTCTTGCAGAATTTAACTTGTTTTTCTTTTCTTGAAATTATTTCTTTGACATCTTGCAAAACACTTTGAGCTACAGTCTGTGTATAAAAATGTGCTATAGAAATAAATGTTGTTCAATTTACTTAGACTGTCAGGCACTCTTCTTAAGTGGTTCACTTTGCACTGGTCATAATTTATTTTCACACTAATTATTTATATTGTTTTCCTTACTGTTACTTTTTGTTTTGTTTTGTGTTTTTCTTACCGTCGTCTCCATTTTCTTCAGTAATCTAATGGCAGCCATGTTGTTATTGTTAGTAATGGCCTCTGTGGCTGGTCACTCACTCCACTTTATTTTATAGCTATATGGCTGTCAGTGGTAACTCTGTCGTTTACAAATTCTCAACAAAAACTATTCCAAGGCACATTATGAACTAGATACAGAAAGAGTCTTAAGCTAGAAGCATGCAACATATCTTTGACTGTAAACGTTTGTTTTGATAAGGTAAGATAAAATAATCTAAACATGTATTAAACTCACCAATCTTTATTAATCTCAAGGTAAACCTACTCAACAAAGGTAAAAATACAAGGAAGAAATACAAGGTATGTTTCAATGAGCGATTTTACCAATTACTTCAAATACTTATTCGTTCATCAATCACCACTTCCACTTGTCCAGTTTTAGACAGACCATTTCAATCCTCTTAGTCATCATAATACTTATCAAGTTTATTTTTTCATAATTGCAGAAATATGACAGTACTGCATTACTCTAGTCTGAAAGTAAAAGGACTATAACACAGAGTAAATTGGTGAGAATAGCATTGATTGCTTTCTATATACAGTAATCCCTCCTCGATCGCGGGGGTTGCGTTCCAGACCACCCCGCGATAGGTGAAAATCCGCGAAGTAGAAACCATATGTTTGTATGGTTATTTTTATATATTTTAAGCCCTTATAAACTCTTCCACACTGTTTATAAATATTCCCCGCAGAGTTATACAGCATAATCCCTTTGTATTCTCTTAGATATTAGGTAAGATTCATTGAAATTATGTATATAAACACACTGTTTATATACAGTAAAACCTAAATATTATTTTAAAGATATTGAGTGTCTCCGATATCACATATGTTACAGCCATTATGATAAACAGGCCACCAGCAATAAATACGTACAATGCAAGAAAAATAGTATACAGTAAATGTGTGTACAGTGACACTAAACATATGTACATGTACTAAGTACTGTAAGTAGAAAATTAATTATGGTTAACCAACAATGACACGATGACTTGTCCGATAACAATGAGTTTAATTTTACTGCACAACAAAGGAGAGCGTTACAGCTCTTCTAAAGGAGCCACTTCAGGCGATTGTGTAGCACTGCCGTTGTTCTTCTTCTGGCAGTCTTCAATCCAAATCCCTAAAGCAGGTTCCATCCAGACTACTGCTTTATTACATCCACTTACAACTCATTTTGCACCCTGGTTAAAAGGACACTGCGGCCGTAGATCTTATATTCCTTTCCTACTTTTCAAATAAAAAGAATCGTAGCCTTCAACAAATCCAAAACGTTTACCTTTTCGGCAATCGTTAACATCTTCCGTTGGCGCTTGGGCACGGCCCCTGAAGCAGTAGCAGATCGTTTTGGAGCCATAATGAAGGGCTTGACTATGCACAAAGATAAACACAAAAGAGCGCAACTCTTTACACAGCGAAACACGTTGATGCTGAATGAGCGAGACGAGACTTCCTGGTTAACACTGCATTCAGCACACAGGAACTTAACTGCGTGCTCTGATTGGTTAGCTTCTCAGTCAGGAGAACTTAACTGCGTGCTCTGATTGGTTAGCTTCTTAGTCATCCACCAATAGCGTCCTTTGTATGAAATCAACTGGGCAAACCAACTAAGGAAGCATGTACAGGAAGTAAAAAGACACATTGTCCGCAGAACCTGCGAAGCAGTGAAAAATCCGCGTTACATATTTAGTTATGCTTTCATATAAAATCTGCGAAAGTCGAAGTGCGATATAGCGAGGGATTACTGTATTACTAAACAACAATATCACTTGAAAACATATTAACTTCTGGTCATAGGTTGACACCATTCAAGTGCATTTTCAGCAGAGGTGGGGTAATACAATACAAAGTAATTTGTTTTTGCAATCTAATTTCATCTCCCATTAACAAAGTGGTGTAAAACATTACAGTTTAAAACTTGTAATAACATTAAAGTTACCATCTTAGCTGGAATTGTATTCCTTGCATTACCCATATGTTTCCTTGTAGATCATGTGTGCTGTAAATGTTTTGAACTGATTTGCACTGCGTTTGCACACCATTTTCAAACAGGTGCAGAGTGTCACATCTGTCCCCGAGATGTTGTTATTTAAGATATTACGGGACAGTTCGCTTTACTTTAAGATTTGTATTGAGGTTGATTTTGTTTTAATTAAGAAATAAAGCGCTTGAGTTTTACTTTGAAAGGTAAAGTTTTTAAAACATTAAAAAAATACGATCAATAGAGAGAAAGAATTCTAATTAATGGTAGAGTTTTTATAATCAAATATTAGCTGCCTTGATATTTTTGTTCATTTTGATGTGCAAAGAAAGATGTCAAGGAATTAGATTTACAGAGGCAAAAAGTGTTCAATATCACTGGACAACACATTTTTGAAACATTTTTCTTGTGTCAGACAGCTTCAAGCTGTACAGAAATAGTATTTCAGATTGACTGTATCACATAGGAATCTGAAATAAAAGAGATTAACTTTTATTGAATTTTGCCTGTTTATTAACATAATGATGGTGACATACTGCATTTGTTCAATTGAGATACATGTTTTTTGCTGCTGATATTCTTCTTACTCAATATCTGGTGTTTCTTATTCTGGTCTCCAACTATAGGCAGCCAGCATTGATGGAATGTACTTGCCCTGATATCACTTTCCCATCATTGTAAAGGCTTGGTGAAAGCTTTTACAATATTCATCACTGGCTGCACCAAGATTAGCAGGAAAGAAGTCCATGTGTGAATGCAGAAAATTAATCTTTAGTGAAATGTTGCACTTCTATGGTTTTGTATCTTGAAGTGTGATGTCAACCAACTGAATGTAGTTTGATGCTCTGTAGTTGCCAAATAAATTCTCAAAAATTTTCTTGAAAGACATCCATGTAATTTCCTCCGACACCACTTGTTGATGGCTTGTCTGATTTGTGGACCAATAAAAATTCCTTCCTTAATCTTGGCATCAGTTATTCATGAAAACATCTGTTTCAGATCCTAGACCTTCCTTGTTCATAGCTTTCACAAAATGTTTTAATCAGTCCAAGTTTTATATGAAAAGGACCTAAAAAAGCTTTGGTTTTTTTTTTTTTGATCTGTGTTTGATGTGTCACAATTTTCTGTCTTGCAGCCAAATGCTTATGGTGCAGCCAGGTGTTTTTAATGTAATGAGACGCTTTTGCATGGCTGTCCCATTCTCAAATGGGACAACAGTACTTGATATATCCTTGTAGAAGTGCCACGAATTTTTAGATCCCCACAGGTATTTCAGTTGTAGTTGTTCTACTGTTTATGTATACTTATAATATGAGAGGAAATAATAAAAATAGGTGACTGCAATAAAACAGTATGTGATGGGAAAATGAAAAAGGGATTTTTGTGATCAGTAGGCCAAAATATTTAAGATACAACCAAAGTGTTCAATAAGCAAAATCTTCATTGTCCGATATATTGAAACACATGAAAATACATAAACATCATATATTGTAAGATATATAAATAAAATGTATTATTATCCATCCATCCTATATCCTAGCAGAGGGTCACGGGGGTCTGCTGGAGCCAATCCCAGCCAACACAGGGGCCAAGGCAGGAACAAATCCTGGGGAGGGCACACACACACACCCACCCACCCACACACTAGGGACAATTTAGGATTGCCAATGCACCTAACCTGCATGTCTTTGGACTGTGGGAGGAAACTGGAGCACCCAGAGGAAACTCACACAAACACGGGGAGAACGTGCAAACTCCATGCAGGGAGTACCCGCGAAGCGAACCCAGGCCTCCTTACTGCGAGGCAGCAGCGCTACCACTGCGCCACCGTGCCACCCATTGTATTATTATTATTATTATTATTATTGCAAAGAAATTAAAACATCTCTATTCATCGTGTGGTGGATACGGAAATGCTCTGCATGCTCCTAACTTGTATACACATAAGATTATTGAGTCTTTAAATGAATTGTTTCTGAATGTAAGATAATCAATTACACAATGCAAATGCTTTTAATGTGATTCCCATTTGCTGTTTTTGATTTTGTAAAGAGCAGCAAGACTAGCATGGTGTTTGTGTTACACAATAAACATAGGATCCTTTCTAATAATGTTCTTATCATTTGTTCCTGAACTGATTCTGCTTTTGAGGTAATGATGATTGTAGGGGTGTACTTACTTTTTCCAAATGAAAAATTTTCTTGACATTTATTTAAACTACAACATGGACTACAAAATATAGATGTGACATGGTGTTTACTATATCACTTTTATCTATAGATACTGTTTAAATGAACTTCAAATCTTGATATGTCCATCTATGTTAAAAAAGAAAAAACATTTCATGGGGTGTTCTTTGGTGTCATTGTTGCACTTTCTAAATAAAACATATGTGCATGAGTGCAGAGAGTAATGTAAAGGTTAAATTGTAATGTGATTACTTTTTACATGAAGTAATGAGTAAAGCAGTGTGAGAGGAGTAATTTGTAATGGGTTACTTTATTTTAGAAACTACCCCAATTCAGATTTTAACCAGAACTTCTCTGTTCCTGTAATTCTCTCATAATTTGACTGTTTTAGTGAATTAAACAGTGAATATTTGACAGCTACTAGTTGTTATATTCACAGAAAAAAGTTCTACATGTGGTAACAGATACAGGCTACATTAATAGTAAACAGCAAATGCCTCTCCTTTAACAATCACATAACTGGTCTCAACATTTAAATCCTGTCTGAAGACTAATTAATCTAACATAGCATATCCTTATAACTGTAAATTTTTACTTTTAATACAATAAAAACATTATAGCAGTCAGTGTAATAGAATTTACACTAAAACATGATGTATGGACAAAACTAGAAATGTGTGTATGTGCAAAAAAAATTCAGATGCACAAAACTGTGCATAAACAAAGTTCTACACACTTCACCTTTATAAATACTAATCAATGTGAATTTTAACACAAATACACACGCTTACAGCTCCACTACAACTCCTTCCAGAATTTCACCTATTTAGATAGATAGATAGATAGATAGATAGATAGATAGATAGATAGATAGATAGATAGATAGATAGATAGATAGATAGATACTTTATTAATCCCAAGGGGAAATTCACATAATCCAGCAGCAGTATACTGATACAAAGAAACAATATTAAATTAAATAGTAATAAAAATGAAAAAAATTAAAATAAAATTAATGTTAGCATTTACTCCCCCGGTGGAATTGAAGAGTTGCATAGTGTGGGGGAGGAACGATCTCCTCAGTCTGTCAGTGGAGCAGGACAGTGACAAAAGTCTGTCACTGAAGCTACTCCTCTGCCTGGAGATGACACTGTTCAGTGGATGCAGTGGATTATTCATGATTGACAGGAATTTGCTTAATGCCCGTTGCTCTGCCACAGATGTTAAACTGTCCAACTTTAATCCTACAATAGAGCCTGCCTTCTTAACAAGTTTGTCCAGGCGTGAGGCGTCTTTCATCTTTATGCTGCCACCCCAGCACACCACCGCGTAGAAAAAGGGCACTCGCCACAACCGTCTGGTAGAACATCTGCAGCATCTTACTGCAGATGTTGAAGGATGCCAACCTTCTCAGAAAGTATAGTCTGCTCTGACCTTTCTTACATAGAGCATCAGTATTGGCAGTCCAGTCCAATTTGTCATCCAGCTGCACTCCCAGATATTTAAAGGTCTGCACCCTCTGCACACAGTCACCTCTGATGATCCCAGGGTCCATGAGGGGCCTGGGCCTCCTAAAATCCACCACGCTCCTTGGTCTTGCTGGTGTTAAGGTGTAAGTGGTAAGTAAGGTGTAAGTACAGTCTCTTTCGGCGCCCCTGTATTGCTGAACACAATGTCAGACCTGCAGTTCCCAAGACGCACATATTGAGGTCTGTCTGTAAGATAGTCCACAATCCATGCCACCAGGTGTGAGTCTACTCCGATCTCAGTCAGCTTGTCTCTAAGGAGCAGAGGTTGGATGGTGTTGAAGGCGCTAGAGAAGTCCAAAAACATAATTCTTACAGCACCACTGCCTCTGTCCAGGTGGGAGAGGGATCAGTGAAGCATATAGATGATGGCATCCTCCGCTCCCACCTTCTCCTGGTATGCAAACTGCAGAGGGTCGAGGTCGTGGCAGACCTGTGGCCTCAGGTGGTGAAGCAGCAGCCGCTCCATGGTCTTCATCAGATGTGATGTCAGAGCAACAGGCCGGAAGTCATTCAGCTCACTAGGACGTGATACCTTTGGGACAGGAGTGATACAAGATGTTTTCCAAAGCCTTAGGACTCTCCCCTGTTCCAGGCTCAGGTTGAAGATGTGCTGTAGAGGACTCCCCAGTTCCAACGCACAGGCCTTCAGCAATCGTGGCGATACACCATCTGGACCCGCTGCTTTGCTGGCACAAAGTCTTTTCAGCTCTCTGCTCACCTGGGCTGCTGTAATTGTGGGTGGGGATGTCTCACTTATGCTGGTATCAGCAGAAGGATGGTTGGAGGATGCAGTACTCCGAGGTGAGAGTTTTTTACTGTGATCAAACCTATGAAAGAAGTTGTTCATTTGGTTTGCTCTCTCCACGTCTGTCTCGATGGCGGCACCCCGCTTCGAGCTGCAGCCAGTGATAATCTTCATCCCATCCCACACTTCCTCCATGCTGTTGTTCTGCAACTTCTGCTCCAGCTTTCTCCTGTACTGCTCTTTCGCCGCCCTGAGCTGGACTCGGAGTTCCTTCTGCACGCACTTGAGCTCATGCTTATCACCACCTTTAAAAGCCCTTTTCTTCTGGTTCAAAAGGCCCTTGATGTCACATGTAACCCATGGCTTGTTGTTAGCATAGCAGCATACTGTTCTTACTGGAACTACAATGTCCATACAGAAGTTGATGTAATCAGTTGTGCATTCAACAGCCTCTTCAATGTTCTCACTATGTGACCCAAGCAATATATCCCAGTCTGTAGTTCCAAAGCATATGAATATTGAATATTGAATATGCTAATCAATATAAATAAGCCCTTCCATTTACAATTTTGTTAAAAGACAATGGCAAACGCATGTGTTTAAAAGAAGAATTTCAGTGAATGTAAAATGGAGGTCTGCTCAATAAAGTGGATGCAAGGAAAAACATACTATTTGGTGGCTTAAGCAGTGGTGTAAGCAATAAAAGAAAATAAATAGAGTAGCACAGAATGGCAGAAGCTCTCAAAAGGTCAAGTTCATAAAGTCACACAGTGCCCAAAATATAAAAGAAGTTTTCAGATATCAGCTCTGACATTAAAAGGTGAGTTGCAGACCACCATCTGAGTGTCAACACCAGAGGAAGTAGCAGAATTCCGGGGCTCACACTATTTGAGCAACAAGCTGCTGCAATTATTTGTGAGACACTTATATATCTCACCACAACATTAATGAGACACATTATCACATCACAGATATTTTTTACATTAATAGAGTAGAAATGCTTTCTATTTACTTAAGAAAATTCATTTGCTGTAGGTGCCTTTATAGCAATGTGGATGTAATTAATCACTCCGATTACATTTGGAAAACTGGACTTTGCTGCGAATTGCGCTTTAATGTTTGCCCATTTAATCACAGTATAAGGAAATCTCATATATATATATATATCTGGATGACAAGCAGATAATACCATACCATGCAGCTGCCATGACACAACTCAGTGATGTTTGTGAAAATATTAATCTGTCAGCCAGTTCACACTGAAAAACTCAAAACCCAAGAGTGGACAGAAATTGCAAAGGAGCAGGAAGAGCACAATTCCTCAAAGTCTGCCTTTGCAAAGCTGGCACCACTTCAACACACAGCTCAAAGAGGATAGTTCCTGGAAATCTAAATCAACTGAGAAGCCAGCCATCATCAGCCAGCATTATATTGATACAGATTGATTCCAATCAAGTGCTTTAAATTTGTAAACGGTATGCAATTAATTTTGGTGCATTTGATAAAGCCTGCGTCATTGATGCACATATAAAAAAGAAAGGGAAACCACACAGAAAAAGTAGCGCTGCTAAGATGCTGGGTGCCGCCCATTTACAAAACCAAGCAGAAACATGTATGCATGGTCTGAGGCTGCCATGAAAATGTGCATAGCGTTAGGTCAAGTTTAGTTTTTATATATCTTGACGTGAGCGTTTAAACAGGCGTACGCAACATTTTTGTGCATACGCACCATTTTTCCATGAGGCCCCTGGAGACCTCGGCCAAGTGGCCACCTGCCTGCTCCAAGATTTTCTGCAGTGATGTCTGTGCTGACTGTCGAACGTGATGAGAGAACCTTTCTATTTGATGATTCTATCACCCCTTTATCTGAGATTCTGTTTATCAAATTTATATATTAATTATAATAAGGAATTTCTCCCTTTCACAACAGTTGGAGGAGTATTCATGTTTTTCATTATTTATTTATTATCCTATGTACAGTATATATTAATTTAAATGCATGTTTGTATTTATAAGTTACTCTTCTGTATTAGTCCATCTGGGTGGCACTATGAGCATGTCTTCTTGACAACAATGTTAGTTGATTTAAGTGTGAACAGAAGCGTAAAAAGTGCAGATGGCATATGATAAGTGTTTCACCTGTAAGCTGGAGAATTTGTGTTATGATAGACAGCATCATATGATTGCTTTCTTGCTGCCAGAATATGTCTGGCTGTCCATAATAATGTGATTAAGAAAGCATGTTTAGAAAATGTTGCACTATGGTGTTGACTTTATTACACCATAACACTAACCATAAATGATTTATGATCTTAAACTGTATCCTGCTTTGTTGATTTCAAATTATTTTTGTTTTCCTCTATTTAGTGTTTTGTTAGATAGACTTACAAATTACTAAAATAACTTTAAAAGAGGAAAGCAGTCATTTGTTTTTAAGTTTGCTTCATGTATAGTGCTGCTTAGTGATGGTAACCCAAATACACCCTGCTCCTGAGCAATCAGGAGAACAAGTCACTGAGACATCAGAGCAAACATAAAATGTTAAAGACTAGAGAGAAGAAAGGATTTTAGCTACAAAAAACAGAAGGATTTCACTTCCAGGGAGCAAGTAGTGCTGAAAAACGAGAAACACTCAACATTCTTAGCACAGGGTTCTTCATCTTCATGACGTCTTCCTTTATTCAGCGGTAAGCTGCTGTTTTCTCAGGGATTTCCTCTTTTTGCAAACATGTTGACAAGTCACTAGCAGAGAATGACTGCTGAAAAGCCTGATGAATTTTCAACTGTCGGTGAACTTGATCTGTTTTGAAATATTTGGGCCCCAGAATCTGACTTATTTTTCCTATTTTCTCATTTATTTTGCTCATTCAGGTAGACAAGTGACACAGACAAGTTGGGACTCACCTGGTTCAGAGTATTTACATAGAAAAGGGCCAGGTTGTTCACTGAAACACTTAAGCTGCTATGTATTTTGTATTCAGCTGAACCATTAAAGTTTCTCATCTCTGCTGCTGTGAGCTATCGTGTAGTACCAGCTTCAATCTGAAGACAATTACCATTGACACTAATAGAAAGGACGGTCATCTTAAGGTCTCATTTTAGATGACACCTTGTGCATCCAGCATCCTTCATGCAATCATTATCTTGTGTTTGTGCAGGAGTTCTTGTAAATTGTCTGGTTTCCTTGTAAATCCCGAAAGAGGTGTGTGTTAGACTAATCAATAATTCTGCATTCCCCCTATCTTATGAGTGTATTGCACCCTGTCATGTACTGGTTACTGTCTTGCACTTAGTGCAGTAAGGATAGGATTTGGCCTCAAAACTTGATTATGCGGGGTTGAGAATGTTATATTATATTACCTGCAAGGTCAGAACAGTTTTAGATAGATCAGAGTGTTTTTTTATGCAGCATTACTGCTGTAACATTGTTGTGTGGTTGCTCACAATGCATGTGGCCAAACATGTCATTTACCACTTTCTACCAACAGATTCGGACACAAAATACTAGTTGACGGAAAATATCACAGAAATGCCAGATAAGACTTGCACCCTCTTGAAGAAACCATATTCAAGCAGTGTTCTCTTGAGATGAAAATACTGCTAGATTCTATCCTGGTACTTTGAATTGCAGACTACGCTACTCAGATCATTCGCTTTGTTGGTTCTGTTTGTGGATAATGGGGATGAGATATTCAAGTTCTACTCAGCATGTCATTTTAGAAGAAGTATACTGGCTTGTCAGATTCTTTCTCAAGATGAATGGCAATTATTGAAGTTAACAAAGTCACCAATTTTGTACTTCCCAGAACTGCTGAAAACTACAAATTGGCCTGTATATCATTTTTTAATTTCTGCACATTAGAGATAATAGTGTTCACTGTTTAATTTCATTATTGTGTAGTGCAGGCTCAATTTCAATAAAAAATTACTTTCTTTTTCATTACCAGGCAGAATTCAAAATAAAGAAAGAAATAGGAGTTCTAGGTGTAGTGTGAGGATGGGTGCAAAATGGCTAAAGCACAGGAAGCAGAGGGTTATGATGCAAAAAAAACTTATCTAAATTGGAGGATACCATGGGTGGTGTCTCTCAGGGGTTAGTGCTAGGGCCACTGCTATTTTTACTATATATAAATGATTTGGATAGGAATAAGCTGGTTAAATTTGTAGATGATACCAATCCAGGTGGTTTGGCAGATGATCTAGAATTTGTTAAATCATTACAGAAGGACTGGGACAGCATAAAGGCTTGGGCAGATTTTTGGCAGATGAAATTTAATGTAAGTAAATGTAAATTATTACATGTAGAAAGTAAAAAATGTTGCATTTGAATTGGAAGTAAAAATGTTACATTTGAATACACAATGGGATGTCTGAAAGTTGAAAGTACACCTTATGAGAAGGATTTGGGAGTCGTAGTGGACTCGACACTATCAACTGTCAGGCAGTGTTCAAACGCTATTGAGAAGGCTAATACAATGTTAGGTTATATAGTGCCCTGTTGTGTAGTGTAAGTTTGTAGTGTTCAAAGAGGTTATGCCCAAGCTTTATAATGCACTGGTGACACCTCTCATTGAGGACTGCACACAGTTTTGGTCTCTGAGATAATAAAAAAAAGACATAGCAGTGCAAGACAAAGTCAAAAGCAGAATGACAAAGCTGATTCCAGGACTCATGAGGAAAGATTGTAGGAGTGTTCAGTTTAAGCAAAAAGAGATTAAGAGGGGCTGTGTGTAGTGGTTAAGAAGACGCTAAGATTCTCACTGGTTTTAAACAGTGATTTCTTTATTTCATTTCAGGGACCCCAGGAACACACCCAACCCTGATCCTACTCACTCACACACACACAGACATAAAGATAAATAAAGAAAGAAAGCAAAAAAAAAAACAATTATTAAACAAACAACGTATACACAACCCCCAATTCCCCAACGCTGATAATTATTCAACATGCACTAGACAAATAAAACCTGACAAAGCACTGTGCACAAAACAGTTAATGATAAATACAATACAGTCCACAAACTATCTGGGTCCACAGATGTGATGATTGGAAAATGAATTGAGTGAACAGTTTCCTGAATGTTGTGAAAATTTTGTCCTACCATGTTCCAGTTGTTCTGTGAAGATCTGTAGAAGTTGAGATTGCTCTGTACCTGATGAAGAAGTTTACCAACCCAGATTAAATTGTATGACAAGCATATACATTTAGAATGAAATTGTAATCCAGTAATGGTTGTATTCCAGAGGTGGGGTGAGAAGCGTAGAAACGAATAAACACCAATGAATGTGATTACTTTCGGCATCTTTCAGCTCGTTTTTAAAGAGAGTATCTAATCTTTCTAATTCCCAGCAACCCCTGCAACACTCTGTGTCTTCCCAACAGTGCAATACTACTGAGGCTACTGGGATTTGTGGAATATTTAAGTAGCGCTGCTAAACATGAAAGAAGTGTTTAAAAAATTTAAAAGGAATTAGTACAGTGAATTGAGACTACTATTTTAAAATGACGTCACCAAGAACAAGGGATCACAGTTGGAAACTTGATGTGTAAATTTCACACAAACATTAAGAAATTTTACTTTGCATAGAGAATTATAGACACATGGAATAAGTTACCAAGTAATGTGCTAGACAGTAGGACTTTAAGGATATTCAAAACTCAACTTGATGGTTTTTGGGAGGAATTATGTGGATAGGACTGGTGAGCTTTGTTGGGCTAAATGTCCTGTTCTGATCAAAAGATTTTTCTAATGTTCTAATATTTTAACTCAGGTTTAACTTTTGTACCAGAGGTTGGATGGTGGTTTGACCTGTCAGAGTGGTATATTGTTTTTGCTTATTTAACAAAACAATGTATGTTTAATAGTAACAGTGTAGAACTAAAAATGCCATGCTGCCTTCATGTGATGTGCCCCTGCCACACAATATTGAAACTTTCACTTCTGTGTATAGAATCTGTGTGCATTCAAGCAACATGTTTCAACAAGGCAAGGTGACAGAGCTTTATTGTGTTGTTTGATGGAACAAGTTTGACTAGGCAGCAAATCCAGTGCTGGCATCATGCTAACAGCTGCCTTGTTTAGCTCTAAATCCACTACATGGTGTACCTAATGCAATAAAAAAGGGTGGAGTGGTGGCTCTGAGGCTAAGGATCTGCGCTGGTATCCCGGAAGGTTGGCGGTTAGAATCTCCATTACTGCCAAAAGAGATCTTACTCTGTCTGGCCCTTAAGCAAGACTCTTAATCTGCAATTGTTCCAGGGGCACTGTACAATGGCTGCCCCCCAGGGGTATGCGAAATTGTATAAGGTGAAATAAAGAACAAAACAAAAGTGATGGCATGGCTGTGGAGTACTTTGCTCATCATAGTTTAGAGTGCTGTGTATGGCACTGCCAAAGTCTGATAACAAAACCATCACTAGAAGGTCAAATGATTGCAAACAGGCTGTGATAATTATTGTAAAGGCCATTTAAAACATAATATCTTCAAATCTTTAAAAAAGTCATGTAGGGGTGAAGCTTATCCCAGCAGACTCTGGCGTAGTGCAGAAGCCAGCCATGGTCTTGGTGCTGCTCCATTACATTGCCCACCAGCACATACACTCACCCAGGGCCATGTATCCTAACCTTCTGGAGGCTGGAGATAAGGGTGAAAAACCAAAGAGCCTAGAGGATAGCCTAAACAGATACAGAGAGAATGTGTACATTTCATATGGGCAATGACAGGGCACAGGAATCAGACCCAGGAAGATGAATCTTTGAAGTGACAGCAGTACCCATTGGCTAGCTGTGTAAAATAATAAACTGTCATGAAAGTAATGAAGCAAAATATAAAAATCCTCACAATGAAATACAAAGAACACAGAATCTGATAATGTCCAGTTGGACCCAAAAAGGTAAAAGCAGGTGTAGGAACAGATTAAAAATTGGAACTGGCTTCAGATACATCACTCCAATTTTACTGCATGGTGCTGAGTTGTAAAGACCTTTATGTTTTGCTCATTGTTCAACAGAAATAAATTAGTACAAAGCAGCTGGGTCCACAGTTAGATATGAATGTGGAAGTGTAAACCATCTACAGCTATTGAAGGCTTGCTTATCTGTGCCTCTGTTCATTCTGAGTTGGCTGCTGTGCACATTTTGCCACTAGGTAGCAGCGAACTCTTAGCTTTGAAAAAGCCAAGTGCTTACTGCATCTGCAGAAACTTCACCAGGACTGCAAATGTTTCCGCACGTAAACACAGAGCTCAGGAAGTTGGACTGACTTCCAGTTGATTTTCAGTCATTCTGGATTTATGGCTCCACCCCAAAAAACAAAACTTCTCACTGGGTAAAAGCTGAAAGCAACAAAAAGAAACACAGCAAAAATTGAAACAAAAAGGGTGATTGCTCCATTGACAGATAATTACTTTCCTTTTACACAGACACAAAGAACCTGCACAGGGTGTTCTTCAAAGCCACAGCAGGACTTGTTGGTGGCTAAACGTTCACCCTGTTCAGGGTAGTGAAAGGCATGCAGGAGCCCTCAGCTGGCACTCTGTTTATTTCCTTCTTTTGTGCTAAGCAAAACTTTCCACTGGAGCAACTGGCTGTTTTGATGAACTTGTATAATTCTCTTTTTCAGTTTGCCAGAGTCTTACACACCTTTGCCTTACTCTGGCTTAATAGTAAGCTGCCTCCTCACAAGTCTAGGGCTTGGGTTCAAATCACAGACACTCAGACACTCTTGGTGTGGAGTGTTGGGAAAATCAGTATGGAAAAATTGATTTGCATGTAGTGAACTTAGCTGCTTCCAGAAATGAGCACAGCTCAGAAAAGTCAGTCAGCAGTCAGGAGTAACACAGCACAATACATTTTGGAAAAAGCAAAAGCTTTTCCAAAGTGAATCCTCCACCACTTTAGATCTCTGCCCTGGGTAATTCTTTGGATTAAGATTACATCACTGTAAGGTTTTATGAATGCTAGAGGCTTGACTAGTGAGAACTTTACAGTAGTTGAATTATTTAAAAACTAAGGCATTATTGGCCAAAAGCTTCCATAGATATTTTGAATTGTTTAATAAATGATTGCTATTCATTCTTGTTTTGGCTCATAGCTCATACTAAGTAATAAATACAGTATACTGCACACCACAGTGGGGTGTAATCAACTAGCCATGAATAATTTGACCATATGGGTGGGCCCCAACAACCAGCAGACAAACTGTCTAATAATGGTGTGCATTTCTAGTTACAGCTTTTAGTAAGTCCTTTAGCTGGCTTCAAAGGAAGTTATGCTGACTGTATAATGCACCCGTGAGATTGCTTCTAGAGTTTTGTGTCAACAAGAAAGACGTATCAGCACTTGAAGTTGTGCAGAGGAGAGTAACCAAGTACATCCCAGGACTTAAGAACATGTTGTACTCAGATTGCCTCAAATAAATAAACCTGTCTAGTCTTGAGCAGAGAAAACTGTCAGAAACTAATCCAGGTCTTCAAAACACTCAAAGGCATCAATAAAACATATACAGCCAAATTCTTCCAACTAAATCATGTACTTGAGGATGCCAGTGTAAATTAATGGGAAGTGTATTTAGATCTGAAGTCAGGAAGCACCTCTTTATGCAGAGAATTGTGGGAGTCTGGAGTAAACTACTGAGCCATGTAGTGAGCACTGAAGACAACCTTTAAGTAGCTTCTGGATGAGAAATTGGAAGAGTTTAGCTATTAGTTAAACAAACAAGCTTGATAGACTAAATGTTTTCCTCGTTTGTCAAATTTCTTAAGTTCTTATGTTTAATTATATGGTAGACTAGGGCTGGTGGTGTTGTGACCCCATCTACCCTGCCTAATAGTTCATTTGTGATTGGGCAGGGTGCTTCACCTATCAGCACATACTTCCTAAATAAGTTTTTCATCACGTTAAGTTAGTGGTGTCTTTAAAAACATCAATAGAAAGAAGTCTAGCAGTTATTCTGAGTGTAAGGTTCTTTTTCTGTGTCCTAATAGTCTCAAGAGGTCATAAACAGAATAAGCTCACATAGAGCGACTTCAGATTTACACATATCTATCCCTTAATGTATTGGATTCAATGTGTAGCTCAGGGAGGAGCTCCACTCGTTTCAGAAACTGTAAGTGAACTGCCACACCATTCAGCTAAATTCTTTTTAGATGTTGAATCAAATGTGGCGGTCCATAATCTTATACTGACCTTCTTAGACCAGGCTGTCTCCTGGGCAGTCCCTCTGACCTCAATGTCTGTGGCTTCCCTTTGACACATCTGGTTTTCCCAAGAAAGGACACAAGACCATCTGGAGTTCCTTGTCTTTTTTCTTTTAATGATTTCCCCAGGTTGCTGGCATTTGCATGCAAAGAAGGATGAGGGAACTTTAATAATATGATTAGAAAGAAACCAAACATTCTAAAGTTAGATCTTTTGGATTTTCCAAAATGGCAATGACCTCTGGGTATGTTTTTATGTACTGTATATCCCTGTCACACAACTTGGAAGTCTTCTTGATCATGAATGAAAACAAACAATCCTGAGCTGTATATATATATATATATTGTCGTGGATGCCAGGGGTGATGACCCGGCCGGGATGCCTTGGAACACCAGAAGTGGGCGTGCGCCCATCTGGGACCACGTGGGGGCTACCTTCCTGGTTGCTTTGGGGGCCACGGGTACAGGGCATGGAAGCTCCACCCTGTAGGGGCCCGTGGTCACCGCCAGGAGGCGCCCCAATGCCTTGGGGACCTGTTGCCCCAGCACTTCCGCCACACCAGGAAGTGCTGGGGGGAAGACTTTGGGAGACACCCGGGGAGCTGCCAGGAGGACAGCCGGCACTTCCGCCACACTGGGGCGTGGCCAAGGGAGGAATGCCGGGAACACCTGGTGCTCATCCGGGAACCATATAAAAGGGGCCGTCTCCATTCATTCAGGGCTAGAGTCGGGTGGAAGGACAAGGCACGAGGAGAGTGTGGAAGCGGCCCGAAGAGAAGGCATTGCGTGGCCAGGACTGTGTTTGGGGTTTGTGCACTTTATTGAACTGGGTCTGAGTGACCAAATCATTGTAAATATTGTAAATAATAAACGTGTGTTGGGTGAACATAAGATGTCCGCCTGTCTGTGTCTGGGTCGGCTCCACAATATATATACTATAGTATACACTCACCTAATGGATTATTAGGAACACCATACTTATACGGTGTTTGACCCCCTTTCGCCTTCAGAACTGCCTTAATTCTACGTGGCATTGATTCAACAAGGTTCTGAAAGCATTCTTTAGAAATGTTGGCCTATATTGATAGGATAGCATCTTGCAGTTGATGGAGATTTGTGGGATGCACATCCTGGGCACGAAGCTCCCGTTCCACCACATCCCAAAGATGCTCTATTGGGTTGAGATCTGGTGACTGTGGGGGCCATTTTAGTACAGTGAACTCATTGTCATGTTCAAGAAACCAATTTGAAATGATTTGAGCTTTGTGACATGGTGCATTATCCTGCTGGAAGTAGCCATCCGAGGATGGGTACATGGTGGTCATGAAGGGATGGTCATGGTCAGAAACAATGCTCAGGTAGCCGGTGGCATTTAAATGATGCCCAATTGGCACTAAGGGGCCTAAAGTGTGCCAAGAAAACATCCCCCACACCATTACACCACCACCACCAGCCTGCACAGTGGTAACAAGGCATGATGGATCCATGTTCTCATTCTGTTTACGTCAAATTCTGACTCTACCAACAGAAATTGAGACTCATCAGACCAGGCAACATTTTTCCAGTCTTCAACTGTCCAATTTTGGTGAGCTCGTGCAAATTGTAGCCTCTTTTTCCTATTTGTAGTGGAGATGAGTGGTACCGCCTCAAGGTTGTGCGTGTTGTGGCTTCACAAATGCTTTGCTGCATACCTCGGTTGTAACGAGTGGTTATTTCAGTCAAAGTTGCTCTTCTATCAACTTGAATCAGTCAGCCCATTCTCCTCTGACCTCTAGCATCAACAAGGCATTTTTGCCCACAGGACTGCCGCATACTGGATGTTTTTCCCTTTTCACATCATTCTTTGTAAACCCTAGAAATGGTTGGGTGTGAAAATCCCAGTAACTGAGCAGATTGTGAAATACTAAGACCGGCCCGTCTGGCACCAACAACCATGCCACGCTCAAAATTGCTTAAATCACCTTTCTTTCCCATTCTGACATTCAGTTTGGAGTTCAGGAGATTGTCTTGACCAGGACCACACCCCTAAATGCATTGAAGCAACTGCCATGTGATTGGTTGATTAGATAATTGCATTAATGAGAAATTGAACAGGTGTTCCTAATAATCCTTTAGGTGAGTGTATATACTGTATATATATGTTGCAGTTGACTGGCTCCCTGTCCATAGCTGGCACACTCATATATATACATATACTCATATGTTCATACACTCACCCACACAGGGCTAGTTTAGAATGCAAGTTCATCTGACCTGCCTGTCTTGTGGATGTGTAAGTAAAACAAGAGTACTCATTTGAAAATTCATACAGACTTGGGTACCCATACTGTACTTACCAACACTTCATTTCACCCAAGTGTCTAATTCACCTAGCACACATATCTTTACAATGAAAAACTGAAGTATCTGGTGGAAAAAATTGCCCTACTTGAATTTGCTAAAAAAAAAAAAAATAACAAAACATAACTTAAATTACCAGTTGTTTCATTTGGTCCAAAGCAACAAAGATAGGGTTTGACCCCTTTTAATAGTATATGAAGATGGATGGATGATTGGATCAGGTATGTAGTACAGAGGCCGAGCAAAAAAGAAAGATGCTCTACAATAATAGTCTAAAAATGCAACAGAGAAATCGTTAGAAAATTACGTGAGATGTTTTCCTTGTGGATTCCTCTCCAACAAGTGGTAATTCATCACGACCGAATGTTTCCTTGATGCTTCCTTTCAAGACCATAAACCATACAGTAAAACCACCGGCAGAAATCAAGGGCAAAACTAAAGTAAAAATTACAGATGAGAACAGTCAAACCTGAAAGAACCTGGACCAAAAAAGATTACATATCTGCTGCAGATTTTACAGAGAATACATACATGTTAGTGAAATTACAGAAGATATGTATTACTGTACATAGATTTTGATTTTAGACAAGGTAAACAGACTCTTCATTGACACTACTGTCTTGATCTGCATGTTGAAGCACACTTCCATATAGGCCACAACTTCATATACAACACTGATAACGTTTAGGACAGACAAATATGCAAATGGCAAAGTAATCCCTACATTCTGACTTGTAAAGGTTTGCTCCTTAGCCACAAGGCTTCTTCAGAGCTTGGACCTATATAAAGGTCATGGCACTAATATTATTCGTTGATGTACCTTATCTGTTGATCACAAATTCACACAATTTCTATCCAACCTGAAAAGTGAAAAGTTCACACATTCATTTACTTTCTGAATCAATCTACTTCCTTGTACAGCCACAATGAAGTTCTGAAAAATATTCAAGTTGAAGTTCACTGCCGTATTGGTTAGGCTAACCAACATGCAACACATTGATACTCTGCAGAGCCATAATCAGTTCATGCTGTTATTCATATCTACAGAAGTAACTGCAATGGCAGGAGAGAGAGTAATTACAAAATGACCTGGTCTAGACTAAACTTTTCTTATGGACTTCTACCTATATTCCACTAACTTAAGCAATTAAGTGTTCAAAATCTTAACTAGCAAGATAACTAAAATGAAGCAGAGAAATGTCACTTGAGCAATAAGTACTTCATCAGCAATAAATGACTTCTCATGAAACAATTGGGTTAGAATAAAAACTTGCAGCCACTACAGCCCTCTGGGACCGACATTGTTCACTCCAGATTTAAAGGGTCCGAGTCTTAAAAAGCAAATTAATTAAGGTAAGTTAATTATGAGTAAAAACTGCTCACTAATTAAGAAAATGGTTAGAATGAAAATCTGTAGCCACTGTGGACCTCCAAGATTGGAGTTGGGCACCCCTGTTCTGGAGCACAGAAAAACTCTCAGCATTGTGGAAGGGTTCATGAAGAAGTCTACTTTTGCTGTGACTTTGTCTTCTGC